>NC_142416.1:12355000-12700000 GCF_059516105.1 Syngnathus floridae | reverse complement strand
ATGTGTACTTGTAAAAGTTGTTTTTATTTTCTGTAAACAAAAGTTAGTCCATCACGCCTCCGTACACGTCAGATTAGAAGAATAATTTCCCTTCAGAAACTGAAGGCTCTTCTTGTTGGTCTGGCCGATACGTCCCTCTTGTCTTTATGAAATCCAGACAGATGGGAGAGATACAGGAAGAGCTGGCGCGAGATAGAGCAGGTGAGAGATGTAAAGCGTGGGGGAGGAGAGGGGTGCGTTATATGTGTGTGTGTGCATGTGAGATCTGCCCAGAAACTGCCCATTGGCACAAAACGGGAGCTAGTCAGGACTAATTCTAAGTTTAGTAATGGTGAGTGAAAAATAGACCATATATAAGAAGAAACTTTTATAATAGTCTGAAAACTACTTCAACTTTTTTCTAGCTATGCTAAAGACTGATTGGTAGTTTGAAATGGAATACTCTGTTCATCTCACTCATTCAATGACATTGACGAGTGAAGGGATTCCATATGATCCGTTACTGACCTACTATATTTTCTGCTCACATACCAACAAACGCAAAGGAAAATTCATGGCAGCGTTAGAGTGGGTTGTTTAATAGTACTTCAGCATGCAGTTGTGACCTCAATCCCCAGATTTATTGTGAGCAAGAATATTTGGGTGAGCAAGAAAAACCTTAGCAAAATGCAAATATATTTTCAGCACGACACTGCAAACTGGGGACAATAAAATGTTCAAAGAACCTCCTGCCCTGCCTAACCAATACCATGACCACAAGTAGTAAATAACGTGCAATTGCAGTTGATCACTAAGCGGACAAATATTGTTGTCACGTTCATTGCCGAGGCCACCCTGAGAGACAGAGCAACATGACGCATCGGGACCAAAGGACTGATGGGCAAAAGGAGGGGAAAAAAAATTTAGAATAAAACAATAGAGCAGCAATTGACCCTCTTCAAGCAGCGCTCACAGGCAAAAACACGCGCTTACACACACAAATGCTCGTGCAAAGTTCACTGTTGAGGGAGGAGGGGAGGGGCGGCAGGGGAATGTGCTAGCTGCATGACGGGGCCAAGGGACTCCGGGGCTGAAACCCATCACTAACTCATGGATTAGTTCACACGTGCACACTGCCTTTTAATCTGCTCCGATGAGAAACAAGCAATGGAAAAAAAAATCAAAACAAGGGCAAAGAGGTGCTAGGTCTCAGATTAAAACCTACAACAAACAAGCATAGTATGACAACAATTGCATGTACTGTCTAAATCTCTTTCCTAATTACACGTACAGATCATGTGATTTGAAATTCACTAACCCCTAATCCCTGTCCTGCACTGTACCTCCGAGTTGTATCCAAGCATGCAACATCTGACTTGAATAATCAATATATTAAATATAGCATCTACTTTTGTCTATGATTGGATGAAAGCCTCCAGATGAATGCAAACTTCCCATTTGAACCCAGTGTGACCTGAGCGGTGTGGGTTAGGAGCTTTGGATTACAACACTAATATGGATGGGCTTCTAAAATGAGTCTGATGAAGGGGGGAAAAAAAAAAGAGAGAGATTTGGCCAGATGTTGTCTCTGGGGGATGGTAGTATAACACATGTAGGTGGTTCAGCAATGGCTGTATGTAATCCAAATGTCAGAACTAAAGTGCAAATACATCCTTGTGTTAAGGCACTTATGTTTTTTCCACTGTCCCAGTGGGCTGGGATGGTAGCACTGAGTCATGCGGAATTGTGTTTTGATTCATGTTCTTAAAACTTGTCGGACGAGAATACTCATATTTTGGGTCGGAAAATTAAGGGACGTGTTCTTTTCCGCGGCCCAATTCCATCCGTGTGAGTCAATCAGGGGTCACCTTTCCGCAGAGTGCTTCGGATGACTTTACAGCTAACTATCCCATTTGTCATCACGTTCGTTATGAATTCTCTGAGCAGCAGTACCCTAAAAACTGATTTAGACCCGCGTCTTGTGTTAAAAACCCATGTCCTATCCCAAGAGTTCCACTGGGCATGTCATGCATGGCCTCGTGAATAATCATCCCACTTCGGAGAGCATTTGTAACTGTCAATCTGGATTTGAACCGGGGCCTATGGGGGCAGATTGAATCCTTCACAGAGTCACCAGCAGCGCACACTCCTCAATTCATCCACAAAGGCAATAGACACTTGCACCAGGACAACAGGCGACTAAAAAAGTAATCATCATTTTTTTCCAATGTTGCGTTTATCGCAATTGTCTGTGGTAGCAACCAGAGCCCGTTTAACTGAAATAAGGAGTGACAACCTTTTTCACTGCTTATTCATCGCAAGGCTCTCATTGGTGGCACACAGCTAACCTATGTGATTGGTCAGAAGGCGGTGGTGTTTTCTCTCTGTTGCCCCAGCTGTAAAGCTAAAAATAGAAGCTGGAGTCAGATTTAGTCTAATTGAGTCATGTTTCTTCTGCTAGCATCTTGTTTTCCTTCCTTCCTTTCTGCCTTGTTTCATTTTCGGCCCCTCAAGCATCTCCTGATGGTACAGATTTGATTTTGACACCGATAAAGGCAAAGTTGCTTCTCTGGTCGCATCACTGGTCAACTGTCAGTCAATCAACCCAAACCGTGTTTTCTAAAAGCTTTTCCGATAATCTAATCTTCTTACTGATCAAACCAGGGGGAAAACTAGCACATGCTATATAGAGGGCTTCCTTTGGAACTTCTCTTGTGCTCAAAGGAAATCAGAAGCATAAATACATGAATCGTCGACACAATTTCACCATCCCTCAAGCGTTATTTCATCAGGACTGAAGTTGCAGCCTTAATACTGGCTCATATTTCATTGCGTTAATTACTGTACAGGGTATAAAGGCTCACCATGCACAATCTGGCACACAAGGGAGCATAGATTAGGCTTGCGTGCTGCTTTAAGTAACCCTTAGTCAGGTGTGTTTGACTACGTCCCTGCTCATCCTATCAGCTTGTCAGTTAGTTCCTTGTCCTCTGACTCGATCGTTTGTTAATCCAGCATCAAGCGAGGCTATTAAAGAATCGCACCGGGCGGCCTCTGTGCGCGTGCGTGCGTTTGTTAGGGAGGTTGATGAACGTGCTCCAACACGTGCACATGCTGCAGCTGGGCTCACCAGACCAAAGATCAAGCCCCTTAAGCGGCTTTTCTCAGCCAAGAAAAGCTTACAAGTCGTCACGTTGGTCGGGACAAATGGTCCCAGTCCCGGGGCTTGCGGCAAGGCCTGAGAATGGGCTGCACTCACTGGGCAGGGAACAGAGAGCTTTAGCACAGCCACAGAAAATGTAGCCCGGGCTTTTTCATGCTTAGCGGCTCATCCCGCCCCGAGGGCTCTCGCAACAAAGCTCAGTTCAATTCTCGCTATTATAAAGGCTCCAGCAAGGATATGTACCAGAAGAAAATGTTCAACCTACTATAATGTCGAGTCGCTTCTTAACAAGTTTGCGTTTCATTGTACGCACTCGAATAAAAAAAATTATCCATCATGTGTGACACTTGGTTTTCAAGAATGATCGAAGTACGTAGACAGTGAAGCCCGACGTTGTGGTGACGGAACCGATGAGAATGGAAGAGACTATTTTGACCGGCATGCGAGCAACAACAAATCCAGGAAGTCCGTACTGTTCTAAACGTGAATTCCATCATGGTTCAGCTTGACTGGGACTTTTTCACAACTTGTAAGTCTGCCTTAGAAGAATCGTGGTATAAGCCTGAAACACTCGGGTGAACAACTTAGGCTGATACATATATCTTACAGTGGGGGCATGTCCTGAAAGGGAATTGGATTAACCGCTGGCAAAGACGGGGGATTATAAATTATTTTAACAAGTGCGCTTTCAAAAAAGATGGATTACCACATCAATTCGACTCACTTTCTTTGGTACCAGAAATACATTTTTACTTATACAGAGAGGAGAGGAAGTGAACTCCTAGAAATATCAGATGATTCAAGATCCGAGATCCATTTCTGTATATCTAGCTTTTGGCAGAGTTGAAGGCCTGCCTGGGACAGCGAAGGACAAGCAGGACAGGGAGGATGTGAAGGGAATGCTTCAAAGAATGAAAACAAAAAAATGTGGAGGGACTCATAAACAGCACTCAGTATGTTGTATGAACAAACAATGAAACGTGCTTGTATAAATGAAATACTACCCATAAAAAAAATTCTAACCGGCATGGGAGCTCCAATCTGCCAGAGCTACTCGCCCGCCAACTGCGTTGCCATGTGCGACATCACACATCAACTGGTCTATATTTAACACACTGAAACCAACGTTCCAATCGTTTTACTGGACTCCACCAGGGAAGATGGTGAGAACAACAGGCCGAGGTGCTATGTGAATTACACCTCTTGCATCTTTTCAGTGTTCCTGCATCCTCAAAGATAATGAAATGGAAGGCACACTCTTCTCTCCTCTATACTATAAATCGTGCAAGTCTGTTATTTAAGGTGTCACACACACAAAGCTCTTTGTGGAATGACGGTTCCGGTCAACAATCTTAAAATAAAATAGTAAACAGCAGCAGGCACCCAAAATTCAAATTAGATAATGGCCTTCAAGATACCAGAGATGGCAATGTTCAGAGGAAACCCCTACATCCCACTGTCCACCATCTTACATAAGACTTGATACATGAAGGCATGTTCAAGCTCAAACATGACACTTTTATGATTTGTATATAAAGCTGACAATAGCATGTACCAACTGACAAAACATCTAATCTTCCACAGACGATCACTGTATGTCTGGTCTGGTGGTTGCACTCGTGTTTAATCAAAGACCTTAGTATAAAAATGTGCTTTGTAAATGTGGTGAAGAATAAAAAAAGAAAGGAAGAGCGGCTTAGTCTTGATTACAGGAACGTGTTGAGGAGCAAAGCTTGAATTTAAAAAAGCAAAAAAAAAAAGGGCCTATTAAAGTGTGTTAGGACTTGAAGATGAAATGTTTGGGAGGGTCCACTCACCTATTCTTCTCCAGCTCGTTGTGTGTGGACCTGCAGGGGAAGAGAACATTAATAGGTGTTTAAATACACTATATTAAGAAGAAAAGCAATACATGTTGTACACAGTATGGTTGACAGAGTGCAGTATTTCCGAAAGCATTTTTTTTTGGTAGGGTTAAGTGCCAGATGTTTGAATGCTTTAATGTAGTGTATTAAGCAAGCCAAAGCATGGTGTCCTAATAATGAAATGTGATTAACTGAATTATTACTCATGGTGAATGATGATAATGATGATGATGATTAAGCTCTGCATTGGTGTTATGCGGTATGGACAAAATTTTATATCCCTGTACTGGTATTTTTACATCCTCATAAAAACAAATATCCTGATATAGTGAAACGTATTTGCTTGAAATTACATTAAATTAATTGCAATTTTATCTAAGTTTATTTCACATATTTATAAAATATTTGATTTACAAAATGAAAAAAAAATTGGAATAAAAATACAACTATCCATCGGAAAGATAGACAAAATAGATGTCTCATAGTATAGCCAGTTTCCAAGGAATATGCACAGCTGGATCCGATAGACATCACTAAGAAGAGACTCTCCAACAACGTTCGAGCAGAACCCACTGAAGCCTTTGCACCATCAAAACATCAATGTGACAGGCAGGAGAGCACTATCATCATCTCCTCCTCAATAATACACAACACTGCACAGTGGGGCTGCACATGTAACGGTGACTTGCATTCACTTGAGTTGACACTGCACAATGTGTGTGTGTGCTTGTGTGTGTGCGTGTATACACACACGTGTATGGGCTGTTGGGGAGACTATGAGGAACATGTGCATGCCCTGTGTGGGCAACAAGCCGGGTGCAGTGCACCGTTGAAAATTAAATGTGATTGAGATGGTCCCTAACACTGCCTTTGTGGGGCAACATACTGAAAGGAGACAAAACACCCCTCCCCTTGACTGAATGGCTGGGTTCCCATCGACTCCTCAGCTCAAGGATTGCTGGATTTGAAGGGGGGTGACATGTGTAACTTGCCCTCGAGGTAGGTAAACAGGCTACAGTATGTCTCTTATCACATCTCTCATCATTGTAACCTGGATTTACAAGGAGGAAAGTGCAATTGCTCAGTGCGACTGCCTTGGATGAAATGATCTCTTCCGGATTAATAATTGACAAATTGAAACACCATATGTCTGCATTAGACTATATTAGTTCATTTACTTAGGTATGCAAGAGTGGCTGTGCAGTCAGCTGAGGCAGTGGATATGATTTTAGATGACAAGGCCACTAATGGCCAGGTTGACTTGCTAATATATTAGGCCAAACAAACTCTGACTTGGGATCGGCTCAAATCTCCAAGTGTTAAATCCAAATGAATATGTGGGGAGAAGAAAAAAAAAATAACTGGAGCAACACTGATGTCACCTACACTGTCCATTACTCTAAGAGACACACCATTATTCAGAGTTGAGCCATGAGGCTGGCACTCTGGACATCCTTTATATAGTCACACATTCATGGGGATCAATCTAAGTCAGCTTGCTGTCCTATAGCCCTTTATCATCACAAAGACTTTCCCTTCATCCTGAATCAGATAGCAACATGTCTGCAGCTCACCAATACTTCAAACCAGATAATGAACTGGCTCCAGGCCATCCACAACTGCAGTATGCTTACTTGGGCGAGGGGGAGGGAGGACACACAAATGCGTGCGTCTGTGCGAGTGTACTTGCATGTGCATGTAGACACGGAGAACGAGTGGGTCAATGAGATAAAGCGCCCTGGCTATAAACGGTAGGCAAGTGAGGACAGTCAGATAAGCCCATCACTTGAAGCGTTATCACGTTACAGAGAAGGCAGTAAGAAGGCCACAAAAACTTAAACTGTTTGTGGAAATTGGCAATGTTCTATCTCCTATCATTTTGTCATCTTCCTTATAAAACCACCTCAAGCATTATTTCAGAAACCCAAAAAATAAAACAAATACTGAATGTAATGTTATATTTATTAATTGTTTCATTTCATTGAATGACCTGTCAATGACAGAGCAGAGGTGCTCAGTACCCCAAAAATGTTTAGGGGGAAAAAAATATAAAATACGTTTTTGTCAAATTATGCGCTGGGGCGATTTGGAAAATCCTCATGTTAGGTAAATGGGCTTGTATGATGCTAAAACAAAAAAATGGTTTGTCATGCGTGCTGCCAAATGAATGACGTGAAAATTAAACCAGCACTACTTTACTGACCTCGTTTTGAATGCGTTTGTGCGATGGTGTGCAAAACTGAAAACAAACATGTAGCTAGATTGATAATTTCATATGTTTCCCATGAAAGGGAATAATGGTAACTATAAGCAAAGTAATGGTAAAAATGGAGCATGAGACATTACACAGAAAATATAAAATGTGAATTGCATGAAAATCAAGGATGTGATCACACTGGCCGGCATGCTCACTTTTGCATTATCACTCTAATGAAAACATCTTATGAGGAACTACACATTTGAAAATATATTTGCAGTGCTACTCCTCCCCGTACTGGTGACTTTGAGTCTGTATTCAACCAGCTTGTGCAACATCATTTGCATTCTTAAACAAATGCCCTGTTCATCGGAAGCATTATGAGGAGCACCTCAATCCAATTATGATCCTGACTGTTGCCATGCAGAAGTAGGCAGCATTCTGTGCTGATTATGAGTAATGCGCAGTTCCTGTTTGTTGGCTCGCTCTCACATTAATATTAAAGCATTCAGAGCAAGCGAGTGGGGCTTTCGTTTGATGTATGGCGATCAGATGACAGATTCACGTGAGCAGCACTGTACCAAAGAGAACACAATGCCAATGGGTCTTCATTTGGGAGACTTGCTTCCTCTACTAAATGCAAGTTACATTCATCAACAGCAAATATTGTGACATACATGTCATGCATGAAAATCAATCCTTAGTGTTCATGCATCAGACACTTCATTAGAAACATCTGCACCAGCTAGTGAGACACAATCGAAGACCTATGTGGATGACCTAATTTAGTAACATGAGTGGTGCATTATTAAAAGACACCACTCAATGGAATATGGCACAGTTTATTGAGGAGGAGTTGTTGATATATTCAATTTTCCATAATGCTGGAGCCCACCCCAGCTGAGTTTACTGAGAGACAAGGCACCACCCTGGACTAGTCTGCGATTGCAAGACACATTAATAAGCAACCATTCACACGTACACATAGTACGTTCACAGACATTTAGGCAATTTCGAGTCTTCATTTAGCCCAACATGCATGTTGATGGAATGCGGAAAGTACCCAGAGTTAACTTTCACGAGCACGGGGAGAACAAGCAAACTCCACACAGGAAGGCCAGAGCTGCGATGAGAACCCCTCGCCTCTTGTGAGGCAGCCGTGCTAATCACTTGTTTACTGTGCTTGCCAATCAAAATGATTCATCATCGTCATCATGATTGGTGAGCTGAATTATTGGTGCTGTGTGAATTAATGGTCTTGTATTTGCTCTAATTAGTTTCATCTAATGTTGTGATCAAGTAGCTGAGGGGCTCAAGTATTTAACTTTGGGTCAGTGCAAACTCTAATCACATGCTATTGTTTCCGCCTTAAGTCAATAATTTAAATCAGTGACCTGTGTTATGCCAAAACCACCATGTTAACTATAGAAACAATTCCAAGTGACTCAATTTTGCAAAGGACGAGCCCTCCTGCCCCAAAGCGCACAAAGCAATGGAGGTGTACTTTCGCACTGTCACGAGCACAGGAGTTTTCTTACCTATTGTGGTTACTGCTGAATTTCTTATTTCGGAATTTCCTTTGCCTCTGGTAGTTTGTGTCCGTATTTGAAGGAAACGTCGATGCATATCCGTGTTCACACTCTGTTTGAAGAATAATATATTTGGTTAGCATTTTAGCCATGAGCGAAATTCAACATCACTCTTCTAAGAACACTGAATAAACTGAATAAATAAACTGGAGGTAAATCATATTTTGCACGGGGACTTTTCCTGGAAAGACTTTAATAGGCTCCTGTCGACAATGTCACATGTCTTTTACCTCTTTCTCTCCTTTCGAGATATTCCGCGGCTTCCAATAGACGCTGGATATTCATTAGCTGAACAGCCGTCATTCTTTCCTGAGCCTTGCTGTCGTTCACCTTATTGCTAGCGTTTAACATTGACAGCAGTAATACAATGATACAAAACACACGGAAGACAGTGCTTCGGTTAAAAGTGCAACAAATTCAATATATGTACATTAAAAGCAAAAAAAAAAAGTCCTTTAGTTCTCTTATTTGGGGTCTTTTGCAAGGATGCGAAATCGTGTTTCCAGAGTTGACAAGCTAGCAAGCTGCAGCCAATCCTTTGCTGGGTTGTCAGAAAATCAGCGTATAAGAATAGTAAAACGTCCACATTAATACGATTGTTATTTGCTACAAACTTAAATGTAAACAATAAAAAAAATCCCCGGGGGTGACTTGCGCCAGCAAGTGCCTGCTGCTGCTCGCTTCCTCTCTCCTGTTTGCTTTCCATAGCTGTACAGCTCGGAGGCGGGGACATAAAGAAGGAGGGTCCGCAATCAGCGAGGGGCATTCTGGGAAAGTGTGTCTTTTTCCGACTAAGGCCATTCAGTATGTAAACATGCATGCATACATACATCATATATGCATGTATATACAGTAAAGCAAACTGAACAGTGATGATCTGAATATTATTAATGAACAGAGAGTGACTTGAAAGTTCAAGTATGTATTCTTTTTGCTCGATAAGACCTACAAGTCCCATGAGGCAACAAGAGCTAGGGGCGTGGTTAACAGACAAAGCCAGGCCCAGCAACACGTGACATAGCTGCTGACCGTGTCTTTGATTGGCAGATATCTTTGACAGACTTCGAGGGTTGAGCTCGCCTCTATCCAATCAGAGAGCGATTTTGCGCCATGTGGAACCCAGCGCGACACGCCCACAAATAGCAGGAAGCAAACAATCGAGAGAACTGTGGAGAAACAGGAACTGTACGAGCGAATCTTCCAGTAATTTACCTAAAGTACTCATTTAATAAAAGCTGCATTTCCTGTTTCTTTATAAAAACTTTAGAACAAAAATAATCACATTTAAATGACATCCGGCAGAACATCAATAGAACGCAATGTAAAACTCATCATTTTAGAATGCTGGTTTTGTGAATGCACCTCTTTCAATATCGCATCGTCCTACACGTTTGCTCATGCGAGTTGGAGGCTTTTTATGACATTCTGCGGGGGCGCAATGACATCATCCTAGAAGTGACTAGCAGCGCGCTGCAATGTGGTCAGATGTATTGCATCTGAGTGAGAGCCAGTATGCACACCCACTCATCCAATCAATATGTCACATTTTGCTATTTTCAACTGTGCAAAGATCAATAAGAAATCCCTTCCTACGTGGAGAAGTGCATACACACTCCAGTGTGGATCGCATGCCATTTAATGCAGATAAAAGATCCACGTACGATGGTGTAACATCTTTTTATTGTAAGGATAAGCCGTCTTGTGAGCGTGGTAGTGACCAAGCGTAGACAATACTCTAAATCTTAGTTGAATTAACTCAGTTCTTTGTTGTCTGACTGCACATGATAAAGTGTGTTCGTCAAATGCAGAACGACATCGCACAGCACACATCAACTCACTTCCGTCCTTCCTCTCAGCGCTCTCGAGAAAGCGAGCAGCCTCCAACAATACTTGCACATTTTTCAGAAAAGTGTTGATCTGATCCATGTGGGAGTCTTTGGGGTTGAAGACGTCATTGAAAGGACAACTGGACATCTCCAAGTCTTGCTGATCCAAGACAGACGCCTCGCAATCAAAGAAGAACTCCTCGCTTTTCAAACTTCTTCGTTGACTCTCAGTTTTGGCCATTTTCCCCCCTGTAAATTTGCGTGGCTTCTGAGGAAAAACCGTGAGACTTGTGCCAGTGAGTGGAAGCTGTTTGTGTCAGATTGATCCTGAGCTTTTTTTTTTTTTTTTTTTTTTTTTTTATATGAATGCGGGCTGTCCAATGTGGAGCAGCAGCCAATGTCAGTGGATGCTGGTCCATGAGAAAACTTAATCCCGCCCCCTCGAATCTAGGATCTCTGCATGGTCCTTGTGCTTGTCGGGTTTTTAAAAAATATATCTATGGATTGAGGCTCACCTGTACCCGCACACGCTCATATGTAAAAACCAGTAGGAGTTAATCACACCTGTGCAAGTCGCAAGACTCAAATCGTAACCTTCAGGTTTCGAGCAAGTCCCAAGTTATGGGAGGAATATCAATTAAGTCACGACGCAATTAATACGTCTTGCTCATTCAATATTTATTGGAGTCGCAATAAATCTTATTTCCTCATTCATCTGTCAGTTTTTTTTCTCGCTTTGGACACTATTAGCAATTCAAATAAACACACCTCGCAAACAAGGATACTTTTATAGTGTTAGGAGTATATTAATATCCAACCATTCATTTTTTTTGTACCGCTTGTCCCCACGGGGGTTGCAGGCATGCTGGGGCCTATTCCAGCAGTCATCGGGCAGGAGGCGGGGGACACTCTGAACTGGTTGCCAGCCAATGGCAGGGCACACAGAGACAAACAACCATCCTCACTCGCACCCACACTTGTCATTATTTTATTGTCAATATTTTGCGTTTAAATTCTTGTAATGTGCTACTGTAATTGCGGTGATGATAATAATCACAAAAGGTTGTGCAAGTTTCTCCAATGAATCCTCTTTTTGAGAGATCTAGGGCCATTTCTATTTTGTGGCTAAGTCCATTTTCAACCAGAACATGTCAAGGCGGGCCTGTGTACAGCTCAAACACCCACCTACTTTGCCACTTCAAAGTGCCGGTGGAAGCCTGTGTTCGTTTGATGTAAAGTTCACACGGACAGAAACTTTTAAGTGCAACACACAGGACATTTGAAGGTCCCCGCTCCACCTTTTGTAAGGCCCGGCTGTCAAGACCGAAACCCGTTTGAACATTCCTATGGTGGAGCAGATAAAAATGGTGTCGTTTTTGGCCGGCAGGGATACTACTATACTGTACTCAAAAGGAGGTATTCCATAAAGAGGGCTGACCAAATTCTTAGGCCTCTATTTTCCTGACTGGTGCAAGTCTGGCATGATGCACGGTTTAAATCTGCACAGAGCCATGTTAGACCGGATGTTGGTAGACATATGCAAACTAGGGGAATTTAAAAAAGGGTAGTTTGCGCCGTTGTGAACATGAACATTGCTGGCTACATTTGTCACTAATCAAAGCAGCTCCTCTTGCACCGAGACATTTCTGCATTATGCGGGGGACGCAGCAATCCATATGCGATTGGAGCATTGTCACTTCACTTGGCCGTTCAACAATAATGTGATCACTCTGATTGACTGTTAGCGAGCAAATCAGTATATGAAATAAAAGTGCACAGAAGCACATCAACAGCAAATAAGATGTCATTATCAAGTAAATTAACTTGAGCAAAACCTTGGAAAAATATTTCATGCACCTCTGCCTGCTGCAGACCTTGAGTAGATCAATTGATTCTTTTGCCACATCAAGGACATTGCAATGTTTATTAGGTCAAACGTCTTCATGTCCACAATAGAGCAAGACGGTCATAGAAAGGGACACCAGCAGGTCTCAAGTAAGTAATGGAATGCTGCAAAGAAGATGCTTGTCCCACGAGCTGACTGTGGTCACAATGTGAAGGTTTAGATGGATGTTCCTTGTTGTAGACACCCACCAACAAGAATTCAACAAATTCTCCTCATGCTATCGCTGCGATTAAAGGGAGCACTTTGCTTTAATCACTTCCAGACAGTGCAACAAGCCAAAGCCTCAGAGCTCAGGCATCAAAAGGAGAAATGGAAAGAAAGGGGTAAAGCATTTTATTGTCAGTGTCTGACACGAATAATAATTACAGCTTTCTTACATTTCATTTAAATGTGTATTTGTTTGGAATGTATATAACATAATATTCTTTACATTTAAGAAGACAAAAATAGACACCCAGCTATTATTGCATCATCATTTTTTTGTTGAAAACAACTTCTTGATGGTCGACTTCTGATGCTAACGTTGAAACATTTCACACTGCAAAGACTGCGGCAGCAGTTTGGGAAATGTTTATCTTTTTTTAACCTTTCGAATGGTATGAGAAAAATCTGATGCGGGTTTGTTTTGCTGGAGCCATTCTGCGTCATTCGGCAATCTTTAGGGGTTCGAGATAGAGTGCTCCTACAAAATGAAACCCTCAAATCATATGCATCATCAGAACGGATGACAAATTGACTTTATAAAACGGTGGACTGGAATGGATCTTTTTTTCCCCTCACCCTTTTATTGCTCCCTGTGAAATCTCACATTTTCATAAATGTCAAGGACTTACATCATTCTCAAAGACCATTTCAGCAAGTGCTTTTCTGAGACTATTAGGCAACATTCGTCACCGGCATCACTGAGCTAGCATGACATGAATCTAAAAGTTTAAAGTAGAAACACTTGTAGAAACTCTCTCAATACAGCACTCCAAAATGGACACACTTGTCCTAGCAGAGATTTCAAAAGTGGGTCGTTCATAAATCTGACCTTTTTACAGCCACATTTTCCAGTGCGTTGGACTTTTCAAAACAAAATGAGCACTCTTGTTTTCTCCATTCTCGTTTCATCCCAGAGTGGAGTTTGTGGAATCAACTTTAAAAGTGTATTGCGTAATTTGTAATTTGCCTGAAGTCCAGCGTCAATAAAACAGGGCCCACTAATACACATGATGTAAATGTTGATGCATTTCCCAAATAGTATAGGTGACGTGTGAGAGTTGCACGGTTCTAAATCAACCTCTTTTGTTTCGGCCTGTGTGGTGTCGCTAATAAGGGCCCTGAAAGCAACCCTCATTCTTAACCTCTCATTCCTGTCCTCATCTTTCTCATGCGGTACTGCTTCTCGGTGGGAGGTCAAACCTAAACACACAAACACTGAATACGTGTCATGCCTGCTGTTGTTCCCTCCATGGGCCAATTATGTAATTCTTTGGCTCTCCACCAACCAAGCCAGGGTGGCTGTCTGTCGTTTACATTCACAGATCCGGAGGCGCAATTGCCCGCAGCTGCAGCACAATAGATGCCGCTGTCTGTCTTTAACTTACATTATAGTGACACTGTGCAAACAGACAGTGAGCAAGCAAAGGTGCTTTTGTACTGTGCGCTAAACAAAGTGCATCGGCGCTGAGGGGAGGCTTAATCAAGGAAAATGACAAGGTGAGAGTGACAAAGCAGTGTCAGCCTCTTTAACTGACCTCACATTGACACCACCGCTGACACTACGGTCCGTTTTTTCCCAGGAGCTGTGATCTGTGTGGGTCCCTGCTTTGTCAGGGTTTTCTAATGAAGATACTTATCTGTCTTCCATCAAGATCCCAGGCAGCTTTTGCTTTTGTTTGGCTCAAACCGAGTGGCCGCTGGGGGGGAAAGGCTTCCTGGGTATTATCTCCATTCCAGGATATTCTCAGCCCTTCCTTGAGATACTGTATCAAAACAACACATTAGACAAATGCACCCCACCCAATTCCTCGTTGAAATGCTGCTGATGCAACTACTGTTGCACATCTCAATTCTCACCTCCATGCTCTTTCGAGATAGTTCAGTCAGTGTTAGCACAGACATTTGAAACAGCTCCAACTTACTGACAAACACTGCTGTACTGGCAGAAGTGGTGAAGTACAAACCTGTGAGATGACATACTGATGTCACCCTTCCCCGAACATGCAGTTGCCCTTTGGCTCTCTGTGACTATTGTTCACTTCTGTTCCCAGGCACTGACATCTGGCAACAATGGACACGGCGGGAAAGAGGGGGAAAAAAAGTCTGCAATTGCACACATGCAGAAATGTACACAAGCAGACAAATGAGAAGGTGGCTGACTCCACTAATGATTGCTCAAACAATCTCCCCGAGACACACACACAAACAAACCAAGAAATTGGAGCAATTCGTAACAACTATAATCTAATGGCTGAATAATACTGTGTTAAGATGTTCACACAGAAAAACATACATGCTGTCAAACTCAGTAGTGTACAGTATTTATCATTTTATATGTCAGGTAAAGCGCTTTGTTACAGCTGCAGCTGTTGTAAAAGCGCTATCTAAATAAATATATATTGGATTGTCTTATACAATTTTGCGATTCATTGTTTGAGTTCCTGATAGGATTTTACAGCATACATGAGTATATGTGCGAATGTCGCTGCACAATCGAAGCATATTACAGTGACACGTATGAAGAGTCATCGGTCAATGTGTCGTGCAGTTCACATGAGTATCACCCGTTGTCAGCAATGTCTGGGCCGTAAATGATTACATAGCTCAGTCCAGGGCCGTAGTTACACATATTGTGATGGAAAGCATCACTCATGATAGTCACCCTCCCCTTTTTGATACAGTAAAACAGCAAATGCCAAAATGTAAAAAACATGATTATAGCAAATTTCCTAAAAGTCCATTTGGGTCAATTCACAACGTAAAAATTAAATGGCATCAAATCCTTAACTGATTCTTAAAAAGTAATACTAATTGTATCGGTGTCACAAACTGTTCAATATGCCCTAGTTTGATATACAGGTGGTTTGATTTCTTGGGACTAACATACCCTAGTAAATCATCGCTTTTTATGATCTTAGGTTTTGGACTGATGTGATACTAGTTTAGTTGCCATGTGCATGTCTGATGTTGAATAAAAGCCCTGCATTACATGTCAAAATACAATATGCATTTTTTTTAAACATAATCTTGCTAAGAATCTGAAATTATAATATTAAGTGGCATGAAAAGGCCTTTAAAACCACAATCTACTGTACATAGCTGTAGAGAGTTCAAAGTCTTCTAATGTCAAACAGAAAGTGTGAATTTATTTGCTCCTGGTCTCACTAGCCTGTCATTTATTCTCTCGGCTTCAGACAAACTGTCTCAGGTCATCTCACTCCCCTAAAATTGTTAAAGCAAGCCCTCCAGTCTGATGTAGGATGCTGCCACATTAGCTAAAGAGCCTTGGGGCTGTATGCCGACTCTGGAAATTACAGAGGAGATGGAGAAGATGAAGAGCAAGGAAGGAGGGCGTGTGTGGGACGGATAGCGAGAGAAAGAGAGGGCAGGTTCAAAGGACCTGTGTGGGAGGGGAGCAGTAGTGGGGGTCATGTCTGTGGGGGGACTTTACTGGAGGGATGAAGAAAGGGGATGGGAAAAGAGTCATGAGCTCATGGTTGTTGCTTGTTCAGCTTGGTCAAAGCGAAGAGTGCTTCAAATGGACATCCTTCCAAATTAGGTGGGGTTACAAAACGTGACTTTTAGCTTGAAGAGTGTCACAAAAAAGGATGGCTATGACTGTAGTCTTGTGGCACATCTCTTAATTCATTAATCAATACGGACTCCTCTGTATGTCAGCTGTGAGTTTTAATCCTTCAATTTATCAAGACAGTTTGGACAAATTTGTAATCAGTGCCTGAACTGATGAAAGTTCCTCTGGATGAATCTTGTCAAAAAGTTAATGAAATTAGGGAATAACTAAGTGCATCTTTTCGCTTCCCGTGTGTCACGTGTCATTCCATGTGTCATGTCCAGGAGTCCTAATGCCGTTGTCGATCTATCCTTATATTTGAGCAATAGAAACAAAACCTAGTTAATATCATTCCACATATCCTACCATCTATTGCTTTTGCTAATGCCAAAATACTGCTGTGAAAAAAGGTCACTCAAGCACTAGTAGTGGTTGCCCAGGATTGTGGATTGTCATGTTCAGTTTGCAAAGCCAAAAATGACCCATTACTCTTCTCAAGCCATTTCTAAATGTTGCATTTGCATCTGAATTGTTTTATTAGGGTGTCTGTGATGGTGGTGAACATCTGACAGATTTGATCAAGCATCTCATTTTTTCTCCTACACTCCGTTTTGCCACTTACTTCTTCCTTTCCAACTCCTGAACCTTCCCCCCTGCCTGGGTACTGTCGGCAAATCTCCTAGTACCCCCCCCTCTTCCACCGCTCCTAGCCGCCCAGTGCTTTTCTGTCTGTGATTTGAGCTGGGAGGCAGTAGTGTGTGTGTGTGTGTGTGTGTGTGTGTGTGTGTGTGTGTGTGTGTGTGTGTGTGTGTGTGGTGGGGGTCCCTGCAAGAGGAGTACAAACCTTTCTTTGCGTTCTTGCTGATTTAATTATTTGCATTATTGGGGTACTTCCACCGTAGCAATCCCATTAGGATAAGACGGAGCACAGCGGGAGGAGTCGTGTGTGTATGTGTGTATGTGTGTATATGTGTGTGTATACGTGTGTGTTCATGTGTGTGTTTGTGTGTGTGTACCCAGATGGTCAGGGGTTCAAATTCCAAATGTCTTTGTTTTGCCTCTTCAACTTTGTTACATACGCTAATACTAAAACTCAAGTTTACATTTCCACCTCCGGATACAGACTGCACAAAGAAGTACATTTGTTGGTCATCTAGTGTTTGCACACAATTGATCTATTGCATTGTGTTACTGGTTTCGGGAGAGGACTTAGTATGTCTAAATGTAATGCACTGGGAATGAAAATGACAACATAAAATGTGCTTGATCTAAAATGGTAAGATGTGTGAGCAGCATGGTGGATAAGTAGTGAGCATATCTGCCTCACAGTTCCCACAGTGAGGCTTGAATTTGGGGTTCAGATCTCCTGCATTTTCTCTCGTTGTGTTTTCCAGGTACCTCAGCTTCCTCCCACATTACTAAATCATTCATGTTAATGTGTACAGTCATGAAAAATGTCATTGAAGATTCTATATTGCCCAAAGGTGTGATTACGTGAGAATAATTGGAAGTCTGTACGTGCCCTGGAATTTACTGGTTACCAGTCCTGGGTGCACCCTGCCTCTCACTCAAAGGTGGAATACGCTCCAACGAGGCTAGCCGAAACAGAAAATGCATGGCAGGATGGTAAAACGTGTAATCTCAACATGTAATCTTTCTGATATTTTTAATGGCCTTGACCATTTGCCCTATCAGAACTAAAGCTGTCAATGTGAAACCTTGATCTGCAGCAATAAACCACTGGAGCAGTGAAATCAGATCGTGATGACGACTATCCATCTATAAATATTCACAATAACTCTCCATAGAATTAAATAATCAATTTTGTCGAAAAATGATTAAGACAAGTTGACTAACAGTGTAGGTGTGGCGTGGAGGCTGAAGGTTTGCCCACAATACATTTCGAAACGGAATCTAGTGAGGACATATTGCCCTTCAGATCCCAGAATAATTTTTTTCACGTGTAGTCAAAGTATTGCAATGACTCACGCATGAAAGGAGCTCCCACACGTCTGTTCCTCCCACATGGGGTGTTTAAATACTGTAAACTACATGACTTGGTGTTATCATTACAATTAATCATGACATCATGTAATTACCAGCATAGCTCCACCCATTATCCTCCTGACAAGTCTAATCAGTAGGGTTATTGTGGGTGTGCAGATTTTTTCGACACACTAGGGCCATGTTTTCCATTTCGTAGTGAAGCACCAGCAGCCGGTGCAGTGGTTGAAACATTACTTTAAGAGGCTGTGGCGACGTCAGTCAGACTGGAGCCATCTTAAAACAAACCAATAGGCTCATCTCAGTCAAAGTCTCTTTGTGGGGTAAACACAGAGATCAAATGAAAATGCCATTCAGTTGAGCGCAGACCTCCAGTGTAATGTTGAACCTGTTAACAAAGGTAAAAAAAAATGTCAACAGACAATTTCCTGGTTCATTGAGTATGACAAAAGACAACTGTACCACAATACATTTGAAGAGTAGGACTGAATGGATGGATTCTTTCAATACATCTACAGGTTTTGAAATGGTGGTCTTTTAATTGGGGTAATTTGGATTTTACGATAGAAATATTCAATAACAAAGAGGCTGATACTTCCTTATAATTTGATCAATCACAAGAAAAGGGTAAGATTTTTCCACATTTTTTCAAGACTCAATTCATCCAGAAGAACAATTTTTTAGGTCAGACTCAATGGACTTCAGTCAAGACCTACTCGCTCACAATCGCTTTTCTAGTTCTGCTCTAGTTTGAGTAAACGCAGAAGGAGTTTGGTGGGGTTGGGTTCTTCAACACCAAACACATCCAGGCAAGCTTTTATGATCCTTGATTAGCATTACACACAAAAAAATGATCTTTCCAATATTGTGTACACAAAGTTGACACCATAGAATTGTTTGGTTGAAGAATAAAGATCCAGAGGGAACGTTGTGGTATACCAAGACTCTTGCTCACATTGACAATTCATTCATCAAATGCTGCATCTAATTAGTCCCTGAAGGACTAGTGCTGATGCAACCTGGGGCATATTTAAACCTCAGTGGCTTCCACTTTCGGATCCCTGTTCAGAGAATATCTCTGTCATATAGGCACATGCATACAATGTCATATTCTAGACAGCCACTGAACCCCATGATGGTCTTGGGCACAGTCTGCTCCCTGCACCCTCAATTCATGACTGCAGCTGCTAAATCCTAATCCTTCCTTGTTACTGTCAGCAAAAGAAAGCACCCCACTGGCATGCAAAGCGCCTGGGTCAAGCAAGTTAGAATGCCAGGAAATGGAATGTATTGACACTGTTTGCCAGTCTTCCAAAATGATGAGTCGGGAATAACATACAAAGACAGGTGTGCCAGAAAGTGCTGAGTAATGATATTCAACTGCATCATGCTTTTAGTTATCCCCTTGGTTACCACCAGGGTTGGGATCAAGGGCTCAATGTTTGTGCCCAGTGCAGGTGTAATACAAAGTGCTAAGTGTGCACATTTCTTTCGTTTGGCGTTCAGATATGGGTGTTTGCGCCGTTGTGGGAGTAAAAGAAGCTGACTTGAATCCCGGCCAATCAAAGCGGCTCCCCTTTTAAATTCAGTGCAGGTGGGGCGCACGGTCTTCAGGGCAGAAGCATAACGGACTTGCTGTGCTGCCAATCAGCAAGCGCAATGTCCATTTACAAGGAACTGCAAGATCTCCACTTGCGGATGATGTCAAGTTGGGCTCTGTGAAACATGGACACTTCTACCCGCACACACGACTTTTGTGAGTCAACCTCTATATCTGTGTGTCATAGCCTAAAGTAAACCATCAGCAAACATTATGTAAAATATGTCTTTATTTATCATCAAGTTAAGAGGAAACAGTGAAAAACAAGATTAGCAAAAGCAATCTGGGAGACATTGTGCAATCATGATAAATGCTCTCATTAATGTTCCCCCTCTGCGAATCGTTCTGCTTTTGGCCAACAAATTGGATACATTATAATTAGTGTCATTTCCAGAACCAAATGCACAAGTTGCCGCTGCATCTTCCAAATGATAATGTCTGTAATTAGCAGGTGATTAAGGTAGTTTAGGATTGAAAGTGAAAGGTACTTCAATTAGATTTGGTCTGGGGTAGAAAGTTAATATCAAGCTTGCATTCACTGGGTGGGTAGAGGCAATAGCACATTACTTAATACTAATTTCACTTCCGGCTCATTAGATGCTGACACTTTGGCAATTATTTGATGATTCCCATCGTGATAGCCTGAAAACCAATCAACCAACCAATCAAGTTGGATTTTCCAATGTTTTCAGTCTCCAAAACTTGAGATAGTGACACACTGACAAAATGTTTGTGAGTGAGACTGGCTGACGTTGAAAACAGCCATGCTTGGCAAAAACATGACTCTCCATCCTGCCATCGACCTTCAGTGGCTGCAGAATAACCTCAGCAGTTTGCTGTTTGTGGGTAAGTAGGTCTGGGGTGGGCCTCAAGCGAGGCAGAACCCCAGCCAAACAATGAGGGCCAATGGGATAGAGTGGCAAAGCGGGTTCTCCAGACCTCCACAGCCCTAAACTAGGTCTTCTATTCACTGAGCCATCCTGCACAAACAATGGGACTGGAGTGATAACATGCTCAATATTCTCAATTCACTGCAAAAAAAAAAAGCCAGAAGGATCCAAGTCTCATTTAGGAGTGGCATCCCTATTGGACATCTGTGCTTTATCCAATGCAGAGATCTCTTCTCTGTTCACATACGTTTATAGCCCCTCAATGGTTATTTGATGTGCTTTGTACAAGCCTCCTGGCCATGAACCCTGCTCTGTGACCATTTCCATGGTTGATTTCATGTAAGATGTGACGTATTGGATTTCTTTCACTTAGTACAAACTAAATTGAGTTGAAAAGTAATTGACACATTGTGTCATTGACCAACCTTGCATCATGTTTTATATTAAAATATGACACTATTTTAGTGAGAGTGACTTTGGTAAGAAGTTATCATCAGTCTGCTGAGTTATTCAAGCGTGATCCTCCAGGGAGACTGAGCCACCCCCCCCCCCCTCGTCTTAAAAACATAAAGGTCTGGACAGACACAATGAGCTATGTGAACAATTTCGACAAGTCACTCGGCAACTCCCAAGCAAACACAGCCGCTCATTGTGAACCACAATGTGTGACGGGAAAGAAAAAAGACGATGCAACGTTGATATTCCATACTGAGGGAGGGAGTGAATGAGTGAGAGGAGGGGCTTTGGCTAAACAGACTTCTTTCTTCTTGAGAAATATGCTTAACTCCATTGCTGCTCATGTGAGCTCTGTATGTGTGTGCGTAGGGGTGCAGGAGTAGCAAATAGGGTGCGCTCTCCCCCTTCTTAGACAAAGGGTGCAGATGGCTGGCCCTCCTTGGCTTTGGGCGGGGTGGTGCAAAGCAGACGCCTGCGATGTTGCGCTGTGCCCTCCCATGGAGTTCATTTCAGCTGCTCAAAGAAAGAGATGGTTGACAAGGGGGGCTCTGCTCAGGACAAGAAAGGCTTAGAGCCGATGGACCCTCCATTCCAAAACCTTAACACCCCCACAACACTGGCCCATGACCCTTGCTCCTCACCAGGTCACATGCACAGTTACGAAGGTGAAAAGAATGCAGGCGGGAGGGAGTGCTGGACTTAAACCCCCTTGTAAAAGTTATGTAAAGTTTAATTTGTGCTGATAGGCAGCAAGATAATTACTTTGAGTACTGTATAATAAAGATATTATTATGTTTCACTTTGAAATAGCATTGCATACTGTTTCGGTCTGACAAAGCAAAACAAACGGGCTGTACTGTAGAGAAATGCAATGATAAGATTAAGCTGACCTGACAAACAAACTCTTCCAGCTCTTCAATATGTTTTTCCCCTCTGTTAAGCCTAAACACCCCAAAACAATTGACATGTATGATAAGAAGTGTTAGAGTAGCAGATAAACCAGAAAAATAAAAGAAATACATGCATTGATTCAAATGCGGAAATACCAATACTACCCTGAAAACTGAGCACTTGTGTGATCAACTATATTATTCGGGCTTGACATTGAGCGTGCAATGCCATCCCATGGCAACGTGTGATCGACCATGCAGTTTTTATAATAATACTACTACTAATCATAATCAAAATCATCATCATAATAAATTCTTTATTAATTGCTGATTGGTTAGAAAAAGTCAGATGGGTCTAGTGAGTTCGTTTCAATCTGATATGGTTCTGTCACCTGTACTTAAGTGGCTAGTACATACAAGCGTGTCCATCATTTCAGTGAAATAACCATCATTGTTTAACCAAACCCAGACTATGCCTGAATATTCTCATCCATCCAGATCATTTTATGGAATTGAATCAATCGCAACTGTACTGTTCTGGTTGTCTTAGAGGACAACCCTTCGGAGCAGCTTGACATGTTTTCACAAGGCTTGCCCTTGTTTGGAGAAGTGTACTAAGATAACACTGTCACAGTGTTTCGATGTGCGTAATTAGCTGTGAGCCCACCCCAGCCATGTTTAGGCTACACCATAACATGTCAACATGCCTTGTCTACTCTCCCTAAGCGTACTTTGATTAAGGCCGGCATTCAGTATCGGATAATCTGCAGGTGATTATAGCAGATATTCAAGATGAGGGGAGGCCGAGTCATAATTCCGATGTAATGCACAGCGGTGCTCCGTCCCTTTGACCCATTAACCCATATCCTGTCTGGTAGGAGGGGGAGCTTTTATTGTGATATGGAAAGGCTTACAATGGCTTATGAGGAGGGACCACGCTCACAGTGAGGCGCTTGTCAGCCCACTTCAGACTCACAGGGATTTCATCACAATGTGTGCATTATAATGGGCAGTGGGGACGTACGTAGGCTCTCTGGCAGATGTCCCTTACACTGTACAGAAAGTATGTAGCCTATCGTGTGTGTGTGCGTGTGTGTGTGTGTGTGTGTGTGTGTGTGTGTGCGCTGGTTGAGCAGAAAGAAAAGACAGGGAGGGCTTGGAGGGCTGTTTACAATTCAAAGTGCGCTCATGATAAAGTCCCAAAAAGATTGGAATATATTGCTTGCCATTCAAAAGGAGCAATGTAATGTTGCAAATATGTGCCCCTAAGGGCAAACGCGATTGAATAGAGTATGTGCGCACATGCAAGTGTGTAAAATCTCCGATGAAGGCTAAAGTAATTCATGGGAGGAAGTCTAATAGCTTTGTGTGTCTGTAGAGTGCGTAGGTGTACAGTATGCCTATATGAAGCTTATATGAAAGCTGAGGTGAGAGGGAACATTAGACATTCATGGCTGTCTGCCAGGATTCTTTTCAAATGATTCCCTGCCAACGTTTATTAGTGATTTAAAAAAAAATAATTACTAGAAATACCAGAGAGCGTCTCTGTCCAATAAAAGGCACTTTACTCCATGCAACTACAAATTTTGCTTCAATTATGACAAAGGGTGCATTTGTATTGATAATACTAAAAATCCATCAAACATTGGTTAAATTCCATAATAACACTCTCTGTATACTCTATGAATAGACTGTTTACATTCTAATGTGGTTCTGCCTTGTCGTGGGCTTGTGTCTTCCATGTGCTTGTGTATGTTGTACTAAAAGGATAAAGGAGAGATTGTTTACACGGCTGCCTGCATGAAAACATGGCATGTGATTAGAATGAGAGAAAACTTCATGAGAGCATTGTGTGCACGTGCATGTGCTGATGTGCTACAGTGGGTCGTGTGTGGGTATCGTGGGGTGACAGAACCCTCGTTAGTATGCGCTGAATGGAGGTCAGTGTGACTCCTGAGTGGGAGGGTAGAGGGAGGGTCAACGTGACAATGAGAGGATGAAGCTACAGCTACTTCTTGTATCCCGCCTTCTTCCAGCCTCCTCCCCCATTTTCACTCCTTTCACTCCTGCCGACAAATAACCACATTTTGTATTCCCATTTCAAATATGGTATTTACATTCCACACATTTACTCTCTTGTGTGCGTTTTTTTCCACCTTCGCACAAAAACGGTCACTGAGAAGTCACAATTTCGTCCCTCCTCCATGCTGCTCCAAATTTTCACAGCCCAAAGAGAAGAAGCTCATAGGACCGTGCCCACTTGATTAAATAGGTCTGGGTGTGGTCAGTGAAAATGAACTGACAAATGTGATTGACTACAGTAAATTTATGATTTAACAAGGGCGGCAAGTCGTTTTGCACACAAGGTCAGGTTGCTTTAAATAGATTCTTCTCCCTTGATAAAGATCATTTAAAACAGCATTTTATGATTACTTAGTTTAGCTGTCTCTACTTTACTATTTTTGGGATTGTGTTACACATTAAAGTAGGGCGCACATGCAAAAGAGCAAATACATGTTCATGTAATTCTAGTCATATGATAATCATGCCTTTTTTTTTCTCTCCAATAAAATTGCATTCTAAAGTCTAAACATCTAGTTTTGACATGAATCTGGGAAAATATAAGCAGTCATAAGAAAAGTCTCTTCAGGGCAATCTTTCTGTCAAACTTAAAGGCGTAATTAAATTCTTGCACCGATAAGAGAAAGAAAGATCTGCCTTCATTCTCAACATTAATCAGTGTCACTTAGGGTAATCTAAGTCCCCCATTAGTGGCCCATTGTAGACATAGTGGCTGATACAAAGAAGACGATCAGCCCACAAGACCCAGCACAGTAGCCTGGTTGCACCTCATTGACCCCCTTTATGACAGGAACACCCCTTTTCCCAAGTTTGGCGTTTGTCTTAGTCATCTTCCTTTTATTCCTACCCTCCTTGCTTCCATCCAGCTAGAGGAAGGAAGCCAAGAGGGTAGGAAGACGATACAGTGTCCTTGCTGAGGCATTGTCAGCAAACGTGCACATCAGGAAGTCGTGTGACTGGGAGATTCGTACCCTGTGGAACGTACAGCACACTCATCTATTTATTTATCAAGGAGGAGAGACTGCATATTCTCTAGGGCTAGAAGACAGGGTGGGATGGAAGGTATTGGACTCAAATCCAATTCTACCTTGTCAATCACGAATGCTTAATTGAAAGGGGAGGTACTTGCCATTGTCTGCAAAAAATGAAACAAGCAGGTGTTGACTAAAGAATTGGGACACGTCACTTATTTTTGCGTCACGGGCTTGAGATCATGTCTCTTGGGTTCTCTTAAGGATTATATTGGAGTGAAGTCTTCAGTAATTAGATGGATGTCTCTCAAAGACCTCTCTACATATGTATGTAGCTCCTCCTCAGGTAACCTGACCTCAAGGCTTTCTATTTATTGAATGACACTCTTGGAGTCTATTTGCAGCTTTCCTTAAAACATGTTTCTTGTAAGGTCTGGCCAAGTTCAAAGTGGAGGTCAATTTCACACAGTCTGGTCCAATCAGTTCATCCAGTGGAGTCAGGGCCTAAGGCAATAAAATGATGTGCTATAGTCCACTGCAATCCAGTCCAGTCCAGTCCAGCAGTCTGGCCCAGTTCACCCTCAAAACATTTTAGCTACTCAACCTATAAAAATGAAACGGAAAACCACCCAGAACATAACTTGGTCAGCACACTTTTGTATCATGCGGGGCTTCCTTCCTGCAACATGGTTTATCGTGACAAGCGGGTTAAAGGTCACTTCGTGTGTGTGTGCCATCATTGGACTATAGATCACAATGACAAACTGAGGGTGAGCTTCAGTTTTCTGCTGAGGACGCATACACTCACACCTCAGAGCCATCCTGTTTGTGTCATTGATTCCTACAACTGTTTATTACTACCGATATAGTCAATGTCCCCCAGTGGGAAAGAAACTTCCGAGCCCTGTTTTAGCCACTTTAATTGCAAAATCTGGGAGAACAATACATAAATGTCATGTGTGCAAGTGTATGCCATAATGATTTTATTTTAAACCTAGTATGGCACACAATAATCCATTCTGTACAAATCATGACATTGATTGAGGCAAAGTGTAGCAATTATAAACTGCAATGCTGCCTATGCATCTTTAACAATGAAAAAAAACTGGCCAAAATCTGAAAGTTTGGACAGTTTGTGTCAAATGAGTCACACTAATTCAGCAGACGAGCAGTCCAGTCCACGGCATTATTCTATTGAGTCCTCGACAAGTGATGAGGAAATAGGAGGCTATTGATCTGGGTTGGAGGATGAGATTTCCAATAGAAAAAGGATACAATCTCATTGTACAATGGGAGGAGGATGTGACAGAGTGGCCTATATATAAGCCATAGCAGAGAGTCAATAGTCGGGACAAATGATTGTGCGGCCCATAGGCAATCTATGCCACTAATTCTTGTGTGCAGTGGCCGCATTTGTCACAGAGATCCCTTGATTGTAGGAGAGCATAAAGCTGCTTTCCATCTGCTTCCACAGCTTAAATCAGCAGGAGCATTGAGGCCACTTCAACTCCTAAACAACTGTGGTATATTTTCTTTAAGGATAGGGTTCGTCGTCCAATACCATCCGCCTATGGTTAATAATAATATTAATTATAAGGATACGAATGTTTGAGTTACATTCATTACCACCAAAGTTGTACAGACACAAATTATTTTCAAATCCAGAACCTGCAAACTGGAGCGACCTAAACCACTCATTCACGATGCTGCCCATGTCTTCAATTAAAATTTTTCATGGCAACTATAGAAAAAAAATTACTCCTTCCACAGATCAATCATGTAACACCACTTCAATGGCACTATTCATCCTGAGATTCCCCCCCCTAGATTTTCAAAAAGAAATTTATTATTAGCAACCCTGAGCAGGATAGATTTGAGCCAGCGTTCCTGACAACCAGGTCTAGTGAATTATAATATGATGCGTTTGACTTTAGATTAATTTATGTCGGAGGGAAAAAAATGTTCAGGAAGTCCATGCGCATCATACCTATAAATATATCATCTTAGAGGATAACATTCCATATACTCTACAGTGCAAGAATGTTTTACACCTTCCTGAGGAAAATAAGGGCTTTGACGCTTGCATTTTCGATGCATTGTATTACCCCGTGCAAAACATGAACATTGTAATTTATTGTTTGACACATCCTGTGAAATCTGCTGTTCATAAAACATCGTCAAAGAGCATCTGCTGTGCATGTAAAAGATGACTAGAGTTCAATTATTTCCTCACGTCGTTCCCTCTGAACGCAGTCTGACTTTCCCAGCCAACTCAGGAGCTCATGCCACAGACCAATCCATCACCTGCTTGTTCCTTCCACTGTCCACTTTTGTTCTGGATTTTATTGTGTCTCTGTCCCTGAATACTAAAAAACGCCTGGCAAGCAAGAGGGAAGAGGAATTATAACACAACAACATGATACGACCTGTATTTTACTTCCTTCAAAAGGTAGTCCGTCTATTATCTATAGAATTTGTCCTCTTTCAGGTCACGGGTGATCGAGAGCCTATTCCAGATGTCTTTGGGTTAGAGGCAGCAAACGTTGGAATGGTTGCCAGCCAATCACAGCGCACATATTGACAAACAATCACAATTTGGAGTGACGCAACAATGTAAAGTAGTAAACTTGAATCTCTGATCAAAAAATATTTGTTGATCAGTGTTAATTGTACATCACACAACCACAATACCTGCAACACAATAACAAAAGGCTTATTTGTGATGCTATCATAGACAAGAAAGCCGGTGTGTGGGTGGTCCAATGGGGTGTGGACAAACTGCCCCCCCGTGTGTGTGTGTGTTTTCCTCCTGCTGGCATGCGCTAGCTGTGAGCCTGGGAGTCATGTCGAGGTGTCTGCGTGGGCATGTTTGGGTCCAGGCAATTGTGCTCGTGGGTGGGGGTTTGCCCTAAAAAGGTCTAGCCTGTTTTCCACAAAACCCAACAACAGTAGCACATGCATCATGACGGAATCAGGCTCATCGTTGTGACACTCACAGCATGATGCTGTCTAGTGCAGAGAAACAAATCACCCTCCTCCCCAAACAAGCACAATCACCTCCATCTTAATACCACTCAGAATAAAATGCATGAATAAAACAAATCTGGATGTCGACGTAAAGGGATGTTCATTTGTTAATTACTTTTCTTTTAGATCTAAACGACAGAAAATATTTGAATGGTCGACACAAGTACAGGAACGCGAGCAAGAAAACCCAGGAGTACGTGTCCTAAAACATTTTTAATGACTCTCAAAAAGGCATATTTATGATAAGACTCTAGTAGGAACATTACACAACTCACTATTAATCTACTTACAAAATACCAACACCATTGGTGAGACGGTGACTGAACAGATGACAATAGACAATGACCAGAGTAAGCCTAAAAATCTGATTGGATGAGCAAATAGCGAATTTTTAAAATGAATACCAATTAATAATAAAATGTTCATCATTTTGATTTAACATTTCAAAACTAATGTGAATAAAGTGTACATCGTGACATTAGGTTGACATATGAAAGCTAATCGGATGTAATAAAAAAAAGTGCTGGTTTTAAACAAAATGAATAAATAACAATCCACCTTCACAAACATACAAAATTGTGAATTCTGTTTGACAAAGAATCGCTGTTGCCTTTTAAAATATTATTTTGGTTGTAGGTTGGAGTTGTCTAGAACTGTTACCTTGAAAAAAGCGCCAATGAAATTTAGCATTATCAACTTTGTACAAGCTTAATTTTGCATGCACTTCTTGTATTAGACTGTGAACCCATACATAAATAAGTGTTATGTTGTGTGTATATGTGATTTATTGTAAAAATAGTGTTATGATTGAAAAGAGTGATCAGTCCTTCTGTCACAATAAATTGCATTCACCATGATGGACGTGATTGAAATTGGAGGTGTGCAAGGCCAATAGCTTTTTTTTTTCTGGAGCAAAACCAATAAACAACCATTTTCCATCCTTTCTATTATGTTTTCCTGCCACAAGAGCACACTAATGTAATGAACCGTTATTGATCTGGAACCAATTTTCTCCAAAGGGGATCCATAGTGTAATCTCTTTTATTGCTGTGTTTCCATATGCTGCCACAAGATAATGATCACAAATCAGATGAGCGTGCTTTGAGTGCACTGGAATCACCTTGATGGAGGGAAGAGCAGTGGATGTGTGTGTGTGACACTGTCAGCAGCCGCCGTCGAGCTGACGGAACGAGCCGCAGTCATGACACTCGCAAAATACTGCTGAGTCGTCGGATCTGGTTTTATTGTTTATATCAGGAGCTTTGCCAAATCAAGTGCTGAACTAGGGTTATCACATTCACTGGGCATGCTCACACACCGGGCTGTAAATAACACAAGCCACAGCCGCAATTCTTCACAAAGTTTTGACCACGAGAAATTGGGTCTGGTCCATTTCATCTTCTCATTCCCCTACTTGACGCCTTTCTAATAGGGCTGCAATGGAGTTAAGTTTCCCTGTTAGCTTCCAGCATACTGCCGTTCTAAAAATAGATTGTTGGCTCGTGCTCGTGGAGGATGACATTGTTTCTTCTCATGCATGGAAGGTATGATCCGGAAAAAGGAAACATTTTACAGTGCAACTTGCAAAGTCATGAAATATATGTCTCTTAAGTCACAAAAGTTAAAGGTCAAGCCTTTATTAGGCGTATGTGACATCATGCAATAGCACACTTCAGTTAGTATCTAAAGCACAAGTGTCAGACTTAAGGTCATTTTATGTGACCCGCAAAAGCTTGCCACATTTTTTTTAACACCGTCCAAAACTATTTCTTTATCATACCCATAATTGGATATTATGAAATATGAGGGGGTGACCCACAAGAAGTGCAACTGTCTTGCAGATCAGCTTCTGGCTTGAATGGCGGCTGTCATGGTTGCTGGCTAGCAACTTGCTTTGGACAAAACATCAATCTGATGAACTCATTTGAAACACGGCTCATTGGTTGATCAAGCCGAAGCCATAAGAGATGACATTATAATCAAGAGTACAATTCATTACTGTACATACTTGTCTGCATTGTTCATTTCCTACAGAGAAGACAAACTATTGTTAAGCTTTCCTAAAAAGCAAAGATTTAAGATGTTGTTTTGTTTTAAAATGTCATTGAATCTGTTTACACACTTACTTTTACATCCTGATGGTGTCACGGATCGGAATGGAGCTGGGCGACCAAATGCAGCTTGGACCAGGGTGTATTGAAGGAAAAAGGTAGTTGGAAGGGAGGATAAGGGGAACAAGCCGACAGAACCGGCAAACTAACATAACTCAACGGACCGACCGACAGACTGGCTCACGGAAACAGAACTGACAAAGACAGGAACCAAGAAACAAGAAGACATGAGATGACATCAACGATCTGACGGGAGTGAGGGGCAGACAGGACTTAAATACAAGACAGGTAACAGGCAGGTGACTGGTTACATTGATTGTGAGGTAACACAGGAGGGGAGGGGGCGACGCAAACAGAAACCATGGTAACGGGGACGAGTCGTGACACATGGTTACACAGTTGTTTGTCATTTTTGGGGAATCACCATTTTAACTGTGTAACTATGATTTGATGGAAATGATAATGACACCAAGTTTGCCTTCATCAGATTTTTATTTTAAAGGATGAAGTCACCACCAAGCACTATGGCATAGATAAGGACATTTGAAAAGCAGAGTCTTGTTCTGGCAGTAAGACAGACTATCCAAAGGAATAGATTTTATTTGTTGATTTTACTTTTTCACTTACAATGATAATTTAAAACAAATAAAAGCAAAATGATGAGAGATAGTAATTTTAATTTAATTAATCTTATATAAATTATATTATTTCAAGAAAAAAGTTTTTTTTAAAGAAAAAAAAAGGTACTAAACTAAAAAATAAAGTTGGAATACTACTCTACCAGAAAATGTTGTAATCTTAAATCATAATATTACAAGAATAAACTTAATATGTTACAGCAGTGCCTTAAAGTGCCAAGATCTGATTTAGGAGATACCAGACGTCATCTGACTGCTTCATTTTTCCTTTGACTTGTGAGCGCAGACTTGAGATACGAGCACTTTATGGTTGAACTGATCGCAACATAATAATCCATCCTCCTCTGTTCTTATCTTAACACAGAGAATTGCAGACTCATATTAATGCTTATATCACCACTTTGTACTTTTTTGTCTTCTGTATGATATACAGTACATATGTTACAATGCACATCAAGAATAATCCAGCAAGGTTACAACACATCATTTGGATACCATTTTTTTCATATTGGCAATGCAGTCAAGGCACACTGGCTGTGCAAAACAAAGACAGGCAGCCATTGAGTAGTAGCATGGAATTTCAGGAGTGGGGGTCATTCTTTGGAAGTATCTGTTGGACTTTAAAGGGCAAGGAAACATATTTGGCTATTTGCAGGAAACAAAATGGTTGCCACATGCCTCACAACAATGTGACTACTCACACACAAGACTAAATAAGAACATGTTTCAAAAATATACAGTATATATATCAACACAAAGCAGACAATATACATGCATACAGCAAAATATTTGACCTTGCTGACATTTTTGGCTAAGCCACGTGGTGGATCTGAGCGTCATGATTCTGTTAAAAATCTTAATGTGTGCAGTTCATCAAATATATATGAATTCTCTGAAATATTCTTTTTATCATCTCACTGTGACAGAGTGGACATGCTAAACTTGACACTATCTAACTAGACACATGATATGATGAAAAAAAACTATATGGAAATATTTTCTCTGCAACTAGATGTCTTAAAGGGGAAGGGTGGACAGCAATTTCAGGGACACTGAAAATAGTCAATATAAAATTTAGACAAAATATGGTCAAACTCATTTTACACTCTAATAACAGCTGGATCAAAAATAACCTAATTTTCTTGGTTATTTATTTGACCCTCAAATTTCAAATGGAACACCCAGTAAACAAGATTTTTTTTTTTTATGTCAGGGAAGGGGCGGGCAACAATTTTGGGGTGTTGTTTTGCAGGTTATTCATTTGACCCAGTTTTTGCAGTACGGGTGGCTCAATAGCAGCCGCATTATGAAATGGTACGCAGTTATTTGGAGAGCAAAGAAGCTTGTGCATGTCTCTCACGATATTCTCAAGGCCTCTTCTCATGGCTTTGGTATTCCTGTCAAGAAGGTCCACATATCCTGTGCCTGTTATTGTCCAATTGTTTATTGGTCAGACTCAACAACCATTGTCGCAAATGTGATTGAACATTTCACAGACACACAGGTTGTATATCCATTCCCATCCAAGACAAATAAAAGGAGCCAGTTATTTCCTCCTCACAGTTGAGCTCTTCCAATTTGTAGCGCTACAATGCAGCCAATGATCATTGTGCAAGCATCAATGGTTTAGATTTAACTTGGCTCACTTGATGCAAAAGAACATGATTGTGAATGAATACAGCGCAAGGCAGAACAATACATGGAGTGATGTGGATGCATAAAAAGATGAAAATGAGCATTCATTTTGGCAAAATACAGTTTATTTGTGAATGTACACTGATTAGCAATACATCTAAAAGCAATTCCATAGATTAGCATTTATATAAGGGGGTGTTCACAGATCAAAAAGTCGCTTGGCTCATTGTGGCATACCAAAGCAAACTTTTTTTTTATTATCATTTTTTTCTTTTTTATTGAAACAGAAAAGATGAATTGGGAAGCATTGGTAGCGCAAGGTGCAAAGAAACCAAAAAGTCAAACTGAAGGAACGCACATTCGGTTCACCCGGGAGCAATTTATGCCCATAAAATATCTAATGAATAAACATAGAATAAATATAGCCATACAAATGGAGGATGACAAAGACGACGATGCGATGAAAAAAGCTGAAAGCATGCTACAAGTCCTCCCTCCCTTCTTACACTTGGAGTTCAGGTCAACGACGGGTCATCCGACAAATACCACATTTACCCAAAACGTTGCACGAGGGGAGTGAAACGGGCGTACGAGATTGAATGCGCGTGTGAAAAGCTGCGTTTTGAGGAGTGAAGAAGAGTGCTGGTTATTGGACCCGAGAGAAGGGGCCGTGCAGTCATTAAGGGGATTAAACAAGAGGTCCTGTCAGGGTCATTGAAGCCTCACAACCCCTTGTCCAAAAACAATACAATATGGCTTTAAATCACACACTCTTTAAGCACGTATATCAACACTATACAAAAGTCATCCCTGCTTCATACTTCATTCGTGACACAGGAGGATTAGGGCCAGACTGCGGGGGGGAAAAATATACGACACAGATAAAATATTAGAAGAACTCTTAATATACAAGAATGAAATCATCTTTTTTTCCTCCCTAGAGGAATAAAAATGTCAGGACCGACTTAATTTGAACATATAAAACACAAATGAAATCGAAATGTTGCGAGGTGTAATTTTGTGACAGATGCTGGATTACAAGAATTAAATTGAAGAATAATGTTGTAAAAGAGAAACAAAGAATTCAATCATTTTACAACTGTTGTAATTTTACAAGAAAATGATAATCATTTTACAGGGAAAATAGGTCAATCATAAAATATGTAATTTTGTTTGTAATATTACAAGAGGTTTTAAAAAGATTACTCCATGTTGAAATGTTTTAAACCATTACTTAATACTAATTGCAGTGAAAAATTCCATTTTTATGGAGATACCGGCCATTTTTTTCTCCCATTACAACTTCGTATCTGGTAATATCTCGATTTTCACCACTTCAGTGAGGTCCTAATACTCCTGTTATTCTCAGCTGGCGACTGCAGAGGTTAGACATATCAGCACAACACACTTCCTGATTTTTGCTGAGTGCAGACATCATTTTGCACATGAAAAGCCTATTTTTTTTTCTTTTTCTCCTTCATACTGATTTCACTTTCTGAGTCTTCACTTGTATCAATTGCTTTGCTACTTGCTTGGTTTTTGACCACATACGACTTGACAGTCTCTTTCACGGGTGAAACCATCCTACTACAGTGGAAAGTGCAGCACAATAAAATAAAAAAATATATAGTTACAAATCTATAGCCGACGTATCCAGTTGTCAAATATATCTGTGTTATATTTATGTACTCTACTTTAAAATATAGTGTGAGCAATCACTTCTCCTCCTGGCAAAAGACAAAATAGGCGCCTGGAAAAAGCCTAGAAATGAGTACAAAAGGATGTTGAATACAAGCAAAATGTTCAATAAAAAAGGTCAGATTTCATGCGATGACTTCAACTACACTAAAAAAAAATTCCGGTTTGTCCCAAAAGTAAGTAGGAAAATGCTACATATGTAAATTAATAGTATCCGACTGGCTCTTTTGAGATGTTAACGCTAAAAGGCGCATGACTCCAGTTTGGTGAGTAAATGTGTGTCGATGCCGCAGAAGCGCAAAAACGAGAAGAATGGTGCAAAATAAGAAGAGCCAGTAAACAAATGGACACATACCCTGTGGCCACTGATGGGGAGAAGTTGTCCAGTGTGATGTCATCGGTCATGAAGCCTCTTAGTGATTATAAACTCAATGCAAAGGCAGAGGACCACCAGATGAGGATTTAACAAAAAAAATGTGCAGTATACACTCTTGACTTGAGAATTATGTTGAAATGATCGTACTTTTAACAATTCTAATTTCAGCACAGTTGTGGAGATGTCACTGAATCAACTTTGAGTACTGCATTTGTGATTCACTTGAAAATGCTCGACCACACTATCCCGTCCATTTGCGTGGGAAAGTTTTTTCTTTTATTTTTGCCAATTCTTTTTTTTTCTCCAAATCATTTCTTTGTATATAAAAACTCTGAAAAGGATTAAACACAAAAACCAGGAAAACAAAGACAGCATAAAAGACAAAACATAAAAAGATGCCCTCCCCTTTCTATCATCTTGGTGGCCCTCAGGCCTCTGTCTTCTCTTTCTTTTTGTTCTTCTTTAGGAAGGACGGCGTGCGGAACTTTTTCTTCTTCTTGCCGTTGGGCGACTTGGAGGGCGAGCTCTCCTGAGACAACACCTCTTCGATCTTGTCGGCCGAGCGCACCGTCGTTTCCACGCTCTCCGCGCTAGTGTTGAGCTGGCTGACCCGCTTGCACAGCTCATCGTTGGCGTCGCAGTGGTTATCCTTGCCGTTCATCAGGCCCGCGTGGTTGACTGCTGGGGGAAAAGGACCCGTGAACACACGAGATTGTCATTCATACTAATAATGAATCATTTGTGAGCCTACAGGAAACAATACAGATGCAAAGCTAAAATACAGCAGCCCATAACTGGGAGGACTTTACTTATTTAAGCCTTGCTTCATTTACGTGGCGATTTTTATATTCATTCCAATGTGGCAGGCTAGTCAACAACACTCATAATTATGAAAGAAGAGGAAGAAATTATAGTGAAATCATCTGAGTTCAAACTATAACACCGGCACATTAAATTCAACTTCATTAACATTTACCAAGCATGCTTTTAATACTCTACACTGCGCTCGTGTCGTAAATATGTCGCTGCTGGCTTGGACACACATTTCAGGTGTTTGCTGCATTGCCACTGTACTTGTGCGCTACATATTTCATAACATGGCAGCGTGAAACCCATTGACCTCATAGACTAAAGAGCCTGTCCTACTCTCACTTTAAAAAAAATAAATAAAAAAAATAAAGCCTCGTTTTTTTTACAGCAGACTATATCGTCTGTTCACTTAAGAGCCTGTGAGTGTACAACTCCTCCTATGGGCTCAACAACACCAAGAAAGCACTGGTATTAAATAAATATAATGAAACGTTATCACCACTTCTCAGGTTATTTTCGTGGTTCAAACAAAAAGCAAACAATACACTGAGGCCATCGTGAAAATGGAGCATGGAACAACTGACCCGGATTCAAGCACAAGTATCTGACCTCACAGCAGCGCCATCATAAAAGATGGCTCCCGCGAGTCCGCACAGCGCTATGGGTTAATTGCTACTGCTGGTGTGTGGTTGTGTATGTTTGGGCTATGAGGGAAGGTGACATGAAGTAAATCCTGTGATGTTGTCAGCTACTATTTAAGTAGGAGCGGCCCTATGAGGTAATGCTGCTGGCTTCACATGTGAAGGACGTATGGAACAAATAGAAGAGAAAGGTACAGTGAACACACATTTATGGTGGAGGAGGTATTCCAGACCCTCCTGCAAAAGCTGATAATAAAATGTAAACGTATTGTAAATGTACCGCAGTGTAATAAAACTAATTGCAATCCCAAGATGTTTAGAAAATACTGTCTGGATAGAAGTGTCTGTGTACAGTACATGCATGTGCCTTTAACAGGTGGATCCTAGTGAGGTGGGGTGCACGTGAGCACCTGTGTGTGAGCAGTAGCCAACACAAGCTCAGGTATTACTGTAGGTATGTTGTAAGAATTCATCAAAAGGTCACTTTTGAAAACATCATAATGCTTTATATCGCAATTGGCACCAAGTTGCCATGGAAACAGGATAGCGAGCATCACTATTCCCCCAAATTACAAATGAACTGCTCGAGCCTATTAGCTAAATAAAAGTAGACATTTTATATACGGAATTTATTGTAATGGTGAAGCTTTTGATAAGAATCACAGATTATTTGTCGTGACTCAGCTGCTGCTTCGAAGTTGTGTCATCGTTTATTATTAAGATTTGTGTTGTAGCTAGCACAACTGTTTCTAATGAAATTTGACATCATATTATAGATTTCCAAGTGTGTAGCCTACTAAAGCAACACTATGGATATGAGTGATAGCTACCGTGAGAAAGTCGCTTGAACTTAACAGATGCACAGGGCAGGAACTTAAAGAGGCGGCTCTGGTGCCGTGACTGATACCTTTAGCTGGAGTGCTTTGTGGGGACTGGGTGAGCGACACAGACTGAGAGAGCGTGGAGCCGTCGTCCGAGGTTAGTTCGTGCTCGCCATCTGTGTGGAGGGGGGAGGTAGTGGTGGCGGGGTGAGCGGGTGTGGGATGAGCGGATTGCGGGATGGTGGTGCGTGGACGTGGATTGAAGCAGTGGCAAAACAGCGGGGGCGAGCCGGTCCAGAGAGGATGCGGGGATTGGGATGAAGGGTCAGGAGGGAAGTGGGGGGAGGTGAGTCAAGAGATTAGTGATAGCACACACAAGTTAGGATTCAGACATGGACAGATACTCTTCTGAAAATTTGACAGAATCCTTGTTGGATTCCTTTCAGGGTTTTCTCTTACCTGGACATTATTATCTTGACAGGAGTACACTATATACATGTAGGTCCTTCAAGATGTTCTATTTCGCTATGGAGTTTACCATCATAATTGATGTAATTATTTTCTTTCTTTTTTTTTTTTTAAGCATTAGAACAAGACTGGCGTTGGCATATGTATTTATAGCTTCTCAACAAGTGGTGGGCAAAATTTATACTGAATACTATATAAAAATGTAATTTTGTCATTAAAAATATTTTAACTAATTTCTGTTTTATATTTTTTTGCAATTTCCATTTTACATCATCGATTGATAACCTGGGATGGATGACCATGCCCATCTGTTAAAAAATATATAAATACAAAACAAAAACATCCAACTTGTTCTTTGAGTAAAAATATTAGCCTGCCAGTTTAAAATGTTATTGTCCTTCAAAGAGCTTTCAGATTATTTTCTTTTTATTGCAGGAGTTTGACCATTATTATTTTTTTTAACTTCTTAAACCTACCAAACTGCCCAAATCTTAAGTTATGAACATATTTTCTTATTTTATGCATTACCATAATGTCCTATGAGTGCCAATGTTAGTATAGTTAATGTGCCAGGGCAGCCCAGCAAAAGTGGCTTGAATGCTTTTAACAGTGCACAAAAGCTGCACCCAAACCACAATGACAGATTAATTAGCACGTTCAAGTTTACACACTCAGAAAGCCAAGGCCTGGCTCACAACACGTACATGCATTCATGTTGCATAACAGGCTGTGGAATAAGTTGATTTGCTTTATGTCTGTGAGTGTGTGCCTGTGGAAAACCTATTTCCATACAAGTGAGATTTCAAGAGTGCAAACATCTTATTTCATATGCACTTTTGAAATATATGAAATGGCTTTTTGGATGACCATATAGTGTGTGTGTGTGTAGCCAAGTCATGTTTTAGGCCAGTCCAGACGGTCTCCAGCTGGCATCCAGATTGGCCAGTGGGGATTCACAGGGCTGTGAGGGGCAACGGTGTCATAGCAATGACCGGCAGTCTTGAGGCTGGTGTGAAGACCTGCTGTCTGTTCGTTCTGCCATCGTTGGGCCTCTTGTGCCCACACGCTACACTGACACTGTATTACTGCACTGTCCGCACGCGCATACATGAATGAACACACGTACTAAATGCAAGGTGGCAGGTTTAAGTAGCATGCAGACTGTTGAGACCGCCTCTTCTCTATTTGTTCATTATTGATTTTTCCCATGCCTCTCAATATGATTAGCATTTGGTGTTTGGTGTGTACGTTAGGTGTGTCTGTGAACAGAAACAAAGGGTCTATTGGGAGTGTGTTTGTTGTGTTGTTTTAGCTCCCTAGTGGCTGCTGCTAAGCTACATTCTATAAACACACACAACAACCACATTAGGTGCATTGTGCAATGAGCTTCGCTACAAGATGATAAAAAAAAGTCACTATATATGTATATAGTGTGCCTAGTATTTTGGCTCTGTGAGTTACTGTTTAAGAAATCCACATTTAATGAGCCATTATATTCAAATATTTGATCTTATAACTAAACCACTATAAGATGATGTTTGTGGTTCATCTGGTATGGAAACAAGATAGCGACATTGTTACGTTTCTCAGAGCGCACGTGTGTTGGAATTTTATTTTTGTCATTGAGAATGAAGTAAAGCACCAAATGTCACAAAAAATAAAAGCAAATTTGTGTGTGGCCGTGCACCACCTACCGAGACCCAGTTGCCTCAATTCCACGTTTTTGTGATACTCCTGCAAATCTTTCTCTGACAGCTCACTGAAAGGGTTGGGAGGCAGTGGGGCCATCTGCTCCTCCTCTGTGGGCACGTATGGCTGCCGTGGACACACACAAACACATATACACACACATAAACATTCTAGTAACCCCAAAAAGGCAAAAAAGAATGATACAGTAAGTATAGAAGAATGAATCTACTCCAGTCTATATTTTATCATTACCACAAAAAAAAGCTCTTCAACTGAGGAAAACTGAATAACCACTTCAAACTTGACTCATTTCAAGACAGAAACGTTCTGACATCTTGAACCCAGATGGGAAAACCAAATCTGCACAGACTAGACAATGAAACACACACACATTGCCATTGTGGTAACATGCAGGCTATGCATACAAACCACGATCCAACCACATCAGTGAAATAAAATCTCTACATTTGAGTATTCAAACACACCATTACATGTTATCATCCAATTAAGAACACAGCACAATGATTTGTTGTACGAATACAACACACAATGGGTGAATGTGCTTGTGACTATTCGAAAACAACAAAACATGCTCTTGGTGCTGTGACACAAAACTATATAAAAGTGAGGAAAATTCTGAAATATATTGCAAACAACCATTCATTAATATTTGCGGGTATTTACCAGAACATGTATCTGCACTTCAGCCTTCAACACAAGATACCAACCAGACTCATGTCAGCATTAAAAGGTAAGGTGTGAATTATTTTTTATCATTTTATAATCGTAAAGTATTTAAGCAATTTTCTTATACAATCAATTCATTGAAAGATAGAAGAAATAGAAAATAATTGAATATGGCACTTTGGTTAGCATTTGCAGCAGGATGTTGTTACTTGTCTCCCTCTAGTGGCTATAAGGTGTTACTATTTAATCAGTTTTGTGTAATCATTTTGGACCTGCAAACATTTAAGACTACACCCAAGATTATCACCGGCAGTCGATTACAACAAATCAGCTGCATTCAGTGCTATGCATGGTCTTTGGCAATAAAACCCTCAAAGCAAACCTACAATAGTAATTCCTACAAATTAGTTGGTATTTATTTATACTTTTAAATGTTTTCTATCATGATGTCATTGTGTGTTTTGCATCTTACCTGTCGTGGTTGATCAATTGGGATGCCAGCAAGGTGCTGTGAGCGCGGCCCTGATGTTGTCAGGTCGCATCGATTCTGCTCTCTGATCTGTGAAACAAAAATAAGAATACGAATAAGAAGAATATTAACTCTAACCCACACTCATGGTCTGCATATTTCTCATGTGCATATTTTTACTATTGATCAGAAAAGAAAAGATGCAGTTCAGGCAACGTTAGCATATACTTCCCCTAACCTAAAAATTTCTGCTGGGTAAATTGCAAGGATTGTAAACATAATATAAGATTCATGGCAAAATAATGAAACTTGCAGTCATCAAAAACCAAAACATTCAGAAAATTGCAAGGATTGTAAACACAATATCAGATTTATAGCAAAATAACTAAACTTGCAGTCATCAAAAAACACAACATTCAGAAGCCCATCTTTAACTACATAACACTTGCAGGGCTGTTGAATCTTGGCTGTTAAATCATCCGGAATTGTGTGACGTGATGTCAGACTCACTTTGTTTCTCTTCTGCAGTACCTCCTTGGGGTCTGTGTTGAGAGGGACAAATTGATTGGGGTCCTCAATCCTGATTGGCGTTCCAGTCTCCTCTGCTTTCATCCACTGTAAATGGAAATAATAATAATAATAATAATAATAATAATAATAATAATAATAATAATAATAATAATAATAATAATAATAACAATAATAGGTATGGCATTGTCAAATAATGTTACAATCGATTATTCTACCAATCATCCCATGAACCTGCCCCTGAGATGGATGGTTGGAGGAATTCCATTCCATTAAAAAATATATATAGTTATTTTTGTAAAGGAACCGTAATACCTAAAATAGACCTGACCTGGTGAGTCTAAGACTTAGACTAAAGGTCAATGATGGCAAATGAAGTTGGTGTTCCATGCAGTATAATAGTGCTTTGTTTAACCAGCAGATGGCAGTATGATGCTAGAGTGTTATAGTAGTTAGACCCTGGCATCTTTAGAAAAATTATTACATTGATTATTAAACGGAAGAACTACACCCATATTCATGTGAACAACTCAAGTTGTGAATCTTGTTGATAAGAAATTTGTAACTTGTGTTTACCGTGGTTGTCCTGTTGTGGTTGTACCGGTCATCTCCACCCTCCACGTTGACCTTGGTATAACTGTTAGGTGAGTTGAGCCAGCGCGTCTTCTCCCGCTGCTGCCGCTGCTGCAGGAATTTGAAGGGAAAGTGCGTGGCGTCCACATCCTCTTCGAACATGAACGCCGTGACGGTGGCGGGGATCTCCACGTCGCTCTTGTGCCTCGGTTTCTCACGCATGATGGGATGGCGGTAGGCATAACCTGTCCTGTAGCCCTGGAGAGCAAACATCAAGAACATAATCAAAGATGGAAGCTCGGTCACAATCAGGATAAAATCATAAATGGTTACCAATTGACCCACCAGGTTATCCAGCATCCTCATCAGTGACTCAAACTCCAGTTCCCCGACCTTCCACTTGTACGGGCTGCTTACAATTCCGGAAACGGTTGAGGCCACGGCGTACACTCGCGATTTGTATTTCTCTTGGTCAAGCACAATCAGGTTGTCTATGCTGCCAGCACAAGAGATGGCATTTACCTAAAAGCAGCCACAAAGAAGGAGGGGAGATGGATGTCAGTTTGCGCAACACACTTGACAGATGGGCTTTTTTTTTTTTTTTTTTAACCAACAAACATCTGTCAATCAAATTTTGCCAACTAAAATCCTCCGTATGCTGAATTAGTGCAAGAAATGCTCTTTGTTAATCTGCACAAGGACAAAATGTCATTTTGCAAAAGACACAGGACTTCAACAACACGAAGGAATAAATCACATAGCACAAAAAACATGCTTGGGAGGGATTTATTTATAGAAATTAAGCTGGGCTTTGCTGCAGGATTAATGTTCTTTTTTTTTTGTTTGCTCTACCGAGCATTTATGTAGGAGATTTGGACACACCGAGATAAAAAAAGTGAAAACAAAGATTTGCAAAAATGTCAGCCATATTGAGTGTTGTTCAGTCTGATTGTACCTGAATTTCACAGGCATATTGCGCATTGTAGATGTAATGAAAGGCCTCTTCCATAGATTCACCCAGAGCAACCAAGCCATGATTGCGCAACACCAGAACCTTTAAAAAAGAGAGCATATTATTCATGGTTCAATTGTTTTCAATTGTTGACAAGTCACGTACTGCTATTTTCGCCATACATATTTGATATTGGACTGATGTCTGTTTAGCTTTAAAGCTTAAACACTAAAAGTGTGAAAAAACACCCACCCTTTGCATGATTTAAATTATTTTATGTTTAAAAGGCGTTTTCACCTTTGCTGTAGGCCCGAGTGCTTTTTGCAGCTCTCTTCGCTCGGCTGGCTCATCGAGATTGCCATTGTAATTGAAATAGGCGATGTCACCCAGGATGAGTGCCTCCTGAGAAATGGGCAGGATGCCGCACTTCATAGAGGACACCTACAAAGCAGGGAGGAGAAATAAGATCAAAATAGGTCAATGATTCCCAACCATTGTGCAAGCAAAATTATCCATATTTAATGAAACAATGTATTGTCAACAATAAAGTTGCTTTGTGCACCAATCCATCCCACCAATGTATTGTAGGCGTGTGAAACAACTACACGCTTTTCCACTAGATGGCAGAAGGTACATAGTCAGTAATCTGTGTACAATAAACAGCATCATTTTGGAGAAAATCACATTTACCCCATTTTTGAAATAATAAATTAAGATTAATTAAGGGATTAAGATTAGGGGGATGTTATTAATATTTGTCAAATATGGGTTTATGAAGCCCTTTGAGACTCTTCTATGATGAAGGGCTATATACCGTAAATAAAATTGACTTGACACAATAGTGTGTGTAATTATTAATAATGATATCAATCTTCGTGAATCATTATGTTAATGGTTTCGGGAGCAGAATATTTGTGCATATATAGGGAACAGGAAAAATATATGCAACACACAAATCTCTGTTCACATTTTTAAATGATCACTCCTATTACCGGTGACCTCACGGGCTACCTGGTTGTACGAAATTAAAGAGACTTACAGCAGCCGTGGCAGGAGTGTGCACATGGATGACACAGCGGGTGTCTGGCCGTATCGAGTAGATGGCGGCGTGGGGACTGAAACCGGCTGAGTCGATGCTCAGGTTGGTGGAACCCTGCTCGATCACCTCGCCGATGATGTTGACCTTCAGCTGGGGAAGGAAGGAACGCAGCTGGAGTCAGCATGACTTTTTCCCAAGTGTTTAATCTGAACCTTTCTCCCCCAGAACCTTTGTACCATCAAATGGTTTTACATTGAAAGCTCACATAACTTCTGCTGTAACACATATCTAGCAGATAAATCCATCCGTCCACAAAAGCAATAGAACCAACACCATAAATCACACTAACAACCGCTCCTCACGTCGACAAGCCCCTCCATAGGAAACGCACTAGACTGTTACTTGCAACATGATACAGTAGCGATAAGGCAACTGCATTACCATTCCCTTATTGGATGATTGGGAGTGATATTGGATTCAGCATAGAGGTACACGACCCGAAAGAGAGAATAGCAGACATAGACAAACGGGAGAGAATGAAGACACCTGGTCAGAGAGACAGATGTGTGAAGCGGAAGAAAAAGAAATGACCCAAGTGTGTGCAGATGTGAGGGTCCGGTTGAAAGTTAATCGCAAACAGAAAGCCTCTGTGGCCTGCAGGCATCATGCACATGTTGTTCTGATATAAAGCAGAAAACCACAAGCTCGCATTTCCCTTTCACAACAAAAACTGTGAGTGTGAGTTGTAGCAACAGGAAAGGGCATTCATCATGCAGTTGGACGCACATGAATCAATTTTACATCTCCCTGTTGAACACAGACTACAAGTTTTTTTCTGTTTCAGTCCTGTGTCCTTTCCAGCTAAAAGAAGCCCATTCAAAAAAACAAGCAGAAAATCCATTTGGGGTTAACTAAATTAACCAGCTTGTGGTTAGTCCAATGTGTAGCCTTTTAACAGGATAAGCAGTAGAAAATTGTTGCAAGTTGCAAACATGTCACTTTGGCATTTGACACAATTTACACACAATATTCAGTTTGGTGTTTACTGATTGTTGACCGCACCGGTCATTTTAAAACATTGGTCTGGCGTCTCCTAACTCAGATGGAAACTACATTATGGGTAGATAATTCATTGATCTTTCAAAAACCGAACCACCACTACTGATGTCGACGCAGTCAGACAAAAGCAGCTGTCAGACAAGTGAAAATTGATTTGCGTCCATCACATGTCCAGTAACTTTTCACCGCCATGACCTTCAATAGTTGCTGCTCACTCACACAACTCTACAGCAAAGAGGCCCCTGTGATATCCACAGCATGTCAAAATATGTCAAAGGACGTGTCAGAAAGCTATTAAATGTGACATGCTTAAACGACGATGATAAGAAATGTCTAAAAATGGCAACAACACTCAAGAGTGAGGGGCATTGGGGGAGGGATTGGTGTGTGTTGACAGGAAGCAAGCTGACCACTTCAACCTAGGGAACAGAGCCCATCATCTAAAATAGTTGGCTGGGATTTGGATCAAACTTCTAACATTTTTGCCAATAATTGCCTGGAAACAAAAGTCCATAATCAAAGTACTCGAATTGACATTGGATCTCAAACAGACATGTGGAGGTGAGGCAGAATGGAAGTGACCATCATGATGACACATATTCAAAGTGAATTATTTCCCCTGTATTTGGGACATTTATCTTTAATAGCTGGATTTGAAAGATGCAGTGCAGCCACACTGCTCAATCAAAACGTTAGAACAGATGTTGCACAGACAATTACAGTATTTCTTCTTTTTTGGACTTTGCCATTATTTTGGGATCAGAATCGAATTAGTTAGTCACTGTCAGATGGCTACAGTATGTGGTTTTGCTCATTTTATGTCTTGAAGCAAAGCAATGATGGGTACATTTGTGTCAATACTAAACCAGAAAATTTTCCATGTAGCCTATTTTTAAAACAAAATATACAGGCAGTAAAATGTTAATCCAGTAAAACAGGAATGCAGTGAATTCAGCGAAGGCCAAAGGCTTTTTAACAATGTTAATTATTAACATAAACAGCCAACGAATATGTGCTTCAGTCATTTTGAAAGCAAAGTCCAGCCAGAGGACAAAGCCAAGAACACTTCAGGTTTCTTCATTTTGTGTCTTTTGGTATAAGTACTAAATAGTGTTTCTGTGTCTTAAAAACATGTTTGACTTTCTGCAATTAAAGATTTTTTGAGTCTTACCAGGTTTGATGCAGACGCCTCAGCAAAGGAGAGCCCTCTGGGGATGATAAGGATGTGATCTTGCTCTTTGCTGATTCGGGCCTTTGGAATGAGAAAATACTGATTTTATTTCTCTAAAGTATATACTCAACCAGATAACATAATAATGAAGTTCTACTGAATGCCCTGCATCACCATTCCACTGATAACACTCAGCATTAGCCCAAAAGAAAACAAAACAAAAAAAACACAAAACCAGCAAAGCAACCATCTAATTTGATGCGGCTCTGTAAAAAGACTGAACAAATTGAGAACTTTATTTGAATTGGACAATGCACCAATAGACCCAACAGATGGAGTCGTGATGAAAAAGTACTGTGGGTGTCATTGTATCTCATGATATATTGTGCAAGTACACTTAATAAAAAGAGTGACCTGTCCACCTGTACTCTAAATGATGAATTTAGGGAATCTTACGGTGATATAGGAGCTGGCAAAGTGGGCCCAGTTAAACAAGTCCACCAGTCTGTAGAGGCTGGCCAGTTTACAGCGTGTCAGCTTCTCTCCTTTCACCATGGCACTCGCTTCCACATTGTACAAGTCGTTAATGGGTATGACCATCCCCAAACCTGAACAGGAAAATACAAAATAAAATGCATGCAATAAAGAAATATGCTTTTATTTAATGATATAGAGGTATAAAAATTAATCGATTAATTAATCGCCTTGCATTTTAATAATCAAGTAATCGCTTGGAGACTTTTTTTTATAAAAGATTGTACAAATGTTATGATTTCAGGCTCTCAAATGTAATAATCCTCTGATTTCTGAAGTCCTTCATGAAAGAAGACTTATTTATCTTTTGTGTTTAATCAAAATAAGACATTTGAAAACATCTGCTTTTACGTTTGAAAACAATGATCGATCTTGTGTGATATTGCTTAACTGTTGTTTAGTTCTTTTATGATCACTAAATAATACAAGTAAAAAATATTGGTTAAGAAACTGTAATTGCGGGGGAAATATTTTTAACACAGTCTAATGTAAATAAAATTGTATCCAATTAATTGATGGAATAATCGATTCTGAAAATACTCAGCATGTACTGGCTCATTTACTGCTGCAGCCTTTGATATACTAACTTAAAAGACTGAGCTGCTCTGATCCCTTTAACATATGATCCAGCATTCAGTTGCACATTCCACATGTGCAAATGGAAGTAGTTTGCAAGTCATAACTCCAAGAGAATCTAAAGTGAGAGAAAAATGCATGGCTCTTCCGGTGTCTGGGCCTAGATCAGCATATCAGCCTTCAAGAAGGGAAAGTCTTTAAATATGCTTTTTTTTTTTTTTAACTCTGGGTGTGTGTTATATTGTTGACTGGTCACCACGGTGACAGGTCACATGGCAATGAATACTCACTTAGTGGGGAAGTGTTGTAACCGGCCATTGAACTCGCCATGAAGAAGTCTGCAATCTGTCTGAGGGCCAACAGACCAGCGGGGTTGTTCCCTTTGCATTGCTGCTCTTGGATCAAACTTTCCAATTCCTCCTTGAAGGCCTGGGGATGGAAGTCAGGAAAGGAAGATATTAGATGACAATGTGCTCAATTTTCAGGACATCAGGATAAATGATGGCACATGTGCACACTTGTGTGTAAAGATCTTGAGGCATGGCAGATTAGAGCACACGTAGGGAAGACAGTGGAAGAATGACTGTGGGAACAAGATGTGGGACACAAGCAGCACTTAATCACAGATTAGTCATGCTCCTTAGGTGTCAGCAGGAAGGCAGCCTCAACGAAACTGATTGGCTGATCAACAAGAGTACACTCCATAGGCTGAATAGCTAACAGCATGTGCCGTCTTTTGTGTTTGTGAGGCTAATCTTGACATCCAGATCAGAGTCACCCCTTAAATCCGTGGAAAAGCATATTAACATGAGAAACCATACAAACATCCAAAGTTGAGCCAAACTTGTCATGAAATGAAAGACCGAGCAAGGCTTTTGTTGATGACTACATTACAAATAGAAAGGTGGACATACGTATAGAATGATATTCATCCTGTGTGGGAAATAGAATAGCCACACACTATCTACTAATTGGGTTCTGAATATAGTGTTCGGCTGCAGTTTTGATCAATTTTGTTTTGTGAGAGACACAGTACTGGAGTCATCAAAATTGAAATCAATTTAATGCATTCTGTAACTTGAAAAGAATGAGAACCGCTCAATGTTTTCAGTGTCCGAAATTGATCTGGATTGCACATTTGCCATTCATTTACATTTAGAAGAGAAGATTCCCTTCACTTCTCATTCTATCAGGTTGCACTCCATTTCTGGATCAGAATCAAGGTTTACGTAACTCACTGATTGAGCCTCTGCCTGGGCTCAGTGAGAAATACCTGAGGTACTTAAAAATGCATTGCAAAATGTGGGTTATACATACAGTAAAATATTTTATATAATTAGCAAAATGGGTCATGGAACCATTTCCAGTCTAGTAACAAGCATACTCTAAAAGAGTATTGCTGTTTTGATTGCGACTTCTCTGAACTGTGTCTGCAGAAAAGAAAATCCTGCACTTTGATGCTGCCTCCAACACGCCAACCATAGGCTCATCCGTGGGCGGTCTGCCAACAGAACAGGCCCGTGTGAGGGTGTTTTGTGAAAATTGGAGCAACCCCCTCTATGGGAGCACCGAGAGTCCCGGTGCACTGCTGAGTCTGAACCATGACCAAACATTCCTCTGTCCCTGGTGGCAGTGTTGCTGTGGTGACCGCCTCAAAGCGGATGTCTGACTGTGAACGGTTCAGGGTTGTGTTTCAGAGAGTTCTTTTTAAGAGACTCGTTTGCCATCACATTTGTGTTCGAAAGACAGAATCAAAGCCCAGCTGCAGAGATTGGTATTTTGGTTTTATTCTCAGGGCATTGGGTTGACTCTAATTGGGCTGTTCTGGTGATTTTAAAAGTTATTTCGCCTCCCATCCAAGCAAGCTTCATAAAAAGAAGAGCGAAAGCTGCCTTTCAAAAGGCACACAAATGCGCACATTAGAATGACACACACACTAGCAGGCATCTGTTCAACAGTTTGTGTGAGTACTAAATTCTCAAAAAGATTATGACAGCAGGGATTTGACTGCATCATGCAAACAGATTAATTCCAGGGCTGAAAGTGGATCTATCATTAATATTTGGACCACCCCCCTGACCGCTGCTGCACCAACAAAAACAACAACAAAGAAGTTGTTTATGCTGCTGAGGTTTGCAATAATCATAAAATAAAGCATCAGGTGAGGTTTGTGACATCTGTGGCTGCTATTCCCAAAGCACAAAATGGAAGTTTATCCTAAACTTGCACAAATGTATTACATGAAATAAAAAAAGGTCACTCATTGCTCATTGACTGATTATTTGGCATCAGTTTTCCTTCCCTAATAAGTCCTAATAGTACAATTGATTTCAGTAGGGTAGCATAAGCTACATTTGAAGAAAATAATTTCCAAAAGCCACAAAAATATCATCAAATCTATTTCCTAAAACTTGTTTAGACACAGCCTGTTTTGTGAGCACAACGTTACTCACAAGCTAACAACGTGACAATGTTGCAGAGCAGGAGAGCGTCTGCCTGCAGGCCAGGCAACGCAATCGATTATACTAATTTAACCTCAATGAGTGCATCTGTGGAACAGGACCTGGTCTATAAATATCATGCGGCTTGTTTTAAAAGCATGTTGCTTCACTCACTATGTCTATACATGAGCTGCTGCTACATAACCAGATAATTGCTGATGTCACTAAAAATATTTTTTTTTAAATCAAATATCGTGTTTATCAAGCTGAAAATAATTTGATTATGTGATAGCATTTTGTCAGATACTCAAATCCTAAAATATTCACCATACAGCAATATTGTCAGATTTTTATTGCTTCAGGTCCCCAAATTGAACCTGCAGAAAAAAGGTCACTTAAATTGCAAAGTAGCTCCTTAAATTAAATCACTGCTATGTAAAAATGCTCCTCAAAGAATTTATTTTTATTTTGAGCTTTTCCAAAATGCTACTCAAAGAAAAAAATATAATATAATATTTTGAGCCAATTTCCATACAGTACACAAAAAGTGTCGAAAACAACTAACAAGTGCAGAGTAGATATCTCTACAGTCATACATTTCTTCTTGAAGCTAGTGAGATAAGAAATTATTAAAATGCATCCTAACTCCCAAATCAATTTGCCTTTTGCACAAAATTATCCAACCCCTTCATGCTGTGCGGGCAATGAGGAAATTTCATTAAGTTCATAACCCAATAGATGCTGAGGAACGACTCGTGAAACACAGCTGGCTCTGTGGGAATAAGAGCGGTTTCAAAAAGAAATCTCTGGAGGAAGTTCAACCACTAATGTTCTATCAAAGAGCCCATCGGGGCTTTAAAAGAGAAGAAGAAACCTAATAGAGGGCAGCCGTTATATGAAGCCTCACGCAAGACGGTTTTCAGCACAGGCTGCCAAACCACATCAATTATCTACTCATGCTTGCTGACAAGTGGCAGAGGAAGCGAGTAATATTCACACTTCCTTTAATTCATAATAAAAATACCGTGAGATGAGTAACGTCAAGTTTCCGCATACGGAAAAAATGCAGGAGAGTGGAGAACGCATTCAGAAAGTCAGATGACAAGGTGCAGAAAATAGAAGGAGCATGAGAAACTGCGTCTGAAATTCAATTTCAGGCGCTCTAATCTTTCGACCTTTTAGACGACAGAATGAGTCACGGCAAACAAATTTTCAGAAGCCCCCAAAAAATTTAGCTTTGCAAATCTGCTGCCAGGGTTTGCATCCAAATCCATTTTAGTTTTGTATATATGTAAAAAAAACAGGCAAATAAAAACAACTCAAACCCCCTCAAGAAAATGTCATAAATTATTTTGCTCCATTTAGCAAAAATAAATAAAGCGCACACTAAAACTGGACACGTTGATTAGTTTCCTTCTCTAAGCACCCATTTAGTTTCACAGTGGTGACATCATCTGAAGTACACAACCTTTTCTAGTTTATCTTCAACTCACAGATCACGTCTGTGATCTAAATCTATGTGTGCACACAGTCAGGTGTGCTTTTGATAGTGGTAGTCCAGTTTCTGTATGCATCTCATTGTCCTAGAAAAGTTCAATCGAAGCTAAACACATTTTCTCTCAGGGAGGCAATTGCAACTAAATTATTTTATACACGCTTTTAACTGTGATAATTACGTAATATGTCAGTGTAAATAAAAAAAACATCATCTGTACAAGCAGATTTGATAGAGCTCTTGTATTGGCTATCATTTTATTGTGTTATGTGGTCATAATGTTATGGCGGGTTGGATCTTCAATGTCTATGAATCCAGACAGTGTCAAGGATTCAATGTTATAGACTTCCAAAAGTAAACACGCTTGCATGATAGATACGGCTAAGTTGCTCCAAGCCTGGTCTATATTGGTCTGACTTTAAACGCAACCTGCAATCTGAGCACCAGAAGCATGTAATCTACGACTCCACTAGTCCTTGAAGAGTGGAATCCAAACAAACAAAAAGGAGGAGAGACTGCGAAAGGAAGACAAGTCGTGAGAAGGAGGCCACTGAGCTACTGACGCATACACGATGTTGTTTTTGTATTGCTGCTAAAAGATGACTTGGATTAAGAGACTGAGAAAGCAACACTTTGGAACTTTTGGGCCTTATTCCAAAAGAGACATTAACTGACTATATGTAAAGTGCATAACCATTCAGTCGATGTGTCATGTCGCAGAAAATTGTCCAAAAAAATGATGTCATCAATATTTACTATTAATCCATTTGGCACTCTGTACTGTGCAAATGTCATAGGTCTTGATGGTTATCTTGGTCAAGGGCAAATTTTAGCCCTTGCATTGGATTTCAATGGCCATATCTAATGTCCCATATACGTCAGTGTCACTGTAGCACTGAATGTTATTAGTTTGTGGTTGTATTTTTGGAGGGGAATGTACAATCGACTGAAATTCAAATGTGCAATTGTAAGCGAACAAGTGATGCACTTTTTTTTTCAGAGCTGTTTTCCACCATAGTTTCAGCAATCCTGCTGACACCCAAACTAAAAAGTCAGCGCGAATCTGCAATTCAGTTTGATAGCATCTGACCAAACTTTGATTGACCTTTTTTATCATTCGTCATCGTCACATCTGAGTGACTCAAGTTGCATACAACCTAGAGCAGTTGAACATCAGCCTTGAGTCAACAGTGTTGAACAAATATTCCAGACCCTATTAGGGCTAAAATGACAGGTTAGGTTAGGTTTGTTGTACCATCTTGACAAAATGTGATATGAAGTGTTCAAGGGGCAAATTACAAAGCACAATGCACAAGCACGACACCAAGCTGTGTTTAAATCGTGTTGCTATGAAGGTTTTTGCCTTGGAGCCAATTCAATCTGGAGACAACAGAGAGACAAGACAATACCTTGTATACTGTTCACGTACACAGCACCATTTAATTGTGCCCTCACACAACCTTGTGCATCAAAATAATTGCTAAAGAGCTCCGAAATCACAAACTGTACCTCCAGTACTTATCTCAAGTTTATCTGGCACAACTCAAATAATTCTCACGAACCTGGACCGCCGGGGATAGAAAAGCAAACAACAGCATTACGAGCATTGGCAAGAATATGCTCTGCTCTCACTAGGATGCCGACGACAGCAAAACCTGATCCAACGTGAGGGCTGCTGGCCTGAAGGGCATTTGAGGAATTCTGGAGGCAAAGGGTGTGGCACATGGTGCTTCTTTCAGGATTTTAGCTTGCCACTGGCATTCCGTTTCCAGTTGCTAAAAAATACAGCTGAATATGCTATGCATGGGGTTTCAGAAGAGGGCAAAGTCCATAGGAGGTGCTTATCCAAACTATTAGCGTGTGGGTTTTGAAAGAATTCATCTGGTTTTTCATTTCATTCTGGTCGGTTGTAGACCCCAGCATCAATTTGGGAGATTTATCGTATACTGACAATAGCAACTATAAAATGCCTAAGAGGAGTTAAATTGTCTCATAAGCCAGCAAGTAGTACAGTTTTGAATGCATTTCAAAATACCTGATTGGTACAAAAGAGTTGTGTCAAGTGTGCTGAAGTAGTGGAAACAACGGGTTATTTGAACTTACAGGGCTTTGTAATATCTGCGTGACCCGTTTCTTCTGTTCCAGAACGTTGAAGTCCTGTCGGAGGTCAGGCGACATTTTCCTGGCTCGGAGGTACTCTGGATCGTTGACATTGACTCGATCAAAGTAGCGCTCTTTGGTCTTGCCACTGGGTGTGGGAGGGGTGGTCACAACCCCCTGGTGGCTGTCCACACTCATCCCTGTTGCCTTTCACTTCTTTGCTGAATGGCTGCCGCTCTGAATCACGCCTGAGGATAGATATCGAGAGGTCAAGAGGTTAGACGAAAAATCCAGTCCATAAAAATTCAATACCAACTATAAAAATGGCATTTTGTCATACAGCATGGCTTGTGGCAATCCAAATCTCAACACGCCCCCCAGTAAAAACTATTTTTGCAAATAACTCCTTCAATTTGAAAGCAAGCTGAAACTGAGATTCAAATGAAAACAAAACTATTTTTGTTCCTGTTTTTGGCATCTTCTAACAACCTGAAGAAGTTACACATGACACTACTAAATCAAATCTGCACTCCAATTTAATTAGCTTGCACTTATGACCATATAAACCGTACAAATTGAGTCACACTCACCAGGACACATCAACACAGCAATGAGTATGCTCTTTCTCTATAATTATTGTTTTTTCTCATATCAGATGACAGCTGCGACAATTTTACAGTTAATTAAAAAAGATTACGTTCATTGAATTACTGTAAATAATAGTGTTTGTCAGGTCAAAGGATGCTAATGAAAATTGCACAATTTTGCCTTCATATGGGAAAAAACAACAGATAAACTGATGGGTAGCTGGGATTTACCTCCTTAGCAAGCGAAATTGATGGAAAGAGGACCAGAGAGAAAATACAAATTTGCATCAGTGGCTGTTGTTGCTGAGGATAAGCCGCCTGTGTATTAGGGAGGGGTGGGGCCAATGTGAGCCCGAGCAGATGGTGTTGGTTCAAAGGGTGAAGGAATGAGAGGAAGAAATTTAGGGAAGGAATCCAGAGGATGAGAATTTACCAAAATGAATACAAGCTGACCGCATTCCCTCCTAAGGAAACCGTGCATGGATAAGACTGTTATGTAACCTGATATTAAATTCGCCTCCCCTGCTTGCCTGTAAGGGAGTCTTTTGAACAATCATAGAAAATCTTAGTGCCACCGACAACAAATACTTGACACATCAACATTTAAAGTTGTTATTTTACATGAGAGATCAACCTAATTGGATTAGCTCCAGAAAGTAAAAGACACACACTAACAGTAAAGTGCATAAAAATGATATCTGGCAAAGAGTTATTTGTCTGGATGCCAAGAATTTGCTAAATGCCTGGAATTCAGCATGTCAAAAAATACAACAGCTGCAGCCTTACCAAAATATAATAAGCCCCCTAAACTCTAGGAGTGGGAACAAATACAGCACACGCACACACACACAGGGTTGCAGGATTGTGTAATAAATCCAGCGGCATGAGTTGCCCCCTCCCCTTGTTTTACATTCTCTTTTCGGTCTCTGTCAATAGAATGTTGTCCCCATCGTGAACCCCATCTCTGTTCACACCCAGATAGAGCGTGACTGTTCGGGAGCATAAGGGGTGGTTAGCCATATTGAGGGGCGTTCTAACATGACATGCTTGTAAGAGAAAAAATATATATATCCAGCAGTAACTTGATCAATATTTTATGACAAATTCAGTCATATTCACACAGGTTAGCGATAAATCAGATGCCATATGCAATGCCGAGTAACAAGTTGAGTTCATATGAAATGTGATGTTGGAATACAGTGCTGCATTGTGACTGTGTTTATTCAAGAGGAATCTGCAGGCTCAGGCAAGGTGACCATGACCTCGAAAACCTGTGACAATGGTGTGTTGCACACCTCACCCCGCTTAGTCACAATTCCTGCTTTTATTTTTTCTGGACCTTTGCAACAGATGGGAGCGGACAGTGAGATCAGATTTTTTCTGCACGTATGAGTTTGAATTAGTCCAATTAACATAACGCTGGTGATTGAATCAGTGTTTTCCACTCCACTCCAACGAATTAGGGCTGACAAGACCAGAGCAGCTCGGCAGCAGCACCAGCGCTAATTGCTGCTTCTAGAATAACGATTAAATGAAACAAGACTTCTTACAGACATCTTCATGTCAGACCTGCGGCACTGTTGTATTACGCTTGTTGACTGTAATATGAAACTTGAGTGACATTGATGCGCGACTGCATTCCATCTTTCATTTAGTTTACAAAATAAGCTTCCCCTTCGATCTCAATTACAACAGCTTACTGTTTATTAGCAGGAATGTTCACCCGTCATGCACCAGTGCTCCACTGACATTTGGAGCTGGTCCAGAGCCAGCAGCTCAGACAACACACATCACTCCATCTTCCACATGAATCAAGCAACCATGCATTCTCTTTTTGTTGGGGCTCTAAATATCATAAAAATGTATTTAAAATAAAATGACAGATTTTGAGCTTTAATTTGAGGATATTTGCGTGTACATCCAAATTAGGTGTAGGACTAACAACAGTTTGCAAATATGCTTTCCATTTATTAAGGGCTCAAAAGTAATGGGACAACTGGCTGCTCAACTGTTCCATGGCCAGTATGGCTGCCAAAGAAAACATGTGACTGCTGATAAAAGCAGCAGAATAATTCAGAAGTGTTTTGGACAGATAATGACTACAGGCATAATGTGAAAGCAACCAAAGGATTGGCCAGTGGCCATCAAGTATTAAAAATTATTAAAAAGAGCAAGTTTGATTTACGATTTTGTCCCAACAAAGTGAATATCATTCATACGAATATAAATCTTGTTCATTTCATTTCAACCAAAAAGATGAGAACTGTGCTGAATCATGGTCCCAATAGCACAACAGTCAACAGTAATCACGCCTACGTGCGTGTGTGTGTGTGTGTGTGTTTTGTCATGTCTGGGAAACTGAGAGCCCCGCAGTGTTTTTTGTCAAGCATATGGTTATCAGGTTGGTACATTTGGAAGACCAGCTGGAAACAGAACGTGTTAGTACCTGCGTTTGCCAACAGTCAATACTGATTAGGTTCCACATGGTGGAAAAAAGAGCGTAAATTTTGTGAGCTCTTGGAAACCTTCCCTCATGGAACAATCCATCACAATGTGGAGATGAACTGGAAAGAGTTGGTCAATTGTTATTTAGAAAGGGTTACGTGACATCAAATTCATCGCCCGTTCAACACACATCAACTGACTTGCAGAAAATTTGTGGAGGTCAAAGGTCACCTGGAGCTTATCTCAGTTGATTTTGAGAAAAGTTTGATACACCCTGGACAGCCAGCCAAATGCAAGGCACCTCATAAGCAGATGTTTTAATGAATTAATATTAATAAACTAAATAAAAATGAGACATCGGCAGGTCGTGATAATGTCTTAAGGTTTCAAATGTGATGCTGAGCTAAATTAGAACTGTCACTGCCTTGGTGGAGGCAATACCACTGATAAACATCCACCTGCATAACTTTTTCATGCTTGGGGGAGACACCAAATTATAACTGCTTGTGTGGCTGCCACCTCTAAATATAGACAGCCTTGTGGGTTACTTTACAACCTCAAAAGTAACAATACCAGGAAAGAATCTCTAGGGCAGCTAATTATATCCACACATGCAAAATCCACACATAGCCTTGCAGTCCGATACACACATGCACACACACACACGCAGACACAGGAGGGGGCGTGTTTCCACGATTAAGCAAGCCAGTATGACAAGGAAGACAGAGCTAGCAGTGAGGCAAAATCGGAGCAACTGAAAGCCGCACACAACATGCAGGTCTGTTTTTCAACTTGCATAAACTTTTCGGAGTCATTTATTTGTATTTCACAAAATAATGCTCTGGTGCCGCAGTGAGGCCAAGTCACCTCGTCTGAGTTGCCTTTCACATAAAGACTCCACACATGAGATAATAAGTAGCGCTAATCTCCTCTGGCGCTCACACTCACTGCACAGTTAGCACCATGTGTGTTTATAGTGCGGCATTGAAGGCCCAAGCAACCCAACTTAGCGTGGAATTCCCCTTAAACTGAAAATCAGTCACAGGGATGGAATGACTGGGAGGTGCAGCTGCGGTGCAACACAACACGAGACACGTTTCAACAACAATGTGGCTGTGTAAAATAAACTCTAGCAGACAGTTTGAGGACAGCCTACTTGGAAAGCCAAAGCAGGTGTAAATATACAAGCCCAACCAACCTTTTATTTCCTCCTTGGTCAATGAATGGGAGAGAAGCAGCAGTGGTGGTAGGTGGCAAAACCAAAAGAAAAGCACATGTCTCTTTTTGTCCTCTAACCTGCTGCCTGAAATCTTGCATCAACTCCCACAGATTCAGAAAATAAGAAAAGCAAGAGAGCTGTGTGAGAGAGAGAGAGAGCAAGAGCAGAATGACCTAAGGGAACACCAGGAAGCGATCGTAAAAACAAATCAGTGCACTTGTCAATCTAGATCCTCCATGTAGCTGCTCTCAAGTGGAGTCGCGATGGGGCAAACGGCAGAGCTGCTTTCTCCTTCAGCTCCCTGCAGGGCTTCTTTGCTCCTCGCCGTTCATCAGGGAGAGATGAATCAACAGCTGTGAGTCTATATGTGAGAGGATCAGTTTGTGTGTGTGTGCCCTCTGCAAATGACGGTATGTGTGTAAAAGAAGCTAAAGGAACCACGTGATGCAGGCTTAATCCCCCGCCCAGTGGCTCTCACACACACGCACATGCACACACATCCGTGTGCAAACACACACACACAGCCAAACACGACCAATCAGAAGCAGGCTGACACAATAATCGCCCTTCCTGCTCCACCCTTGCCTCCTCCACCTCCTCTCTCGTTCGCTCTCTCCCGCTCTGCACTTTTTACACCCCCCTTTGCTCATTTTCTTTGATCAATTCAAAGCCTAGACACTCTTCCACATTCCACAATCCTCGCTCTCTTTACATCTCTTACTGACACAACCTCACATAGCCCACAACTGTCTCCGGGCAACTATACTTAGAGGTCGGGGATTATGATGCCGTCCAGCCGCAGACCGCACAGCCTTCTGCAGTTGACTGACTTACTGTAAAGTTGTTTGCAAAAGACACATATTAGACTCGGATGGCCCCTCAGGTGACAAATTTGCCAAAGATCAATATTTAAATATAAATGATCCTCTGTCACATCGCAAGTCAGCATCAAGGGTCACTCGGAGTTAATTGAGCATATGTGATGTTTAATCAAAATTTTGATTCATCTTTAAGCAAGCCACTTCTTTATTTTGTTACACTTTTAAGACAAACTATAATTTCATGCAGTTTCCTTAGGGGATTGGCCACATTTACTATATTCTCACTTTGACATGGCTTAATGTGCTGCATTGTCTTATTTTAGCACACTACATAAGCATTAAGTTCTTGTGCAAAACAGATTTGTTTGGGGATTACATAACTAACAGCACTCAGTTTAACTGTCAACGAGGCTCTGTTTTTCTGGTATCTTAAAAAGGAAGTAATTGCACCTATCGATGAACTGGTTCTAAACCTGCCAGGGTGAAACATTGCCAGTAACCTTACTCAATCTACAACAATGCCAAATGTGCTTTGAATAAATGTCTTAAAATGATTTCTAAGCTCTAAAACCTGCTCTTCCAATTCATGTTAAGTAAGATGTTTCAGAACTTGTATTTCAGAAAGCAATAGTAAAAAGATTGCGCAATACAGAATTTCTCATGCACTGCATGGAACCAGCAGTTGTTTTTAGTACCTGCCAGTCATGGACCAAGGCCAGCCTTTTTATCTTAATATTTCCGCTTCACTGTTTTGAGTCATAACTTTTACTTAAAATAAAAGTGGCAGGCTTTAGCCACACCTAAAACTTGTTTGGACTTTTTTTTTTTTTTAAACACATGTAACAGTTTTGCCTCTGCTAAAGCAGCATGAATCTCTTGGCGGAGAGTGTGCAAATAAGTTGTGAGTCTATCATGCATTTTTAAATAAGTCCTAAAATAAGGTTGCATGGCCCGTAGGAATCACTATAACTATTTAATCCAGATTTCACTCTTTAAGTACATTGACTAAGGAACTTCCAATTACATTTTACTGCACATCATGATAAAGCAATTGATTTATTTTCACTTTTTATTACAGCCTGTTCAACAAATGGAAAAACAATGAGTGGGTGTTGACCCATATTTCAACAACTGAAACGTTAAATTGTGTTGGTCTTAAAATTACTGAACAGATGGGAAACATTTTCTACCTCATCATGAATGATGACATCACCATGCGCTGCAATCGTTTTTTAAAAAAAATGGTAGAAATTCTCAAGCTCAAGTACGTGGCTGTGAATTTTCACATTATATGTGCCCCACATCCTTCTCTTAATGTTACTGATGAAAGAAGGGTGACAAGTTTTATTTTAAACAGCTGGAATGCTTTCTGAGCCTATCCCGTTATATGCTAAGGCATTTTCTCGTTACTTTAATAGAGCATTTTTAATGACTGTGTGGCTGTCCCCAAATTTTGGGATCCTGCCAGTCAGTCCGGTCTAAACTATAAAAGTCCGAGCATTGCTCTCATTTGACTGACACAAACACAAAACACCAGGACAACTACAGCAGGACGGAGTTGGTGACAGACGTGACTCACTGATAAAGCTCGGTCTGTCTCCCCCAGATACCTAATCACAGGCTGGAGATGATCAAAATCACTGCTTCATGTCAACTTAAAATAAATCCCAATGACGTCAAACTAGATGCATGCAGCAAAATGCGGCCTCCGCTGTGCAAACCTTTTGAAAAGTTTGCTTAATGAATCATCTGTCCACCCCTACACTTAAGTAATCCCATACAGTGATGAAGTCATTCATCCCCTCCATGACCCTTGTGACAAAAACAAACCCCAAGAGAGGAGAACCAAGACTAAATGCATCCTGGCATCCATTCACTGGAATGAAAAACATAAAGTTCATGACTTGCATTTGTTTTTCTCCAAGAACAAAAAGCCATAGTGGTGTGGAGACTTCTCAGAAAATTAGCAGAAATGATCCTCCTCTATAAAATAACATCTATTTCTTCACTTATAAAGAAATTACTTATTAATTACAAAATATGCTGAAAACCCCCAGTGTTCCATTTTATGTAAACAGAAGAATACCAGCAGGTTTTCAGCTTCTATGACTCATGTGGTGGGTTGTTGCCCTGATAACTTTAAGCCTGGAGGCTTGAACAGGCCCACGTATTACACCACCTAGTGTGGATATCCAAATACACATCCATGTGTACACCTAAATACTGCGAGAGCTGTCACTCCAGCCATTCTTAACAGCCTGTCTACTTTCACACTAGCGTGGAAGTGATCCTCAATCACCACTAATCCATTTTTGAGGATTAAGCAGGCATTTAGTCGGATGCACATGTTTAATGCAATGAGACGTTGTCGCATTCCCGGGGACCAAAAAAACAAAGCAAGGAGAATGCAGTCAAACATTGTGTGGAAGGAGTCTACCTTGGCCTTGTGGCTCAAATGTTGACAGCAGACAGACAAGTGATGGAGCAGCGTGTGCGTTTGGATCTGCAAAGACATCAGAGTTATTGCTTCATTTCCTCCATTGATTGAGACTTAATGAGTTGTGGAAGTGACGACAGGAAGTCTCTGCCTGGTCATCATCTCATCAGATGCTCAAGTTGAACTCAACTGACACGAGGGCACTCATTGCATCTACTCATTTAGGCACTATGCAGGACTGACGAGGCAACACATTGAAATTGTTCTCATTTGCTGCCAATATTTTTTTCCTTGAAGTGCATGGCATGTTATAATTATGTCACTGTGAGATGACTCATATACTATAGATATATAGAGAGAGCATATCCAATGTCATCATCAATGGTTAAAGCAGATGTGACATTTTCAGAGTTAATCAAATCCATGTTGGGGACTCTTTGGTTAAGACTTTGACATGAGAGTCAAAGAAATGTGGATATGTTTGTGTTCCATGAGTGGTTGTCAAAGCCACAAAAGGATAATTTTGCATCTCAAAACCGCCACAATGCCAAAAAAAAATGGCCTGCAATGCCTCAAACCCAATAAATGAGAAAATGTTTTAATTTGTTACTAGAAATATCACAAAATGATGTCATACAAGCAAAGCACGCAAAAATGTGGACACTAATTCAAAAATGTGAAGACTAAAAAGAAGTCAATAAAAATTAGACCAACCTGCAAGGACTGTAAAACACCAAGTGGATAAAACAATTCATTCTTTTCATTTTCTGGCCTGGCCCATATGCACACAAAGTCACCAGCTTTACGATCAACCACAGCGTGAATAGCCAAACGATCATTGCAGCTCCATGGATACGTGGCACAATGAGGAGCTGAGTGCTGAATTAGCTTTTGTGTGACTTATATGACTTTTTCAAAGCGCCTGTTGACATCAACGTCTGGTTTGAAGAGACTTTCAAAGGCCACTGCTCCTTTTACATAGACTCCACTGTTCTGCTAGTAAGACTATCACTGATGTTTTCCGCAAACACCTTCCTGTTTGTTACTGACTATATTTGGACAGTACAAACTGTCCTGTCTATTTGCACTTGCAGCAAAAATTCTACTTTAACCAGGAAGTAGATTTAATGTTCAAGTCATTATAGTATGCACCAAAATAACTGAGCAATCCCAGTGATTGGTGCACAAGCAGCTGTGATACAATTTAAGGGCGTGTAGGTGTATGGTCATGCCAAAAATTGCTTTCAATGTGAGGGCCCCTACTTTATTTGTCTCCTGGAAGAGTTTATATTTTTGAGGCCGGGTTTTTTTTCTGAAAAAATAAATAAAAAGTTAAACAAAAAAAGGCGACTTCTAGTTAGTCATAGTCATAATTTTCCCTTCAAACTTTGAATTGCACGAATTGAGTTTGCATTTGGCGCTGCACATTTTCACGCAGAGAGACATTTTTATCAATGATGAGCCAGTACAATGCAGCACAGACGGCACACTCCACGAACACTGAATTCCGTTGTCAGCTCATGAACTCCATTTACCCTTTTCTTCTTCTCCTGGTTTCGGAATTTGTTTCCAATGAACATAGTATTGCACTATTAGGGAATTAAATTTGAAATCAATTATACTTTTTTTTCCCTGCTGTCGAAAAAGAATGAACTGGTCTCTGGTCAAGCGCTCCTTCTCTCTCACATGCAAGCACACGCACGCATTTTGAGGGGGCCGGAGTGCTGGCTTGTTTTCCGGGACTATCCATTACACAATTTGACGGGGAAGACAGATTTGATATTTTGGGGTCTGTGTCTAAGTGAGGTCATTATTTGTGAACTACAACTGCGGTCTAATCATACTAGCACACACACATTTGCACAAGGGGCCACTTACTCACAGTCGCACTCACCAGTTTCCATGGCGATGGCAAACAAACATCCGCAGAGAGCGATGACCCCATCCGAGCAGGAAAAAGGGCAAAAGTGAAGACAGTGAGACAAAATGAAAGTGGGGAGCACCAGCCCAGGGCCTCAAAAAAAAAGAGTCTGATATTACAAATTGTTCACTTTGAAGACTTCAAAACGCCACAGAAACCTTCAGGTATCAAAATCATCGAGTATCTGATGAACCTTAGATTAAAAACCACGAACAAAGTCAGCCTTGCAGTGATTCCAATCAACTATAATTGGGAAATTGTAGTCATACAAACTTATCAACATAACTGCAGTTTGTGTGCACAATCCGTTCATCAAGTTCATCGGCTTATCTTTATGATTAAGGATTTTGCGATATTATTTAAATTGTTGCTCAGTAAAACAGAAAATCTGTTCCATCTTGGACCCATGTGTGTTGCACTGTAGATCAAAAGGGTGGTCTTGACACATTGGAATTTGGCCAATGGGAGTTTTTGTTTTGTATGAAAGAGAATCTCAGCACGTCCGTACCATGACAGGAAGGGAAACAAGAACAAGCGTTTTTCTCAGCGAGTCACTGTCCCCGCTCTGTGCTTTGACCCTTTCCATCACATCTGACCGTTCAATAACAAACTGTCAAGTGAGAGAGTGGTGTGTCCGGAGTTCATGTGTTCAAGCGAGTCCCCCGTGATTTCGACCCCGTCAGCCAAAAGCCTGTTGGGGTTCGCTACACAAATCAAAACAAAGCATCCGTCTGTGAGAGGGAAAGTCAATGACACGGAGAAGGTCAAGCACCTTGTTGGAGACTCCTAAGAGTCTTCTTCACCTCATCAACAATTTTTTGAACATTCAGGTCACAATAAGTCAAGTCCGGCAACAAAGACTACATAAAACAAACACACACACACTTTGGTCAGGATGACCAAAGTCAGAGGTTCTTGAATGCTCAAGGGGGAGTCAAGGCTGGGGCATAGTTTAACTATCATTTCCTGAGCTTATCTGTCTGTGTGCTTTGTCATCCGTGTCTGATTATCATGTTATTTGGCAGTTGCCTGGGTGAGGATCCACCTCAGATGCAATGCCAGTTGCCACAGATGCAAGTGTGTATGGGCACACATGCGAGCATGAAGGAAGGACAAGCTTCCTGTGAGGATGTGGGGTCCAGTAGAGGAACAGGTTCAGAAGTCACAGCTTTGGTGACTGTGTGGGTGTTATCCTTTTGAAAGTATATTCATTCATGTGAAATTGGCAGGAGCTGACCAAGCATTTGACTGAAGATGGGAAATACTTCTCCAATGTGGAAAGGGACTTCAACACTATTCTACACAAAAGTTTTCATTCATGATATTGTGGAACGCAGCCTTCCAATTGAACCTGAAAAAGACCAATTATCAACTTCTCTCTCTGGGCCTCTAAAGCAACCACACACGATGAGACCACCGTGGAAGAGAACTGGGTTTCATGCAAGTGGTTTCTTACAATTTTTTCAAGACCTTTCAGCTTTCGACATTCAAGTCCATGGATTGCCCTGACTCATCCCAGCCAGAAGTTTTCTCTTAAATGCCATACACCCCGGTTTCAAACTAAGGTTAGGGTTTCAAAGTAGGGTCAGGGTTTCAAAGATAGGGTTAAACATTGTCCCTTTCCCCCCCACTTCCAAAATCCCATCTGCACCTCTGTGGTGTAGTATTTATAACAAAAACAAGGGTCGGTCACACTTGATGATCCAACACAGAAAAATATGTAGGTAGGAGATGGACAGATAGAGAGTGACGTCAATAATGGCAAGCTGCCGTAATATTTGTCTCTTGTCCCACGATGACGGGAGTATCTGTAGCAACAGCGTTCACACTGATACATTTTTCAGCTGTTGCTACTTTGAAACCATCGCTATGGTCCAACAAAGCAGGACCTGATTTTTCTTTCTTTACCCTCCCTGTGGTGTCATTACAATCCGACCCTGGTCCTTTAAATCTGCTTTTCAGATAGTATACAAGAAGAGACGGTGGTATTTGCACATTTTGTCAGTCATGACAACATTCTGAACAAGTTTACTGCGCTAAAAATCTTCCAAATTGATTTAGAAACTGGCTAATGGAGCATACAGACTGCTCTTACAAAAGCTGAGAATTAATATCTCCTTCAAGAGCTCCTGTCTGTTTTACCAATCAGGGAGAACGCCCGGCCAGTGTAACTGTAAAATGCTCATAGACAGCCCAATAGCCAGACCTCAGTCTTGAACGCAAGCACACTTTGCGAATTTGTGGCTTTTCCACTGGCAAGTATTACTGCAGATTTAGATTAGATCAGATTTGAGATTTTCTAAAAGCAGCTTGACGGCGGGCACATCCCTTTATGCCATGGTGACAGTTGTGATATTAGATTTTTTGTTTGAAGATGAACCGAAGGCTTTTTTACAATCGCACAAAATTCAAGCAAAATAACTACCGTATTTTCAGCACTATAAGGCGCATTGGTTTATAAGGCGCACCTTCAATGAATGGCCCATTTTAAAACTTTGTCCGTATATAAGGCGCACTGGATTATAAGGCACACCTTCAATGAATGGCCCATTTTAAAACTTTGTCCATATATAAGTTATATACATTTGGCCCACTGGCCGGACTTTGGACACGCCTGCTGTAGTGGCTCAATATTGGTCCATATATAAGGTGCACCTAATTATAAGGCGCACTGTCGGCTTTTGAGAAAATTGGAGGTTTTTAGGTGCGCCTTGTAGTGCGGAAAATACAGTAATGATATACATTCATACCAAACACTACTAGTTTATTTCTCAACTTGAGTCTATTTCTTTTCTCATGCCACTAAAGCTATTCATTTTCACCACCATTCAGCAGGCAGTGTTTTGCATTCCTCCGTCCATATTCAACTTCATTTCATCCTCTAGCCGTCTTTCTTCTGCAACTGCCATTCTTCCTCCCACCTCACTTTCTGTCACACCACTCGCATCTCCTCCGACGACAAGGAAGGACAGTGCATTATCCTGGCAGCCTGCCACTCTCAAGACAGGCGGAAAAATAAACAAGTGTCCACATGTTTCCAAGGAATTTTAATGACTTCCATAAGACTGATCCATTTACCTGCCAGACCCCAGGCAGCATGAGGCAAGCATCAGACTCAGAATGAGCTTCTTTCCATGCACTGATGACGAGTGTGGTGGCCAAAAGCCAAGATGTCCGCTTTGAAGTGGTGAACTGCATTAAGAGCGCTAGTTATCCGAGACACAGACATACCTGTGTACTCTCATTTAAGTCACTTTCCAGATAAGGTGCCTCTGAGATGTTCACTTCCATAAAGCAGACATTTGACCCATTGACCTTTAGCCTATATTCATAGTTTTAACACTATGTTATACTGTTAGAAATGCATATTGGTCAAACTTCTTCACTTATTTTAGTTACTTAACTGCAAAGAGACAATATAGGAGCAATCGCTGACAGGGTGGAACTTTTTGGCTAATGTCAGCATTTAATGTGCACATTGTGGACTAGCATCAACATGATTCATTTGGCAAGCTGACCATGTATTGTCAAACAAATATGTCTATTTAAGATTTTGGAGAAATTTTCATATGAATTGATGTTTCACTATGACTGAGTTGATAAGTGTTACTTAAAAAGTGTGTTTAGATATGTTTTAAAAACGTTTTAAAAGAATCTGTGGAGTAAAAGTATATTTTAAAAAACTGTGTATGCCCTCGTTCTGTCGTGAATGTTTAAGTGGATGGATCAGTAAGCCTGTGATATTGTGATAATCAGGTGTTGCTGCATATTTAAAAAAAAAATGTGTGGGATGGCTTAACTGTTATTCAAATACCACGACACTTGATCACTTGATGGTCCTGAAGGACTACAAGATCTTGTTGCCAAAGTTATATTTATTTATTTAAAGACAAAACCGCTTTTCATTTCATTTCCAGTGAGAAGTTGCATAATGGTAATTATTTTTAACTTTTAGTATCAATTGTGGTTAGCATGTTTCTACATTTGTATGAGAGAAATGACTGGGGGAATTTATTTCATTCAATATTTGCCGATGACAAATAGTTCGTGTTTCACAACGTACCCATTGTCAAACATTCAAAAACGACAGTTGTGAAATGACGTAAGAGCTTTGTAAAAATAATAGGAAAGTAACATATTTATGAAAATATTCAATATTATTCACATTTACTCTCAACAGTTTAATTTTCACAATCTCAGATTTCTCAATCTCCATTGGCTGTTCAAAAAATGTGTTCCCTTAAAGCAAATAGAACAATTTTGCACAGGAATATGTTCTACTGGAGTAGCTCATTTTCCTCTCAGGATGTAAAGAAGACATTGCATGATTGGGTTTGGATGTTGCCCAAAACATTATGCTAACAAAACAAAACACTATGGCCGTAAGGCAAACTGGTGAGCCGTTGTCACACAAATACATCCCAGAACTGAGTAAATATCCAATTTTTTTACTATCCTTAACAATCAAGTTGCCTTGCAAAAATACATTGCAGATCTCCCATTTGTGACAAGTCGTAGAAGCAGGTTACTGTCAGGTGTGAAAACCTTCCAACCCCCGTTAAGAGAATACTTTATTGGGGCCATGGCCTACGAGATGTCAAGTGGAACCTGAGTGAACCCAGTGTCTGCTGAGGGTCATGGCTGCACTGTAAATCTCTGGAACTGCTTGTCAGTACAAATAGAGAGAGCTATTTCAGAGAGCTGGACAAATTGCCACCTCTGCTCCCACCATGTTTAATAGGTACTTTGGTGCCCTGTGGCTCACAGTGTTACTGTACCACAATGTAATTCTGACATTCTAAAACTTGGTCCAAAAATTTCAAATCAACATTCCCATTTTTTGTGCAATATTAGCTAGTACTTTGTAAATGCCTATTTCATAAACCTGCAGTGATCACATATGCGACCCTGCCTCCTCAGCAGCTTCAGATTACGAAATAACAAAGTTCATTTGACTGTACATGTCTCAGCAGTGGGGAACGCCCAGCCCACTGGCAGGACTGCTGTTTACACTTCTCATCTCTTAGGTTCTGTTTTTCTGTGACGGAACCAGCTGCACAGGAAATGGCAACATAGTGAGAAAATAGAAATGAACCATTCATTGTCATTGGATAATTTCTTACTTTGTTCACATCAAACTGGGCATATTCAGTCCAGATGGCTTCAATTCCTTGTTTCGTCAACAAGTCTGAAATTGATATTTCAAGTCCTTTCATGGAAGGAATTTGAGAAGAATTGATACAACAATAACAAACTATCTCATCTATCCATATCCTGTTCAAGTGATCTAAAGTCTATCTCATCAGAATTTGTGTGAGAGGCAGGATGGGTCACCAGTCCAAGGCACAGTCACAGGACACACTGACAACTATTATCTCTCACATTTACATTGTTGCATGAGAGTGCTTAATCACCTTGGGGTACAGGTTTTGGGAATGTAGGAGTAAACCAGGATAATCCCATTAAATGATAAGGAGAACATGCAAACGCCACAGAGACAGCTACCAAGCAGAGACTGGAGAGCAGAACATTTTGGGCATGCTTTTCACAACACACCACATTGGCGGACTTGCAACAAATGCTGAAGAATAGGATGTCATCCATAGCAGTGTGTGGCCAGGCTGGTAAGCAGCATGAGAAGGAGTGAGAGTCCTGAATATTAAATAATGAAGTGGTTAAGTTGTTTCTGCAAACTTCAATTATCCAATACACCAAAAACCAAACAAGAGCAAATAGCAACAGAAAAATAAGCTGTCTGGTATTGGCAGAGAAGACATGGGTAGTTTTTCATAGCCGCAACTCACATACCCATCTCTGCTGCTCATCCCACAAATACATGCTCCTTACAAATGTGGCACTATTTAAAGGGGTAATAAACAGGCTCCAATATTTATTGCCAAGTATTGTTTCATCAAAGAAATAATCTAAAAACAAATGCTCTTACTTTTGTGCTGTTTATTTAAAAAGTCTTTACAGTCACAGCCATTTCAGAGTGAATCATTATTAGATCATTTTAAATTTATCTAATGAGATCTAAAACCAGTTCAGAAAAACACTCCCATGACCTCTGAAATGGTAAGTGATGGGGTAATTTCATCCAACACGTCATAACTCATGATGGTAACGGCTGTGTCAGGACAGGTTAGGGGTTAGCACCTATGTGGCATAATTCATCCATTTCAATCTATATTTAGACATGAGTGATTTGCTATGTCCCAACAATATACAGCAATTCCTTTCTAAAAACATTAAATGACTGAATCTGATAAAACGCTCAACTTTTATTTCAGGGAAAGGGAAACCAAGACTAATTTGTGCAAAGAAATTGAACTCTGAGCAACCTCAACAATAACAAAACAAAGTGATCTTGACTGCTAGCAGAGAAACTTGATCACAGTGAGTTTGAAGCCCTGAGAGCAAATTCACATGAAAGCTAGGGGGTGTTTAGTTCTTCTATCAAATCCCACATGTAAGCTTCCTCTTAGTCTTTTTTGTTAATATTGGTTCAGTGCTCATTCTGAACCGGTTTGCAAAATTTCACCAGTGTTTTTTTTTTTTTCTCCCCAATGGTCATAAAGAGAAACAGGGCAGAAAATAAATAGTGCTCTTGTGGCTCAATGAGGTTGCTGGGCCAAAATTCTGAACCACTTTGATGTGGAAGTATTGAACGGAGTCATTTCTAACTTTGGTTAGAATTAAAATACATAAAAACGAATAAAGCGTCTCACTTGGAGTTGTAGAAAAAATTGGGGTAATGAATGGATTTGAAACTGATGTTTGTAAAATGCTAATGACAGCATGGTTAAGGCTTGTCGTGGGTGTTTGATCTTAATTTGTTATTACAGAAAAGCGCACTGTATTACAACTTTCAATAATTATTCATTCGTTATACTAATTTCATTTATTTTTATCCAGCGCCATTACTTGGAGCAAAAATATCTATCATGTGGTTTTTGGATGTCTGACAATTTAAGTCGATAGCAATATTGCGAAATAAACACAGCAGTTACCCAGCCAGTGTGGGTCAATGATTAATTTTTTACGGCATGTAGGTGCATGCATGAATGACGTCAGCAAGTGTAGAAACACCCATTAGTGGCAACACTAAACACCAGTTTGAAAAGGTTCTTATCTCAAAATCGACTGCAGAACAAGACACAACTTGGACCCTAATCTCCTAGGTCCCTCCTCAATCCCAATGAGAGTAACCATTGCCAGTCAAAACACACCGCAGAGATTTGTGGCAAAATTCACCCAAACTGAGGTGGTAGGCAGATTTCTGTACTGTGGTTTGCAGGCAAAGACTCTGGATTGATTTCATGTTTTGTGGCGTCAGCTGTATTTGTTTGATTAATTTCTTGGTTTTTCTTTATCACATGACTTTAAAAAAACTGCATGTCAAGCACTTAAATGTATTCATTCATTCATTTTTACTAATTACAATTCATCAATTGGTAATTCAATTTCAGCTGCATCATATTTGGTGTTTCCCACTGCAGAGGGAATCAGATCATACACAGGCATGTATGCAAGGAGAGATGTCATAGGGAAGCAGCACGCAAACAGTGCTGCAGAGGCACTTCAACAGATCTTTCCAACAACTAGTGGCTTTATAACTGCCACACCTTTAAACATTCCTATTGATTGCAACCTGGAGTTTGGAGGACCTTTGTATCATATGTACAAACCCAAATATCAATGAAGTTGAAGCATTTTGCAAATCCTTTTCAACCTCCATTCTTTAACAATAATAATAATAATAATAATATTAAGAAGAAAAAGAAGTAGAAGAAGAAGAAGAAGAAGGATGTTCAATTTGAACATTCGCAACTTCATTGGAAATGGGGTTATGAGATGAGCCACTGGTCACCCAACCCCCATCTACTAGGGGTGGGGGGTGTTGCCAAGTGAATTAAGCTTTGTGTTACCATGACAACCAGAAAAGGAGAAGTTCTGAGCTATGAACTTTAATTCCAGGAAAAAAGTGAGTGTAAAGCACGTCCATCCCCATGAAAAGGCAGACTAAACTTGTGGTGATATGGTCCATTTTTTAATCATGTTTAAACTAGGGAGGATCTGTGCATGTGGTGCATGCAGCAGACACATTGCTAGAAATAAATAACACTACCAGCAAGCCAAAGGGGGATACTGTAGGGCTAAGGGTTTATGATAAAAAGAAAAAATGATCTAAAATTTCATATGAGCCTTTGGCATAACACATACAGCAACTGCCAGAAAGAGCAAGAAGGAGTCTTCTCACTACAAACTTCAGGCACTGAAGGTATTGATAAAATCACCTCGTCATACGTATGAGGGAAAGAATGGTATGAAGCAACTTAAAACTCTGCAACTCTTCACACATATGTGATATGAAGAGGGGAACACAGGTAATAGCTTATCTTTTATCAATGAGGGCCAGTTGCAACAAGCCCTGCCCCCATCTGAAAACTGCCCCCCCACACACACACACAAACACACACAAATACACACTCTGCATCCACTGGCTAAGCATGCTGACACTTGAGAGGGCGGCACCTCTCTTGTGCACACAGAAAGCGATGTCGGGTCCATTCATCTCGTCCCATTCTATTCATCTCTGTATTTAAAAAGGGGGACCAGTGAAAGGAGGGATGAGGGCTATTTCATTTCGTGTGCTACACACTTGAAGCAGCCAAAATGGAATGTTCACCCCCTCTTTATTTTTTAAGTTTATGACTGAATCTCAAGCATTGCTGCATGAGATTACAGCAACAGCCAAAGAGACAACCTTAAAAACATGCATGCAGCTCCCTGGTACTGGCAGCTCTGGGAACCATCACAACTGCACGGTCAACAGGAATAGAGGGCAGTGAGATAACAGCCCTGTTGGTGGAGAACACTGTGCTCATTATGTCTGTCACAGAGCAGAAACCGGGCTACTCTCAGTTTTTGTGAAAGGGAAAAGCGCAACAAACCTCTGTCCTCTGTGCCTTTGAATCTTCCTCTTAAAGCAAGCAGGAACGCGATCCACCTGCACTGCAGCAAGTCCGTTGCCAGCACTGCTGCTCACTCACTCACCCTCTCCAGCAAGCAAGCACGCCTGTCTCATTCTAACTCAACTGTCAAAGTCGCCTCCTGCTCCAGCTGCCCTCCTTTCATGCTCCTCCCATCTTTCCCTCCCATCTCTCCCTCTCTGCCCCCCTGTGCTCTTCTGTCCTTCCCTTAAAGCAGGAACAAGCTGCCTTATCTAGTTCTATGCTTAGCAGACTATCTACTGCAGAGAACTAAACTTGTGATGACCTGGGGAAGTGTTTGGAAGGGTATCCAAGGAGAGGGAAAGGGGGGCAAACAATGTTAAAAGCACACATAGTTGATGGTTTTTGGAAAGGAGAGGGTAAAAATAATAGCACTTAGAAGTAGTAGAACCAAAAACTGCAGAAAACCACTTTGCATGGAACGCATTAGAAGGGATCAAACCTATTTAAAAAAAAAAAAATAGAAGGGTCTGAGGGTCACCTGTTTACCATATGGTTTTGACCACTCCTTGATTTGACAACAGCATTTTGGAGAGCAAAAACACAAAATAATAGTTTTCAAAATCCAATTTGAAATATGACTTAATAAAAAAATAGATAGATAGATAGATAGATAGATAGATAGATAGATAGATAGATAGATAGATAGATAGATAGATAGATAGATAGATAGATAGATAGATAGATAGATAGATAGATAGATAGATAGATAGATAAAGAAATAAACAATTTTGTGTATTAATCGATGACTTAACATATCAGCCTTATGAACCAATGAATGCTTAAATTTGACTCCAAAATTTATTAACTCTAAAAAATTTGATCCAAAACAAACAATTCATGATTCGGCTTGATGCCCAACTGAAATTATATCGTGTTGTCAGACCTAGACTGGCACGGCATGCTTACACTCTGTGTGTAGCGGTTATGGGTACTTGTTTTTCAATTAATCCGTTGATGGGACTGCAAGCTATAATTTGACTGCAGGCTATAATTGTCGTGGCATGTCTGTAATTACAAAACGATTCATCAAAATAACATTTGCTGAGGTTTCAGAATTCTCTGTTTGTTCTGCAAAGATAAACAAATGAGAATGCTCAAGTATCACTATGGCACTTCTGCTTGCCAAGCAAACAGTGAATGCACAACTGAGCAAAGCGTCCAAATCCTCACCCTAATATCTCTCAGTGCAGCATTTCACTTTAAAGATGCCAACATGTACAGAATGCAGCAGACTACTTATGTGGAAAGGTGACCACAAACAATCTCTCTGAAGAAGCACATACCTGTCTCAAAATAAACTTGCTACTCTCAAGAACCATAGCAATAGCTGCATGCCTGGTCTAACATTAGAAGGTTTGCGGCAAATGTGCAGAAGGTCAAAGCTCTCTCTGTGGGTTCAAAAATGGATGTGCATCTAGATTATTTATGACCACCTAGTTGTTTTCTGCAGGCTTCCTTTGAGGAGAGGAAGGCTGAACATAGTGGTAGTGAATTGTACACTGGAGATACTCTGCTATTCTAAGCATTCCAAATTCACGTAGTGTAAGACGACCACTGCACATACTGGAAATTTGATAATGGAATCAAAAGATGCTTGGGGTACAAGGATTCTTTGATAAATGATAGCAAATCAACAACTAGATGAAACGTTGCCCAGTATTATAAAATGCATGTAAATGATTCCCATTTATTTTCCAATAGTATATTGTAGAGGTATCGACTCTCCTAATGACCTTTCCCCAATCCAGTGGATGGAATGGGCATACTCTTGTATTACAAGGAGGGGCAGGAGTGCTGGGGGGCTTTAGTCTCTTTAATTCCTATGTTGACCGTAACCACATGTGACAGAAGCAAACCTGGCGCTTCATGTAATGAGTCCATGTCTGGTACAAGGTCATGGGGAGCTCATTAGGACCTAAATGCACACTGTGATTTGGACTTTAATCAAATTACCACCGTGTGATAGCACATTTCAGATAAAAATAACTTCAGTCTTCCGACAATTCAGACAAAACACATCACAACACAATCCCTGCTGTGTTACTGGAAAGAATACTCTCATCTTTGCAAGCAGTACAGTATTAATATACGTTATGGAAATAAAAGTGTAATACTTTGTATTGTTACATCTAAATGCGTGAAACGTGTGCTATCAGCAGCTTGCATAAAATGTTCATCTATTTATTCTTTTTATATTGAATTTATTGTACTTGGATCTTGTCTGCGTTTGGGGCGAGTTTGGGTTGCTGCAAGCCGTTTGCAATTCGAGCTTTCACGTCTGCCTGACTGTAGTGCAGACTGTGAGAGGGACACAGACAAGCCCACAGCCAAGTATTATTGCTCACTCCATTTCCAAGCGTGTTTCCATTGCAGACTGCCAGAGATATTTCATGCATTTTTACATTTAGTCTATCCCAACAGGAAACGTTGGAATTATTATCATTTTTTCGCTTAATATTTGTACACTGCTTGTTTTTTCTATTGGATTTTCTCGGTGTTGAAGCTGTAATTTACCACCATGTACACTAGGTTGTAGCAAGTAGTCAGGTTAGCACCTGTTCCATGAACTGTGGTTTCATCTACTCAGATCTCGGTATGGAGGAGCCCTGTTTGAATACACGTGGATGAACACATTGTGGGCGCCTGTAATATAAAGACAACTGTAAAAGGAGATTTTGCATAGGAATGATGCATGTCACTCTAAAGCAAAATTTATTTAGAGCAGAGGAGAAAGCTGCTTCTGATGTGCAGAATGAGAATCATTACATCTTAAAGGAAACCACTTCAAAAATCAAACAATGTGGAAAAAAATGGAAATGGAAATTTTACACATAAAAGTGAAGTGTGTGTACTATCTTGATCTACTTGCTGCTCACTTTCTGTCTTGTCCTTTGTCATTTTTCTGCTTGTGACACGAGGAGGCACTAATGAATCATCCAACTGAGAAGCGCAGGATTTTGAATGAACTCACCTGACTTGCCCAATTGAGCACACAAATGTGAAAGTTGATTTTAGTGGTTGTGTATTAAACCTCCGCGCCTATCATCATCTCAATTAGCCATTTAATGGACTCCTTTGTGTGACATAATCATATGAGCATTCAAGTGAATGCGTCAGAGTTTTCAAAACAACCACAATGATTCAGCTGTGTCTGAAATGCTCTCATGTATAACTGGTTTGTATGTGTATGAAAGGATTAAATAAGTTCCCATAATATGTCATCATGGGTTGGTTTCCATTTGTAATACAGAATGTGGCTGCATGCACCTCAAAGGTACCACTTATCCCCACGGGGGTTGCGTGCGTGATGGCACCTAACCCAGCAGTCATCGGGCAGTAAGCGGGGGACACACTGAACCAGCCAATCAGAAACAACCATCCGCATTCGCACCTACGGGCAATTTGGAGTGCTCAATCAGCCCACCATGCATGTTTATGGGAAGAAACCGGAGTGCCCGGAGAAAACTAACGCAGGCACGGGGATAACATGCAAACTCCACACAGGGAGCTGGAATCGAACACTCATCCTCTGAGCTGTGAGGCGGCCGTGCTAACCAGTGCCCGGCCATGCTAACCAATGCCCCGCCATGCCGCTCTGTAGCAATATATGTAAATAGAGCATAAATAGCTCAGCCAGATAATTCACTCATGCCAGACACGTCAAGTTCATAAAACGTAGCAGGGGTCCTTATTGATGGTGTATAAAAAATATACTAAAAAAAGATAGCACAATAGTCAAAGTAAGTAGACCATATATTAGATTAGTCTGTATGTTTTTAACATAGAAACGGACTTATACATTTTAGGTAAAAAAAAATTTGTCTGTGTATGTACACGACTCGATAGTGATCAAGTACACCAGAAACTACAACCAATCATCCTCTGATAGGGAAAATAGCAATACACCAACACAACTGTTAAAAAGGCACAAAATTAAACAGTGTGAAAGATCTGACATACGATGAGGCATTTTAGCATTCTCCTTCAGTGACCTTGCAAGCCTTGAACCATGGATCGCTGCCAAATATGAACTGGAACAACATTTAACAGACAGTCTCAAAAGCCTCAGGTCTCTAAATTTAAATAAAGTTGAATTTATGCACACAAAAAAATAAAGATAAATCTGAACATACCATTGAGCTGGGAGACTGACTGTACCACCGTATAGTTGAAACTCCTGCCACTGTGGCCGTTATGGTGCAACATAATGCTCAAAACAGCTGCTCTGTTGATGCAATCAAAAAGGATTTTAACACTTTGAAAGAAGTTCAAATGAGAGTGTGTTGTTGATACAGCAAACCTAATAGACACATTTGAGGTGACCACTCACAAACGGAAAAGAAAAACGGACAAAAACAGTTCCTATGATGCACCAATTGATTTAAAAGAACAAAACTCGGTCATGTTATTTTATCATTTGGATGCTAGTAGGAACTTTCTTTACATCGCTTCTCTATTGAAGGAAGTTTTTTTACTCAGAAATGTTTTCAGTTCCATCCAGCTGTCTTTGTTTTAAGTTACCAGTGGTTTTCAATTCTTTTGTTGTATTGCCAACCTTTTTTTCAATTTTGTAGGCCAATGAGTCCACTATCTACTTTATAACACATTACAACTTTTTGGAGGAAAATACATTGACTAATCTTCAATGGCCAAGTAAAGCCAGTGTTGTGAAACCTCTTAAAGCTTCATGAAACTTCAAATAAATTTTTCGGTTTCAAATGCATTATCGTAGTTTAATATAAAGGCAAAAAACATAACTCTCTAAATGATACATGCGCTTATGGGAGGAAATCACGTGAACCATAGCTCTGCTGTTCATCACCGTGGTCAGTAGTTTCCACTCTGAAGAGGCCGCTTTACTAGTGGTTTAAATGAAGAGGGTCAGACAACTCCTGGGACTCAATGTGCCCTTGATAACCATCATTGCCATATGCATAAACACCAACTGTATCAACACCAGAAGGCCTGGTTCAATGTTTGAGAACATCGAAGAGCTATTGATAGAATACATGACATATTATTTTGGAAGGTGCTGCGCCTGCATTCTTTTCTAATGATAATACGCACCTTAGCTGTCAACACTGAAACAATGACCTAAATGTTTGAAGCAAATTGAAAGTAATGACTTTACACAAAACAAATGGTGAAAACACCCTCAACGTTGTTAATGGACCTTACTGGCAGTGACAATCGACTATTCTTTGAGAGGTTCCTATGGTAGCACAAAACAAAACTTAATGGAGGCATCTTGTGCAATGTTTATCTCCCTGTACATCACAGGTGTCAAACTCAAGGCCCGGGGGCCAGATACGGCCCGCGACATCATTTTATGTGGCCCGCGAAGACAAATTATGTATAAAATTCGTGTGTCATTACTAGAATTGCAAATTGTCTTCACTTTTGATAATATCTTTTTTTTAAATATTTGACCAGTTTTTACTTGTCTGAATTGAAAATGAGTTATTTGTCAGTTTGAAGCTATGACTACAATGCGGCCTGCGAAAAGAATGAGTTTGACACCCCTGCTGTCGATCAAACACACACACATAATTACACACGCGCACACCCACACACGCCTACATACGCAAACACACACACGCACAGACTCAAACTATTTGACAACAGGAGCATTGAACAAAGAAATGCTTTAGATTCTTATCCGCACATTGTAGTTGGTAATAGCTCTTCTTCAAATAAAACATTTTAAAATACCGCAAGTCATGCAGGTAACACACCTATCATTAAGTAGTTATTGTTCCGTTGAAAGAAGACAAACACATTTTTACCGTTCCAGTCAGTACCGATGCCAAAATGTTCCATTCTGTACTTACGAACAACAATCTTGGGGCATCTGGATTTTACATGATCTATGGGACATTTTGGACAAGTGACCATTTCATTAACCAGCTTCTTTTGCTTTAGACTTCGGCTAGTGTGTTTTACCTCAACTACAGTTTGACAGTTTGGTTATTTCGTGATTTTGGCCACCATGGAGTGGAGCAATTGAATGCAAGAGGGTGAATATTTGCTCATAAATGTTGGCTTACTCTGAACAATTATGTAGTCCGTCTCGCTTCTGAAAAGATAGCTCCCGTCCAGACCGTGATGGATGAACTCGTATCACAAACTACATGAACGCTTATGAAGACTTATTATAGAACAGATGAAAAATATAAGCGACCCCCTTCACATCTATTGTTGGCTCAGTTACACTGAGTCTCCTTAACAACCCAAACTTAAACTACAACTACTTGAAAAGGTTTGTGGGAGGTAGATCCAGCTTTAATCAAGACAGGCAATGCGTTTGTTCACATAAATCATAGCAGCCAGTACAGTTACATAATCCACACTGCTGACCACTGTGGTCGCCTCTGTGATGTGATGAATGTGACGGTCAAACCCCACAAGCACTGGCATCATCAACGATTACGCAACAATCTGACTGAATGCAGTGAGAATTGATTGAGGAGACGTGAGAGACCTGCTGGGTCAAGTCTGTTTTTCCCGGATCTGCTTTGTGTTGTGAAAATTATGGTTATTATGGACTGAAAAGGGGACCATTGATAGTCTTGTTGTTCAGATAGTTTATTTGGGAATCTGGACATGATTTAGTAAACTGAACCAAGGGGTTGGATGAGATGGAACATCACGTTCCAAGATGAACTTAAACACTAAGCAGGCATGTTCCAGTCCTCACATCAACCACAAACAGCCATGACATTATTTCAACATTTATTCTAGCAAATCAAAAATAACAGTGCTCATTGTTCATAACAAGCTGTACGCAGAAGAAATGGAGGTGACGCAAATGGCTCCAATGGCCTGCGAGACAAGCACGCACATCCAAGTGCTTTTTTTTTTAAATGATGAACTTTGAACTGTATTTCTTGTAAAAAGACAAAATAAGACATAAGATTGCTTTGGATACTGTCGTGAATTCTCTTTGCTCAAGGGCACCAATAAATCAACAAACCCAACTTCTATCAAAAAGTTGAGCATACATTTATACTCCCTCCTCCCCTTACTGTCATCACCTGGAGACTAAGGAACCGATTTTTCTGCAACAGAGTATCAGGCCAAGCGTGATGACATCATCCAACGCACTGTTATTGACAACAAAATGACACGACTCATCTCAACAGCATCCTTCAAATAACACTTCAAACACCAAATTGTGTCACTGGCCCACTAAGGACAGAGAAACATGGTTCTCGCGAATATCACATGACCGTGATCTTACTACATTGTTTTTGTAACCTCCAACCCGGGAGCATATCAGTGGCCCTCCTGAAAGAATCGAACAAAAGATGGGTACTATGTCGTTATTTCCTATGCTGAGAAAAAGGAAATTCAGCCTCCACATCCTGCGACAGTCCCGGCAAGGCGACACATGTCCAATTGTGTATCTCTGCCTGCCTCCAACCAGACACATCCTCCATGGAAAATTGTACGGCATGCAAAATCCTCCTCTGCAGAGATTAGCTGTCATGCTACATTTGGCTTCACCGTTAGTTTGGTGTTTGTGTGTCAGGCCGCATGCACAAACAGTGTATGCACAATAAAATTTAAGGATATTCTGCTTTCAGGTACTTTTAATATATTAAAATGACCTTGAATAGAATTTGTGACTATTTCTGTTCACACAGCCAAATATCATTTTGCCATCACTTGAACAGGATGTAACGCAACATTGCTTCTTGAGTCACCACCACTACACAACACTGGGCGTGACAATCCGCCTCAATAAAATAATCAACTTTTCTGACTAATTTTCTTTGATTGCCAAAACAATTGTTTTTATTTTGGAATGTGGAAGGAAACCGCAGCACCTGAAGAAAACCCATGCAAGCTCGGTACAGGACAGCTGAATCTCCGAACTGTGAGGCAGACTACAGCTCTCGACCACTTGGCAGCCATGCATGACCAAATGGAGGAAAATTATAAACATTGTGTAAACACTTTGTCAATTCTGTTGGAACTGAACAACTGAATATTCTTACTAAAACAGTACAGAAGCACTTTAGTGCAATTTAATTATATTTTGTCGATTGCATGGATGTTTTTTTTTGTAATATACTAAGACACTTGAGAAAAAAAAAATTAATTGTGTTTTATGCTATTCTACTCAGACAAAATAAATTTAGTTCACAAGCATGTTGCTGATGGTGTGGGGGGATACTCGCCTGACCTGTCTGTAGGCAGCGTTGGACTAATTCCTACTCAGTGACAATGGGGGTGAGGGTGTGACTAGTCTCCAAATGCCCTGCCCTGTAACTAGCATCCAGTTCAGGGTGTGGTTCATCTTTCATACCATGGCAGATAGGATAGGCCCCAGCCCTCCCAGCGGAGTGCTGTTGAAAATGGGTCGATGGAAAATGAGCAAGCTACAAGATGCAAATTTAAATGTACACCGCCAGCCAATGGTTGAACATTATCTATAGCAATTAAAATAATTAGCTTCAACTCAAGTAAGGTAAAGTCAAATTTATTTATACAGCCCTTAATCACAGACAAGTCTCAAAGGGATTCACACGGGCAAAATTGACAATTATTCTCAACATCCCCTGATCTCAACTCTCAGGAGGGCAGGGAAAAACTCACAAAACCCCAACTGGGGAAAAATGAGAACCCTTGAGAAGAGACCACAAGGTAGGATCCCCCTTCCAGGATGACAAGGCTGCAATGGATGCAGACAGGGCAACATTAAACACACAATATAAAACAATCCAAATGTTGAAGTGGTGTTGAAAATAGATGGATAATCAACAAGTTACAAGAACAAAAGTGACCACTGTTAACAGGGTTATATCTCAGAGACTGTGAGGTACAGTTGATACACAAGCTGACCAAATAATGAAAAAAAAAAAAAACACTGATTAGGAGGGTTTTTTGAAACTTTTGATTGGTACTGTATATCATGATAAATATTTAGATATAATAATAATTCCCGCAACCCCCATGGGGACAAGAGGTATAGAAAATGGATGGATAATAATAATTTATAAAAGTAAATTCACCTTCCCTTATGCATTATTTTCTTAACAACCAAAATAGACCTATTGCATGTAGCAGCAAGAATTCTCCTTTCGCTTTCACATTTACAAATTCAAAATGACAGCTTTGAATGCACCTGAGATGGATGACTGGAAATTGTGTGGCTCTAGATTGCAAAATCAGAGTTGGCAGCAGATCAAGTTACCACACCCACTTTCGTTTTTGTTTCATGCAGTTAGGCCAAGAATCTGTCAAAAATAAATAAATCAGTGATCAAGCCTCATATTGGGTCATGGAAATTTTCCACAAAGAATAAAACTACAGAGAAACATTATTAGATTATTGGTTTAGAAGAAGCTCCTTGCAGCTGGAGCTTCTTACATCTGGACATACTCCACAATATAATTTTGCTTTAGTTGGGGAATAGGCTAAGACCTCCACCTGTTGGCTTTCTTTCCCTTATATTTTGTCTCAAAGGGTTCTATTCTTGTGACCAGCCTGAGTCATGCTGCCTAAAGCAGTTGAAAATGGGCTTTTTGCACCATTGAGAGCTTGAACACAGGAGGCTTAATTTGCCAGCAGTATTATCTGTTCTTCTCATTCTTTTAAAATCAGCATGCGCAAGACATCGTTGACATGTCGGAATGAGAAGCTGATTTGCTGGAGTCTATACAGGACATTAAGCAAAGCATTGTCAGAATATTCTGAATTTAACATTGCGTTGCGAAAAAACTCTTGGGAAGTGAACCAAAGCTGCAGCACTGAATTACACGCAGTGATTATCACCCCAGAAATAATTACATTCTAACATGATAAAACATACAGCCAACATAATAAAACACAGAAAACAGTGTCTAAGAATCAATCACTTTGCAGTGTGCATAGCAGGGAGAGCCACGTGGTTTTGATAAGGCCGCGCAAAGCAGTACAGAGTGAGGTAATGATGAAGTCATCTCTGTCCTCTGAACAAGTTCACGTCCAAGTTTAAACCCACTGGGATCACTCTCCAACCCACAGGCATGTTTGTCTAGTCAAAGTATTTAAAAATATTTAAACCAAATTAGTATATAACTTTCAGTTGATAAAGGGAGCAGACAAAAATCCACGTAAATTTCCATCTAAGATGATTCCACCGAGTTTTGTCGTTTGTACATATGATCTTATCCGTGGATTTTATGAGCTTGTATGGAGTGAGATGACTTGACACGCAATCTTTTCTAAAACAAGTTTTTTTTTTTCTTTCGGTGATAAGAAGAGATGAGCACTGATAACGTGCGTGCACACATACACACACACACACACACACACACACACACACACACTCACGCACAAGACCTACGAAAATACGATTTACACGAATGCTAATTATCATTGACGTCTGGATGCAAAACAATGCAGTGTGCATTCCATTCCTTTCCATTACCGTTAACGTATTGACGGGAACAATTCTACTTTTGCTTTCAGTTACTTGAAGTTAACTTTTACCAACCGGTTGTACAAGCCATACACTTTCTTAAACAAACTTGAATACATGAAAAGCAACTCGAATGTTAGGCCAGGGAGCCAATGACCATAGAAGCCATTGGAAACCCTCCATCCGTCTGTCCATCCGTCCTTCCAGCCCTCCACACATCATCTGAATTTCTTTATCCTTCACAATGTAGGTCCTATATGCAATGAAGGTCTCGGGAATGAAAATTCCGATGTTTTAAATACACTTTTAAAAGGCCACTTGGAGTAAATTAAATACCTGCACATTCAGTGAATGAGACCACAACTAGTAAGGTGATTTACAGTCAAAAAATATTATTTTTATAGAATTAATCATCCCTGGGTGTACCCCACCTCTCGCCCAAAGTCATCCAGGATAGCAAGCATGATGGAAGGTACTAGATAGACAAAACTATTTTGATTGCATCTTGCAGCCAGTCAAGAAAAAAAAAAATCTTCAGCCTTAACAAAGTTGAAGATAGCGTGTTATGTATTTTTAGTTGTAATGGAGGCCTTACTTTTAGAAATGATCATTTCAGGATTGTTATGGATCTGTGGAAAGCCTCCAGACATGAGAGACTGTGTGATTTCAGCAGAAAAACAACTAAATAAACACATTGTACGTGATAGAATAAAAATGATCAAAACAATAATAGTAATATGGTTTAAATAATGACCATCCATTTTTGTATTTGGTATTGTAGTTTTGCTGCAAGCTTGAGAACATTGACGCATTGAAATATGCTGTACTGGCTCCATCTAGAGGGCAAGAACAATTGAAACTGTTGATCAAAGTGCACAACCTCAGATGGTGTCAGAGGGGAGATAAGTTGAATAAACATTGAGTAAAGCGCTGAGGTCTTCTGTAAAATGGGATACAACCTCCTCAATAAAGTACTCTTTATTCATTTGGCATTCAAACATAAAAATAGCATTCACATCTTATTCTAATGCAACGTTTTTCCTAAAGGTTAGGACATGCGTGAAAAGAACAACTACATTTTGAAATATTAAGAAAACAAAAAAATTTTTCAAACTGTTCAAATTACACTAAAAACATAAGGAGACAGTAAGAAACAGAAATGAAAAAAAATCTCGTTTAGTTTCTAATTCAGGATGAGTCAGAAAGGAATGTGCCATCCTTTGTTATTTTACGTGAATAGGTGCCACCCATTCATTGAAACGTTTCTTTGCTGAACCACAATTCTATTGAACACTTTATGGTTTTAATTATATGGTTACACTAATTACATACAAATGTACTGCATGCTTCATTTGGACCACACCCAGGGAATCTATAAAAAACTCATTTTCTGGCTTTGAATTATTTGTTCATTTTCTCATGATTTGATGCGCTTACTGTTTTTTATTTGACCATGGTAACTTTCATTCATCATCTGAGTTCATCCTCATGAGGTTTGCGGCAGAGCTGGAGTCTATCCCAGCAGTGGGAGGCGGGGGACAAACTGAGCTGGTTGCACATTCTCACCTACACTCATACCAACGGACAATTTGGAGTGTTCAGCCGGCCTCCCATGCACGTTTTTTAGAATATGGGAGGAAACCGGATTAGATGAAAGAATTTTGGATACTACCGCTGGATTCCTTACAGACTAGGATCCTATCTCCGCCAATCCTCCACACTGACATTCAATTCTGTGCCGTACACATTTTGACTGTGGGAGAAGGATGATGTGGAAACTTGCCAAAGCTCAAACATAAAAGAGTTTAATTCTGATTTAAATGTACATTCAGCTGACACCACTGCTATGTCTCTGCAAGCTTAACAATTTTTTGTTACAGTGCATATTTTCAAGTGCAAACCATAGCAGTCAGCAAACCCGCAGAGGCACAGAAATAGTCACATAACAAGTGTAGCCTCTGCAGCAATCAGTGATCCAAACAAAGCAAATGAAGGACCTGATCCACTTCACATGCACTCTAGGGTATGTAAGTAAATAACTGTATGGCCTACCACAAACAGCCCAAAATGATGGGCTATTGGGGTCTATTCTTAGAACATGTTCCTATTTCCATCATTTTCTTTCCTCGGCTCAGTCACAAGGACAAATGATGCATAGTCTGAGAAGTGGAAGGAAAAAATAAATTCCCAAGAACTGTCAGACACCTCAAATATTCCAATTTAACTTTTCTTCTACCTCTATTCATTTGGCCAGAGGAGTGAACGTGAAATGTAAACCAACCCCACCCATCTGAATTATTCCTTTTTTTTTCTTTGAAGCATTTTCATGAAGCATGACAGTAACACCAGCAATGGCATACTTATGTATGTGGTTTATGTGAACAATTGAGCATATTCAAATGTCAAATGTCTTCCTATGCTTTCATTTTGCTCTTTGTGGAAGCCACCTCCATCCATGCTGCCTTGAGCCCTCCCCTATCCTAACCAGGACAGCTGAAACAGCCCTGATAACCAATCACAGGCTGACATAGACAGATGGCACAATTATTGAAGTATAAGAGAGCTGTACACTTCTGCAAACCAGTCACGCAGGACACATTCATAGAGAATGCACTTGTGTCCCCACACTTCACAGATACTGCACAGATTTTTCATTTGACTTTTGCCATCCTGCCACTATGTGCCTTCTGATTGCTCTGCTAATTAGCTTCACTGGTGAGTATAAAGTAGCTTTTCCAGAACTGAATGTGCTGTCAGTAGGCTTTTATTTGTAACCTTTAATTGTTTGACTAATTTTTTAATTAGATAACTGAGTGCTTTATTTTGCCCGCAGGATGGTGCGTGTGAACAAAAGGGCTTCTAGCTTAAAAAACATTTAAAGTCTCGTTCAGATTTGGCTGCTAATTTTCTACTTTTTATAATTTGCACGCATGTCAATTGTGGAAGTGTGTATACGTGCGGTGCTCACATGATGAATTTAATGCAATCATTGTATGTAATAAAAAAAAAAAAAAAGTCCAGTGACCTGACTCTAGAATGAATAAGTGGAAAAAACAAATGGACAGATGGTTTATACCAGACAGGCGCAACTGAGTGGAAGACAAAAAAAAAGGAAAATATTCAAAATTACCTGTCTCGATTATTATGATGCCATTGTGTCTATATTTAGCAAAGATTGTTATTGCACATACATATTTGGGATTATTACACCATCTTAAATTCTGCCATTTGAGGTATTACACTTCTGGTTCAGTGCAATGTTTCAAGCTTTCACTTGGAAAATAATTCCTTCGTAAATAATTCACCGGTCTGACGAGACCATGTCTATTTGATTTTCACTTGTCCTTCATATGTTTTGGTGCAGTTAAATAAAAGATGTGTACAAAAGTCAAAAGGGCCAGCACTAGCTTTTTTTTATTTATTTGTTTCAGAGCAATTGTATCGATTAAATAGTATGACAAATGCGGTACAAAAAATGCAAGAGCAAAATAAATTAATCTCTGTATTATCACATTAGTAAGGTGATCTGTGGGTTTTTTAGAAAACATGGTATACTGTTAATAAGTGTAATTTGTCTTAATATTCTCCCGGTCAATGCATAATTTTTTTGTTAAATGTGTTGAACTTTGAGAATAAATTAAAAACATTATTACCCTGTAAAATCTGTAAATTAAATGATGACTCGAGTACGGTGTGAAAATTATTTTCGGTTTTGCTTGAAGAAATTATTCACGTAGGCTACTTGGAGAAATAACAGCTAGTTGTTAACAAATGTTAAAAATTCATGAAATTATTGACTGAAACGATTTTGTTAATCAATCTCGGCGGTAGTAAAAAATGGCTCTAATACAAGTACTGCATAATTTCCAGTGAGAATGCTGAACAGATCAAAGATAAAAAAATAAAAAAAAAGTACTTCTACTATTATTCCCCAATCAAATGTTTTTGGTGTGGTGTTTTTTCTTTTAGGTTCCGCCTCCAGTGTTCAGTTTCTAGCTCCAATCAACATGGATGGAGTTTTAGGTCAGGTGCAATTTGACTCAACGTCACGGACGGCCGCTGTCAACGTCACTGGTGCTGGATCATGCGGTACCATCACCCTTTCCCTCACTGAGTTTCCCGTCATGTACGGCCACTTTGTTGATCCGTGCTCAGAGGCAAACATTGGCTCTAGTGTTTTCACATTCACTGCCAATCCCACGTCAGATGACAGCTTCAGTGTGTCAAGTCTATTTGATCAGCGCTCAAACCTGGATGATCTATCGCTGACTTTGCAGACCTGCGACAACCGTCGTGTGTGCACAGTTGTAAGTCGCAGTCAAACAGTCTTGACAAGTCAGGCTCGGTTCACTGGAGGGATTGCAGGTAATGTTTATATTCGTCGAAACGCTCAACTAAGCAACTCAAGGCTCCTACTAGATCTTGTTACCATTGGTCAAGTCAATGCATCCTCGACCAACATGACACTCTTTGGCTCAGTAAGCTCAACTACAAGCTGCGATGTTCTTCTTGGTAGTTTAGATGAATCCGCTTTAACAAATCTGAGTGTCGTCGAGATTGGAACTCCCTTGCAACCTAAGAAATCTCGCCTGGATTTAAGTGACTATGATGACAACACAGCGTTTCTCATCCTTCGCCAAGCTTCAACCTTCATATGTGCTCAAATCTATAATGTACCAGAGAAGCAAGTGAGTGCCCAATTTGATATGAAAGGAATACATGGATACGTGCGCTTCCGTCAAGCTTCCCCTTTTGATCAGACAGAGGTGAAGGTCAGCCTGAGTAACTTGCGGAACAGGGTGGGTCCTTTTCATGTCCACAATTTTCCTGTTCCTTCAGGCAGGTCATCTTCTTCTAACCTGTGCTCCAATGACAATTTGGGCCCCCATTGGAATCCATTTGGTGTCAACGTAAGTGCCCCGACATACCCCAGTGGACCTGGATCGACACATGACCTTTACGAGGTTGGAGACCTCAGTTCCAAGCATATGTCCCTCGCAACTACAAATGAAGTGAATATGACATTTATAGACTTCAACCTGCCTCTTTTTGGACGTAATAGTATTGTTGGCCGATCCGTTCTGATTCACCTGACAGATGGTGCCAGGTATGTTTGCGCCAGCATTGGCTATCCCGGTGAAGTCATTGTAGCCAGAGCTACTTTTAGGAGCCCAGTGGTTGGTGAAATGTGGTTCACCCAGCTGAAGGACCACCCCCTCTCTGATGTATCCAACTTTTTGGTTTTGTCATATGGAAACCCCACAATGGCCTCAACCATAAACCACAACTGGCATATCCATGTGTACCCCATCAGCTCAGAGCGGGACGATGATGAGACACGCTGCAGCACAGCAGGTGGTCACTGGAACCCTTATAATGTTGACACACAAGATAGCAGTTATGGTCTCCACTGTGGCCCATCCAATCCGCTTTCCTGTGAAGTCGGCGACCTTTCTAATAAATACAGTACCCTCAACCTCAGTGCCACAGTTGGCGGGGTCGAAGCGAAACATTTCTTCACAGATGTCACTTCGCGGTTGCAAGGCTCAGGCGCTATTGGTCGTTCTGTGGTCATCCATCAGGCGGGAAGAGGAGGGCCAAGGATTGCATGCGCTAATATCACTATGCTGCGTGTACCCAAAGCAAACCTAGGACCTTGGTTTGGCCCTGGCTCATCCACTGGAAATATTCAGTTATACCAATCTATCCCCAACGGCCCCACAAATATAGCGGTGTCCTTGTCCAACTTGAATGCCATGGCCGGTGGCTACCACGTTCACATTTTGCCCATCAAACCAAACAGCACAGAACCATGTTCCGATGCAAATATTAGAGGACACTACAACCCACTGTCTGTCAACATCACACTGTCCCCTCCACCTGGAAATGGCACTGTTGACCAGTACGAGATTGGCGATCTCAGTGGAAAATTTGGGCTGCTGACTGACTTGAATGAATCGCAGGAGATGTATGTCGACAGCAACCTACCACTAACTGGGCCCCACAGCGTCGTGGGAAGATCTATTGTGATTCACTACAGCAGCAACGGATCAAGGTGAGCACACATGTCGATGGGTGTGTATCCATAAAGGGTGTGAAATAATCAGAATGAACAAAATGTGGGGCAAGGAAAGGTCGTGCTCCTAAAACAGAAAGAAAGGCTAACTACCATTGGAAGTAATGGGAGATCATTTTCTTTCTTTTTCACAAAATTCTGGCTCTTGTACAACTTGTCATGAATAGGCATTGTGTGTTCAACACAGGCAAACCTGCTGGGATAGAAATAGAGCTTACTTCCCTTTTGAAGGCAGTCAGGTGTAGAGTCCTTTGTAACAGAGCCCCCCTTGTTTTAGTATAATGCATAAGTCTCCATTTATTAAGTCACTCAAAATATTGTGTGAAAAAAAAGGCCTTTCACAGACCTTTGATTGATATGCATAAAAATGCACTTTTTTCACAGACAGCAGTGTGCCGACATATCTGCGGAGAGAAATACAGATGGACAATGGATCCTTGCCAAGGCTGTGTTTAATGGTCCTTTAAATGGGACAGTCAGAATGGTAAGCATTGCAAGTCTTCAGCATCTGCTCCCGCAGGTTGGAGCGCGCTAGTTATGTAGAATATTTTCACAGTAATCACAAATGGGTGATTTTCAGTCCTCCTTGACAGCTGTAACTTAACATGAGCCAAGCTGCCACAAAAACATGTGAGACTGCATTGTGCGTGTGGTACCGTAGGTTACGCAAGGGAGGTAAAGGATGACAATTTTAACTTGTCATCCATTTCTGGCAGTAAGAATCTAAATGCCCCTATGAAGCGCAAAAGAGAACAGCTGTGCCTGTCAGCTATCCTCCTGAGGCACCATGCTGAGCCCGGCAGCATCTATGGAAAAGAGCTAACAACTTAGTATTTGCATGTGAGGTGATAGCTTGGAGACAATCAAAATGATTTAACATAAAGCACTTCTTTTTAAATCCGAATTCATTCTTCTTGCAGAGCAAAAAAAATGGGCAGGACATCATTGCTTTCTGTGAATAAGCAATTAATACATCTACTATCTCTGGTTGATCTCTTCCAGGTCCAGCAAATGTTTCCTGATGGAAGTAGCGGTGATACCACCCTGGAGGTGAATCTACTATCTGCAACTGTAAGTATTGCATACACGTACAGATGTTTTGCTTGTTTGGCTGTTCACACGACTGCATACTGTGATATTTGAAACTTTGTTTGAAGTAAAAACTCATTTTAAAAATGGTGTAGTTTTTACAAGATTAAGAATTCAATTGCGACATACAAGTAGGTCAGAAGCATTTATTATCCTGTGCCAAATTAATAAAATGGGTATGGTACATAATCAACCTTAAAAATGTTGTTTTGTGCTTTAGTACAATTCTGTCTGTAGTTTTTTTTTATTTCTTCTTTCTTTGTCAGGCCGAGCATGGTGGTATGTGTAGGTAAAACATTCCATAGAGACAAAATAAGCACTTTTATTCGACTGTTTGCTGTGACCTGAATACACTTGCGTAAATGAGAAGCAATGGTTCAGTGGTTTAATTTAATATGCACCATTACAAGCAAGTAAACGAACATCTGACATTTGGCCGTCAGCTCTTCAGCTACGTTACTCTGGCTGCATCAATTATCCAGGAGTCCTTCCAACATTTTTACATACCCCCCCCTCTTTTTTTTTTTTTATTCTGTAAATGCTGTACTACTGATAACTTAACTCCCCCTCCCCCATTCCAAGTTAAGACCCTCCCAGTGGTATTATTGCTATACTTTTGTTAAATGTATGTTTTGATGAGCAGATTGCATTGCATTGCAACATTTGTAGATTTTGTTTTGATTCCGAGTAGACAAGTATTCTGTAGCAGGATGTTAGTAGTCCAGTGATGTGCAACTTTGTAATATTTTATACTTTTCAAGGACCTGATTTCAAAGGGATGAAGTTAATTTGAAATGCTCGATGACTAAGAAAGCAATGACCTACATAGATTGCATGAAAGTACGTGTCATTTACCGAGAAATAGTCTTCCCGATTAAGGATGACAGGTGTTTTTATTGCGAAGTACTCATTGAAGGAAATATGCACTCATAACTGGGTGTGTTGTATGTGAGAATTCTTAGGGAAGAAAAAGCTTGAGCTTGTTTTTTTTGTTTGTTTTAATGTCTCTTTGCAGCTGACCGAGGCGTCACTGTTCATATCAAATAACCTTATCGGCGTCACTGATAGCAGCCAGTGTAACAATTACCAGAGAACCTATAACCCTTTCAACATGACATCGATGGTAAGACTCGAAAGCTTCAAGTGTGATAGCTAATCTATACTTAACAATGACAAACACATATATTCATTTTTTAGAGTTCTAGCTGCTCTATTGACTATCCTTTGAGCTGTGTGGTTGGTGAGTTATCTGGAAGACACGGTGCAGTCAGCCTGAGGGAGAGACAGCTCTACACTGACAGCATCATTCAACTTTCTGGGGATCACACTGGTGAGAACTGAGTAATGAGGACCTTCAGTCACGTGCCCATCAGCAACCCCTTCATGGCTTTTCTCCACATGCTAATAATTAACTCAGATGTAAACCTAGAGTGTATTTAGAATGAGACTGAGACACTATCACTCTGTTTATTTAGGTAAGCAAAAATGCCATGCCCTAAAAATAAGTTTGTTACGATACATTCACAGTGGTCAAGAGGTCTTTAGTGCTGAAGGATGGTGAGGACATCATTGCATGCGCTGACATTTTCCCAGAATCTCCCTTTGCAGACCAGACCTTCCCCAGAGTTACAAATTTCAGCAGGTGAGTGAAAAAAAACATCCACAGTCGGTATTACCGTAATTTGTATTAGATCTACATGTCACACAGTGGAATACAGTTTGAACTTTCAACTTCACCTATCATAACCTAGACATTATCACAGCAGTCCAAATGCGTAACAGTAAACCCCGCTCTTTTCCCCAGATATGAATTCCGCAGTCGTGTTGCTACTGTCGTGCAAGTTGAAACGGCAAGAGTGACCATCTTGGGTTCCTCTCCCATGCCTGAAGCTGAAGGAAGATGCCAGCGAGTAAGCTACATGATATCAGGTATGCTGTTGTTTTTCATGCAATAAGACAAATGAATAGCACAAATTAAGTATAGGCTTTTGTTTGAAGTACTAAATTCATTTTGAAATTTGTCCATTATCACAAAAATCTCCCACAAAATACCAAGTTTATTTGCATTCTAATTCTCAAGATGCTCTAGACCAGTAGGGACAGTCTGCTGTCCATTGTGTGACTGAACGTTGGCTTTTCCTCTAAGGTAATGTCAGTGAAGAACTTCTGAGAGCTGTCAAAACCAGTGAACAAATGGGCGACTTCCGAGAGTCCGACGATTGCGACTTCAGTAAGTGTACTTTGCCTATATATTCAATATTCAAGTGTAACTCAAATAAATGATCCATGTGAATACGTGTGTATGTATGCAGTCCTAAATAGTTTGTGTTCCATGTAAACACCCCTGTAATCCTTACTATGTTCCCAATTGAGGGTGCGAATATTTGAATCATTATGACGTGTGTTACAAAGCCAGATTTTTTTTTATCTTATTTTTACCTGATGTGCTAAAGGAAAGACGGCTCAGCTTTGAAATCAGCACAAAAAAATAATCTAGAAATGTTTACTTGCGTGTCTAACTTTTTTTAAATTTGTTGACAATAACAAGTATAATTATTATGGTTATTTTTAGTAATGTGACTAGCCCTTGGTGTACCGCACTTTTTGGCCCAAGTCATTTGGAATAAAAACATCTTAATTTGTTGACAGTAACAATTATAATAATTATATCATCATTATGGTTATTTTTAATAAGATGCCTTGGTGTACCGCACTTTTTGGCCAAAGTCACTTGGAATAGGCTCCTGCTCACCCATAACCCTAATGAGGACTAAAAAAAGTACAGAAAGAAAGAGAAGAAAGAACTGAATTGCTAATAATAGTTTAGATGTGAAGAAATTTCTAAACGTTTAATCCCTTTTGTGAAAACCCTTATCTGATGTTTACAGGGAGTGCGGCCGGAGTCCTGGCACCCAAACACATTGTCGTCGGCTTCTTATTTGTTGTGGGACGTCTACTTTGAGTGTCATAGGCCACTACCACACCCAGGGTTCATCCACTGAATGTAGTTGTACTATGTTCATTTAGTTTTCACTTGTCAATTATTTAACTGGTTCTTTTATCATTTTTGTGATAAAAGAACCAGTTAAATAATCCACTGAAAGTGTTTATGGAATGAAGTATGGCATAGCATCAGGACCTCATCTGATCTTTCTATAAATCCTATCAACAAACTTGATTTTTCATTGTGTATATTTCTCATGTCCTTTACACTGTTAACAGTACCGTATTTTCCGCACTATAAGGCGCACTGGATTATAAAGAGCACCTTCAATGAATGGCTCATTTTAAAACTTTGTACATATATAAGGCGCACCTTCAATGAATGGCCCGTTTTAAAACTTTGTCCATATATAAGATGTATACATTTGGCCCGCGGGCCAGACTTTGGACACGCCTGCTGTAGTGGCTCAATATTGGTTCATATATAAGGCACACCTGATTTATAAGGCGCACTGTCGAGAAAATTGGAGGTTTTTAGGTGCGCCTTATAGTGCGGAAAATATGGTATTTGCTGTTGTTTATTTGAACATTCCTAGACTTCTGTCTTAAAGTATGCACTCTAAATTTTTGTTTGTAAATCGATGTACAGTATACTGAATAAAATCTATGGTTTGTATAGTGAGTCACTGATCTTTAAATAACCATACATGGTGCTTCTCAGTGCTTTAATAGGGTGCTGCAATAATAGGTCAGTTCTGGCCACAACGCATATATGAATAAAATGCTAATGTACGGCCACCAAAATACTAATTTATTGCTATGAAATTGCTCTTGTTTGGTTACTTGGAAAATGTTGCCATTTGACATTGAATGTATCTTACAGTACACTGAAGCTACCCACTAGAGAAATGTAGCTGAGCTAAATTAAAGCTTCCGCAGTGTTTTGTATGTAATGTGAAAACACACAAAATGTGTTTCACCAATAACTCCAAATTGAATAGACCTGCAGTGTGAACCTCACCTTTGACTTGACCTGTTTGTATTGTGTGTTTTGCAAGGTTTGCATTGTAATGAATGAAACCTTGACTGTATATGGTATGATAAACAATGAGTTTTGGGAGTTTTCAAGAGTTTGAATTCTTTGTGTACGTGTGTGTGCGAATGGCCACCCCTCAGTGAGGTATTTGTTACCCTGGCAACCACACTGAAAAATATTCTAGCTATGCCCCTGGCAACAACGTCTGGTGTCGCTGAAGTAGTGAAGGAATGGGTTCGAGATACAAAAAGTCTTGGCTTTTGCCGTGAGGCGCAGATAGCGTGCGCCCTAAATTGTGGACAAATTTCAACAGTAGTTTTGTGGGAAATGCTGAAAGATGACTGACTGACTCTTAAGCTTTGTAGCAAAACACATATGTATTTATACAGTATGACAGCATGGAAACACGAAAGGGCTGCTTTCCTTCATTCCATTTTTGAAGGAACTTTAAAACTTGCGGTGATGTTAAAATTGTTTTTGCAGTGTGTAATTTCTCTGTTAAGCAGTGTTAGCAATTACTTAAAAACTCTGCATGGTGGAACATCTCCTCCTCTTGCAGGTATTTGAGCAATTAGGGCTCTGCAGGAGTCTGTCATTAGTCAACACTAGATAGTGGGAGCATGTTCATTATATTATATTATTTTACATTATATTATATCCACGGTGCTCTTAAAGTTTACATTTTCAAAAAGCTTGTGAGGCTGATTTTACCTCTTGACTGTTTCTTTTACCTTTGCATTATAGTTTACTGCTTACTGTTGCCTGTATTGTGCAATGTGAGATTTGTCTCCCAATGTAAGTTACATAACATATGATTATTAGTGTTATGATTTTTATTCATATCAACTTGGGGGGCATAAAATGATTGCACATAAAAAAATAACGCGGCGAGGCCACGGACAGACGATACTGTATATACGAGTACACATGGATGGGTGAGGCTGCATCCCTCCGCTGTTACTGGAACAAACTGTAGTCACGTGGACGTCGACGTCACCAACGAAATGGCTGCCTTCTGTTAGTAAACCAAACCCCGAAGACTTGTTGTTGACATTTTGTCCGCTTAATCGCAAGAACCCCGCGCACAAGGCGAAAGCACCCGGGTGTGTATTCATTATTTTATGTACTGCATATGGGGCCATTTGACCGTAAAGCGTGGAAAGGACTTCAAATTCGAGTCATTTGGCAGATGCGGTCTATTTTCGAACGAGCGACACGTTTGCTCATCCCACGTCTGTTACTTGAACCCACGTTATTGTTCGTCATGAAAGCCGAGAGTGAACTTGAGGTGCGACGTGCTGGGTGTTTAAAACATCCCGATGATGTTCTCCTGTTTTCCAAACACACCAATAGCACACTGTTGTTGTTGTTGTTGTTGTTACTGCATAGCTGGCCTTAAAACACACTAATCCAAATGTAATTTTATGACCAGAACACGTTAAATAATTGTGTGTCTTTGTATTAGCAGCTCACGATCGCAAGGAAAATGAGTTTTCTATTTTTTTTTAGAAACACATTGTCAATTTACAAACGTCAGTTGCATGCGAAGCGATGGTAACGCCCATCGATGTAGAAGCCTGCAACGTGATTGGGGGACATTTGGCAGCGTTAATGTGTTGTTAATGTGACTGAGCAGTAAATCCACTTTATTACACAGCGTTCAACACTTTATAGTTTATGCTGTATTATAACGAGGTTATTACAATACCAGAAAACACACATACGTACAATGCTACAGTTTTACAAAGCATTCCCTTGATTTCACATGAAAAAAAAAGTTAGTTGCAAACAAAAGTATGGCAACATAATTGTGATTTAATCACTAAATTTAAGTGAGTCTGCATCACAGTCAAGAGTGCTTCCAGTTTTGGCTTAAGGCCTACTTGGCATTTGGAGTTGTGCCGTGGGTTTTTGCCAAATTATTCAAGCTTCCTCACCATTCTTAAAAAATGGAGAATTCTGAATTATTAATTTGTGTGAATGCGAATGGTTTTCGGTATGCGCCGTGTAAGTGAGTGACTGACGACCATGGTTTGTTCCCCTTTTTCTCACACAAACTCAGCTGAGATTAGACTTTTCACAGATCTGATCGGCTGGGATGGATCAGCCCATAATTTGCATTTTACATGCAAAATCAGCAATTGGTTGTAATTTGCCAATTGATCGGGTCCGCAAAAAAAGACATCTCACCAAACACAATCTCATTCCCAGGATGTTCTGTGCTGCCTTGTACCAACATATTTAGTGCTGTCTATTGGAGTTGGCCATATATCATACTGAGAGGTGTTTACACTTATTTGGTGACCTCCACCAGAAAAGCAAAGTGTTCAAGCTGTTCACATTAGCTCTAAAAAGATTGTTCTAATGGTACCTAATCAAGAGTCCTGTGAGTGTACCACTTCTAAGATTTTTAAAGACACCTGTTGCTGAATCAGCATGTTACAGGGGTTAAAGATCAAGACGTGATCTGTGAGCTCCACGTTAATAGACAGCCAGTTAGAGTGAGTCACTCCTCCAGTCGTCCGAAGTCTTCATGTCCTCGAAAATGTCTGGTAATATCACTGCCTCAGGTTTTAAATTGTCAATATCAGAACATTGTGGTTAATTATTTTTGCTTGTATACTTTGCAAACATCCAAACTGAACTGTGTCAAGGGAATGTTGTTTCACTGTATTTCCCACTGAATTAAGTATTTTTCTGCTTCTCGTCCATTCAGACAGAAACATGTCTCCAAAGATCACAGGGGAGCTGCTCAGGCATCTCCGCCAGGTGATGAAGAATTGTAAATATTTTTCTGAGCCTCTTCAAGCTTATATCATCCCATCTGGTGATGCCCATCAGGTAAAACATTATTGCCTCTTTACAAAATTGATTTACTAGAAACTTGCTCTGTGTAATAACTCACACTACTGGTACTTTTGTGATTCTGCACCCATTTTCTGTTTGTCTGATCTTTTGAAATGAATTCTTGCTTCTAACCTTCACCGAATTGTTAATGATGTATGTGGTCTACCTATGTTTTATGTTTGTAATGTCTTTGTGTCTTTAAGAGTGAATACATCGCACCATGTGACTGCAGGCGGGAGTTTATCTGTGGTTTCAACGGCTCAGCAGGTACCTGTTCTAATAGTACTTTTAGTTTTTGTTTGAGCACTTTGTCTATGTTTGTCTGTAATATATCCATTTTTACATTTTACACGTTTCTTGTATTCTTGCACTCTTGTACGCTGCTGTGACAAGAAGATTTCCCCACTGTAGGATAAATAAAATTCGATCTAATCTAATCTAATGGGGTGGTTGCAAGATACAGGGACTTCCCGACTTTTAGCTAGTTTCAAGTTTTATTTTTTTACTCATGGGAAGTAAATCAGAATGAATCCATTCCTCAATGAAAAATTCAAATTCTCATCCATCAGACTTTATGAACATTTAATTTAAGAGATTTTAACTGTGTTTTGTAGAGCAGTAATTCTCGTGGAAAAGTGGAGTGTCACTGCAGCTGTCTCTTTCGATATACAAAAGAATACTGAGTTAAATATTCAAACAGCAACAGTTGCTTCAGTTTTAAAAAATATATATGTTATTAGTTTTATATCACTTAAAGTTACAGTAGCTCATAAGCTGCCTCAAATTGTGAACACTTAGGCTTGCTATGCTACTGTATTTTAATGTTTGTTATTTTGCTGGAACTTGGAAAGGCAAGCATTTTTTGGGGTAGTAAAAATGTAAAAAGTTTAAGAACCACTGTTTTTGGGACAACAACGAGCCTTTTAAGTCATGAGTGACTGTTGTGATGTATAGGTACAGCCATCGTCACAGAGCAGTACGCCGCCATGTGGACTGACGGCCGTTATTTTCTTCAGGCCACTCAGCAAATGGACAACAACTGGACCCTTATGAAGATGGGTAATGCATTTAAAAAAAAAAGTGCAACCAACAGTACTGTCGGATTACCTGCTGTGTTTGTTTTTTAACATAACAATAATAGATTGAATTAACAGTACCTTTACCTGCTAATTGTACAGTTGTTTTTAATATCATGATGTTTTTGCCCAAATTGAGTTTTGGCCTTGGCACTGACTAAGCATTCTGGCGTGGCCTTAGGCTTTTGCTGACCTGATGTTATCTTACGCTGTTGCTTTAGCTGCAGCAGTAATGCTTCATATGGTGCCTGGATTGTCGGTGTTGTGGGAATTCCTTGTTGTCTGAATGCATTAAGTGGTTATAGATGTTTGTCGCGTTGCCGTGGTAATGTGACCTTTACGTGCAGAAAAAGCCTGTGACCTATTCCAAGCAACTTTATCTTTGCAAATGGCAATGTGTATCGACACAATGGACCTCAATGGTGGCTTGGTGAATTCTCATCTGCGTCTTCCGCCATCCGCTATGCTAACTTGTCTGCTGGCATGTGATGATAACATCAATGATAGGAAGAATAAATGCTTTGTCCAGTTCACTATTTCTTGGTAATAGTACTATCAAGATGAATCAAGTGTAGTTGGATCATAGATCCATATACAGATACAAATAGATCACAGGTGTCAAACTCAAGACCTAGGTACGGCCCGCCATATCATTTTATGTGGCCCGCGAAGTCAAATTGTGCATCAAATTCGTGTGTCATTACTAGAAATGCAAATTGTCTTCACTTTTAATAATATCTCTTTTTTTTAAATATTTTACTCGTCTGATTTGAAAACGAGTTATTTGTCAGTTTGTTTTGTAGCTTTTATCGTATATAATATTAGGTGCTCATACATTTGTTTGGGTTGACAGTCATAATGGCCCTCCGAAAGAAGCTATGATTACAACGCGGCCCGCGAAAAAAATCAGTTTGACACCCCTGAAATGGATACATCAATGTCTGCGATAGATTGTTACGCACATGCCTATATTAATAAAGATAATGAAAAATCTTGGAATTCAACAGCTAAATAGGCATACCCAAATAATGTATTTCTTCAACTGTCATACAGGACTGAAGGAGACGCCGTCGCAGGAGGACTGGCTGATTAGTGTCCTGCCAGAGAACTCCAAAGTGGGGGTTGACCCTTGGATCATTGCCGCAGGTATTTTCATTTCATGCTCCAAAAAGTCCTTGCAGCAGATGCAACCGATAGCAGTGTAAAAGCTTATCATCATTCACACTGTGCTGTGGTAGAAACAGTCAATGGCCACATACGTTACACACAGTGGCATCCAAAGAAGTCGCCTGACGGTACTTTGCTGAAGTACTCTGGAAGTAAAGCTTTTAAGCAAATAGTCACAATTTTTATGTAGTAGTTGTCATGTTATTGAATGCAGACTTGTGTCCAAACTTTTGCCGTTATTGTATTTTAAACTTTTACCATGTGTTATTTTTCTCCCTGCATCTGTTTCGTGTCAGATCAATGGAAAGCCATGTCCAAGGCACTGACCAGCGCGGGCCACTCTCTCATAGCAGTGCAAGAAAACCTCATCGATGTGGTGTGGAGTGACCGTCCACAAAGACCAAGCACGCAGCTTCGTACCTTGGGATTGGACTACACGGGTCTGTACAACACGTATCACCCTGACATGAATGGTAAAATGGCTGCAGGGGAGTAGCTCCACGGTGTGTTCACAGGGCTTGCTTAAATTAACCATCACAAACGTAGATTGCTTTGAGCCTTAAAAAGGGTCTAGCTCCCTCCCAAAAGCAACGCAAACAACATCATGGACATTGCTGTGTTCCGACATGCACATCGTCATGTAAATTCAACAGCGTTTTAGGCTTATTGTCCCAAAAACTGTTATTCACAACACTGCAGTGCATGAAAATGTTAAATTAAAAGGAGTAACGGACTCATTAAAGAAGAATATCCATGACTTAAAGAAAACTTTGCATCTGGATTTTAATGATTTGCTAGATCTCTGATGGTAATTTTAGCAATATTGATATCGATTCTGTACGAGGTAAAAGCTGCAGATAAAATAAATTATGTATATAAAGTTTATGAATGAATCAGACAAACATTTCTTACTCTTCTGTGGTTTGAAAAAGCCTCACACATTATGTCGTGCTCATTTTACAGGTAATGAATGCCTTGTGCATGCTGAAGTTCAAATGGTTACACGTTTATTTGTGTGCAGTGAATTACTGAGCATCAAGAGTGATTGTCATCAAACATTTCTGCGAGTTGCTCATCAGGTCCGGTGGCAGATTTCGTTGGTAGTCGAATCACGTAATTATTACCCTGGAAACTTTCTGTTTTTGTTTTGGCTCAAGAGTTTTCCACTGAATATTTTTCTCCGGAGTCAAGTTCAGACCTTTATGTGTGTTGCGACGGTGAACTTCTCATAACTAATACTCATTATCCATTAAATTGGAATGATGATGTGCACACTGGAATATAGCAATGCCCGTAGCACCATGCCGCCCCCAGAATAAAAATCTATTAAACAAGGCCTCTCTAGCATACATGGCTTGGGATAGGCTGTTGTGTGGCTGTGACCTTTTCCCTTGCTTGGCCTTCCTTAGCCTTCCTTAGCTATGGCATTCTTGGCACGCACACTAGTTGAATCCAGATAAGCCAAGTCATACGTCGTAACATGAGCAAGGCGCCGATAACAACAAGCATGCATTATCAATAGATTAGATCTTTATTTTTATAATTTTGTTGGTAGTTTGTAAGAAAGCATTAAAGAAACACATAAGTTCCGTCTTCAAATCTACGTCCTATTTAAGGCTCATACTCAGCTGTTTATGTGAGGCTATGAATACACGGCTGTCATATTTCACGGAACTAGAAAAGGGTAAACTGCATCATGTTCGCTGTATATGCGAAGAACCCTTTTTTTTTTACACCTGAGCACAGAAACAGTGAACTAGTCAACAGGTAAATTCACAAGTAGAGAATCATGATTACGGGAGATACTCTAAACCTTTTACTCTTTCCTTGCCAATCATGGCTTCTGTTGTTTTTAACTGATTTGATTAGATCAAGACCATGTGATTGATCGAGTCGTCTTATTTAGGGATGCCGTGCCAAGAATATCACATTGCTAGAAAAATTTGCGAGTAATTCAGACCGCCTTCTGTATCCCCTTTACGAGGTTTTTAATTGCCTATAGATGCCGTAACATGTACATGAAGCGTTTCTATTCGCCTGGGCAATGGCCTGGCTAACTGAAGCTCAACACAGTTTTGGGCACCAAGATGCAGCAAAGAAATACTTTTACACTAGCAGGGCTTTGGCCTTATCTCAAACAAAAAAAATAACAGAAGGTAGTTTCCATAAGACAATCTGTAAATGAATGAATTAGCAAGTAGCAAATTGTAGATCACTAATAGTATATGCAATTGTCTGAGATTGTCTATGATTTTTTTATATGTATTTGTATTCTTTGTCAGAATTTAAAAATTAGGATTTACAATTAGTGATCAGATTAGACTTGTTTTTCTTCTCTTTTAGGTATGTCCTGGCAAGACAAGATCACAGCGCTGCGCGCAAAGATGGCAGAACGAAAAATGTCCTGGTTCATTGCCACAGCTCTGGACGAGATAGCATGTAAGAATTCAGTCATGCGAATGACCTCAATTGCCGGTGTGTTTTCGCTGAGATAATGCAATCTTGCATTGGCATATCTGCGGATGGAAAACTGGGTTTTAGTTGCAGTGTTGTATAAACAATTGCCGGTGTGTTTTCGCTGAGGTAATGCAATCTTGCATTGGTATATCTGCGGATGGAAGACTGGGTTTTAGTTGCAGTGTTGTATAAACAAGACTAACCAGAGTTCACACCTCTCCGTCAAGGTCAAACGCCAAAGTGAAAACATGGAGATGCAATCTCACCACTTATTTATACTTATTATATTCATAGACTTAATAATTGCCTCTTAATTTTATGCATTGAAAAATTTTTAACCTCTAACATATTTAAAAAATTGAGTTGTGCCAATCCAATCTAGTAATTTTTTTTTCAGCTGACCAGTATCAGCTAAAAAGAATATTCATTCATTCATTCATTCATTCATTCATTCGTTCGTTCGCTCGCTCGCTCGCTCGCTCACTCACTCACTCACTCACTCACTCACTCACTCACTCACTCACTCACTCACTTACCTACCTGTTTATGTATTTGTTAACGTTGTGTTGCTTTTGTTGTAATTTGTTTGGTTTTGAAGTCACACAGTGAGATAAGAATCCTGGGGTGCAAAAATATTGCCAAATTGAGAGTGGCATTATTTTATGCGGCACCAATTATATATGTTAGAAATTAAAAATATTTCCCTAATTTGCACAGTTGCTGCACTAGAATTACAGTCATATATAAAAGTATAATGTTGGGATACTTTTAAACTAATAACAAAAGCGGGAAACCAATTGAGACAATTTGCATGCATTCCTTTTTTAAGGCAATTCCAAGGTATTGGATCAGGGCTTGTATTGGCTAGGGCTGGGCGATATATTGATAATCTAGTTATGAACATTCACAGTATTAATATTGACAGTTAAGATGACGCGCGCTCTGCAAGTAAAGCTCAAGGCGTACGTACCTCCTTTCTAGTTTGGCATTGATCGACAACTAAAGCCAACCAATGACAATCTGACAGACCGGGAGAGAAACACAAAAATTCACACGCATGCAGCACACACATGAGAAATCCATTTCCCGGCACAGCCATGCATTGCTGAAATGCAGAAATGCAGAAAATACAATGTATTGTGTTTTACAGCAATACGTATTTACAATTTCATGTGTGCCTAAAAAAGTGAAGCTTGTATCAAAAATATAGACGAGCGTTGCGTACCTCGCCGGTCCAATTGATTCTTGAGAAATTACCGGTATGTCAGACGTGTAATTATATGTATGAATAAATGCGAAATGCACAGTGTAAATAAAAACTGTCCTTGTAAGCAGATTAAAAATATCTATCCACCACTGGGTAAATGAAAGAAATATTATGACAACTCGACTATGACAAAAAAATAACTCAGCATGCATTTTATTGCAACTTAACAAAAGATCCACTTGCAATAACCATATTTTGAAACACACAAATTCTATTGCGATCACCTCTTACTAGTTTAACGTGTGCATCAGCCTCACTTCTCTTGCATAAGTCAGCTTTGATACAAGATCACGATCCAAGGACCCCGGGACGTACGGGTGTCCATTTGAGCATCTTGTTGACCGTGCCTGAAGAGCTCTTAGTTCTGATTGTTTGCTCGGAAAATTCATGATAATTACATTGATTGTGATTGTCATCAGTTTGTATTTAGACTAAATAGACATTTGGTTTGAAGGGGAGTTGCTCAGGCATCTGCAGAGGATCATCACAAAAAAAAAGAAAAAAACTGGGCTGTTTATAGGTGAATCTCCTAGATTTGAATATTGTTAAAAACTCACATTATTTCGGCAGTTCAATGAAAAAAAGTGAAACTTGTATATCATATGCTGTGTATATATATATATATATATATATATATATATATATATATATATATATATATATATATATATATATATATATATACACACACACACAACCTACACACAACATGAAATCATGTACAAAAGTTGCAGTTCTGCTTATTTTATCTCAAATGACTTAAGATGGTAGCTCAATCACAGAATATATCACAGACCATTGAATGATCATACACAATATACTGCACAAAGCTTCTAGTTTTTAAATAATAATTATGATTATGGTGTTTTTTTTCTTTTTATTCTAGGGCTTTTCAATCTCCGTGGTGCAGATATTGAGTATAACCCTGTCTTCTTTGCATATACTATTGTGGGGATCAACTCAATAAGGTTGGAATTCAATTCATTTGTTGCCGAGGTTTTTTGTGCGCATTTTTAATTCATTCAAATGTGTTCTTTATTGCATTCATTCTCAACCAGTGTGACAGGTCATAAGGTGTGTGTATGTATGTGCGTATAGGGGAAATTATCCAATTTAATTTAAATGGCCTGATTTTTTTCTTTTATTTGAGACAGAGAATGTCTCATTCTTCCTCTTTTCTTCATTTTCCAGTGACCAACATAGTGACATTTAATTTGTCTATTTTGTTGCTACTTTGCCCAACCGCTAGTGGATAACTTATTTTGAGTGAATGTGTTCTCAAAACTTAATAAATACATAAATTAATAAATAAACAAATAGTATTTTCACTCCATTTTCTTTTCACCTGAATCTTTCTGCAGGCTTTTTGTGGACTTGAAGCGTCTCGCTGATCCAGCACTGAGAGAGCATCTGCAGCTGGATACGCCCAGCTTACCTGAGTTTCACATTCAGACATTCCCATACGAAGGGGTCTTCACTGAGTTGCAGAACATCTGCACTGCACTTGGCCACAAGGACAAAGTTTGGATCTGTGACAAGGCCAGTTGTGCTCTCACGCAGGCCATCCCCCAGGTGAGGGAGGGTATGCATGTCGTTTGTCCAGAAAGCAAGCATTTTTTAAAGATGTACTGTATGTGTTTTGTTCCCTAGCTGAGAATCTTGAAAAAAAGCTGCATATTTGTTTCCATTATATTTTGTCCAGGATAAAAAAAAAGACTGTCCCATGACAGCTTTTAAAAGGCTTCATGTGGTATCATAAAAAGTAATCCAAGTATTGATTCTGAAAGGAAACTGAGTTCTTTAGAACATTTATTTGAGATGTGGAGCACCATAAAGTTGATATTTTTATTCTGGTTGAACTGCACCGCATCATATTGTTAATATGGGGCCACTTCACATGGATGCTTGGAGCTCAGTTGGGAGAGTGAATCATTCGCTGACTCTAGGGTCGTCAGTTCAAATCCCAGCTCTGCTGTCAAAGTGTACCCTAGGGTTGCCTCTGTCAGGGTTTTCCAGATTATCTTGATCGTATGATTGTGTTGGAATGTAACCTGTAATACATAACCTAGCTAGATTAGTTTTATGCTTATATTGGAATGTAACCTGTACTAACCTAGGCTGTCCCATCCTACACAACGTCGTACAACACGCCCTGCAATGCTCATCGCTGCATGCACAGCGACGAATGGCTCTCCATTTGCAAATGCTTAAAAAGGGCATACTGTCTCCGTGTGGTTCTTGCAAAAATAAGCACCACTCTAACAGCCTCCAGGTCAGCATTGTAAATATGACAATGTTTTCAATTATCTTGTTTGGCTGAACAAGATTGTCTTATTTTATATCAGTGCACTATTGCAAACTGCAACCACAGTAGTAAACATCTTTATCACTCTCTGGCAGTGTTTTAGTTGTCTCCCCTATTTGCACCGTATTGAAGTTCATTCTTTTCAACCAGTGACCGTTCCATTTTGTTGTGTATACAGGCGCACAGGTCCACCATTCCTTATACCCCTCTTTGTCTTGCCAAGGCAGTGAAGAACACGACAGAGATTCAAGGAATGAAAACAGCCCATGTAAGATCGACCCCCTTGTTTTTTATGAAATCCACGTAAAACCATGCATGCGTTTACATATTAACATTTATAAACCGCATCTGTGGCTTTATTCATGTGTCACAAATAATCTGTCATTTTTCTGATAGATCAAGGATGCTGTCGCTCTGTGTGACCTCTTTGCCTGGTTGGAAAAAGAGGTACAGTTGTATGATTTTCAACATTACAAAAATTATCTGGACTGGATTCATAAAGAATCCTCGAGTTTCTTGATTTTCAGGCTGAACCTTAACCTACGGTCTAATCACCAATATCGATAATGTTATTTTCCTTTTTTTAGAAGAATGAAATGACTTTGCAAAACTTTTTTTCTTTGAATGTTATGGGTCACTCACATGACTGCTCCAAACAACTCCAAAGACCTTATAAACTCCACTTCTAGTAATTAGCTCAGCAGCACTTTTTTTTAAATAACTTTCAGCTTTTCTTTGATCAATTCTTACAATTGTTACAAACTAACTACACTACTTAACTACTGTAATTGAAGGTTTGCCCTTTCTGAATTGTGTCATGAGGAGCCAGTCTTGCACAAGGATTCTTTATAATTGTGATCTCAGATTTCTAACCAAGTTTATTCATATTGTGGTTGAAGTTAACATAGTCAATATAATACTTGCAGATCTTAAGTACTTCCTTCAATGTTTTGTGCCTTGGGGAAATACATACTATTTACTGATTTTGCTGTCATTTTGTCATATTGATCATTTTATAGATTCCAAAAGGCACTGTAACAGAAATCTCAGCTGCTGACAAGGCTGAAGAACTACGCAGGTGATGTTTGTATTTCCAAACAAATTCATTTTATACTTTACAAAGCTGTCTGATGAGAGGCTCTCGAGTTAAAACTGCCTCTACTGAATGTAGAAAAACATCCATCCATCCATCTATCAACCAATTCAATGTATGTCTTAAGATTGAACCCTAACCCTATGCAGAATTGAATCATTAAACATTTTAATTTTGGTCTATATGTAAAGAATTTTGTAGTTTTGGGGGCAGCGCGTTGCACCAATTGTTAGCACATCTGCCCCACAGTCCAGAGGTTCTGGGTTTGAATCTCAGTTCCAACATCCATGTCACCCTAAAGGGGTTGGATTGGATGTTAATCTTTGAAGCACCAAAAGTAAGCCAATTGAAAATTTCCAATGTATTTTTGCAGCCAACAGAAAAACTTTGTCGGCCTCAGTTTCCCTACAATCTCCAGCGTTGGGCCCAATGCAGCAATCATACATTACAGGTCAGAAAAGTCAAAGATGCACTTTGATTTGTTTTGCATTTGTTTTGGTGTCTTTCTAATACACTTGTCTTTGTAGGCCTCTGCCTGAGACCAACAGAACGCTCACCGTCAATGAAGTTTATCTCATCGATTCCGGAGCCCAGTACATGTAAAGTCATTGTTCTGACGCAGAAACTTAATGGGTATATGGTTTGACTTGTCTGCTCTTTGGCAGTGATGGCACAACAGACGTCACACGCACCATGCACTTTGGAATCCCTTCTGCGTATGAAAAGGTACCAACCGTCCACAATCTATTTTTGTCCTGAGCAATACTATAATCAGAGCAATTTCCAAAGAAATGACGTCCTTTCTTTATTCTCTAAGGAATGCTTCACTTATGTACTCAAGGGACACATTGCTGTCAGTGCTGCCGTTTTCCCCAATGGAACCAAAGGTACCACTTAAATTGAAGTTTGGATGACATTTTGTTCAGTATTCACAAAACAGTGCCAAAGTTTCTATGGATCTATGGATTTCTAGTTATTTAAAACTGATTTAATGCTGAATGAATGAATGAACTATTGTCTTTCCCATGCGCCGTTTTAAATGAGGATAGACTTACACTGCTGAAGAGTGATGTTGCACACTTCACAGCAAGTAAACAACTTTGACTGGATGCTTCGTTTTGACCCAAGGTCAAGGCGCAATAAATGGCGTGCTCTCCAGCGCCACTTTGCCAGGCTATCTGAATTTCCTTGGCTGCCCATGGCCCGCCCCCACAAGGAAAAAAATCCTTGCTTTGCAAGTGGTCGACGTCGACTGTAAAAAGTAGTGTTGTGTATTGAGAGCACGGAATTATTGGAAGCCGTTCTCATGTTCACTTGAAAAAGCTTGTTCATGATTGTCATTTACTAATTGTCAGAGACTAATTGTTAATCACTGACTGCAGTAGCCAAAGTGGCGACATTTAAGCGAGTGCACAGGGGAGAGAACATTAGCAATAGTGAAATAAATGAGGGACAGCAGGAAAAGGAGCTATATCTGGACACGCTGATAATCTGTTCAAATCAGAAGAACTTCTCATTATTTATCTGATTGTCTGATTGTTGCTTTTGTTCTTTGTTTCATTTTTATTTTTTTGTACTCTTGTAGCGCTACATGTGAACTTTTTTTTGTAGCTCTACATGGTGTAAATTACAACGGCGTATTAGGGTCACCTAGCAAAATAAAAAGAGGCAAGATAGAAATTTTTAGATACAGTGGGGCAAAAAAGTATTTAGTTAGCCACCAATTGTGCAAATTCTCCCACTTACAAGATGAGAGTTGTAATTTCCGTCATAGGTACCCTTCAACTATAAGAGACTAAATGAAAAAAAGATCCAGAAAATCACATTGTCTGATTTTTAAAGAATTTACTTGCAAATTACGGTGGAAAATAAGTATTTGGTCAATAATGGCCTCGATCTGGGGCTCCACGCAAGATCTCACCTCGTGGGGTTAAAATGATCACAAGAACGGTGAACAGAAATCTCTGAAAAACACAGAGGGACCTAGTGAGGGACCAAAGTAACAAGACTACCATCAGTAACACACTACGCCGCCAGGGACTCAACCCTGCTTAAGTCACTACAGGCCCATCTGACGTTAGCTAGAGAGCATTTGGATGATCCAGAAAGAGGATTGGGGGAATGTCATCTGGAATGTCAAACTTGTATAACTTATATATATGATTCACCACAACATAGGTGCTTAACTAGAAGCCCGTACGCATTTTTTTCCAGGTGTGTGACGGGTGTGTGACACTCAATCTGTCGTTAAGCCTTTTATTTCTTTAATTGCTTTGACCTAAATGCGCAAATGCCGGTAGTAAATTCATCTAACTTTTGCGAAAGCTGTTTAATGACACTCAAGTGAAGATTAAATGAAGGCCAATAAATAACAAATAAGGAAATAAATTATGCTGCTTTAAGAAAGATCCCCACTAGTTTGATAATAACAGTATATCAATACATCTAAAACTGATATACTAAGAGTTATTGATAGTCACGGTTGTACAACCTTTAAAATGTTAAAATTTAAATAACAACACATGTAGACAATAATATGATATATATGATAATATACCTCATGGGCTTTATATTATTTATCCTCTACAAAAAATGACTTGTTCCAGAAAGCCACATCGAGCAGCTAGCGCGGCATGATGGTATTATACTGCCTTCAGTGGTCAAGGTCGGCACAACAGAAGGAACAGCTAATTGAAATGAATTGCTGCAATAAATCTTGATGCATAAACTAATGCATTACACTCTACACGATTTTGGTAACGCATATTAATATAGAGTTGTATTTTTCTTTTCAAAATGTGTTATGTTTTTTTTGCCAAACTCTTCGCACAAATAACAAAACCTTGTACCAAATTTCAAAAACTGTAATCAGTTTTTTTCGTCAAAGCAAACAAGTTTTGCTTAACTTTCGTAAGAATGGTATTTATGCTGCAAACAATGAACACAATTAACCGAATTAGCAAGAACGCAATGTGCCAGTTACACACTGATGGTAAGAATAAATAACAAATTTGGCTCTTGCTTTCCGACAGAAAGTAGGCTAAATGTCATGTTAAAGTTATACTTTTATCATAATTCTGCAAACACATACTGCTTGACTATATGCCTTTTGTCCACTGTCCAGGCCACCTGCTGGACTCATTTGCGCGAGCAGCCCTGTGGGAGTCGGGCCTGGACTACCTGCATGGTACAGGTCACGGCGTCGGCTGCTTTCTTAATGTTCACGAGGGGCCCTGCGGCATCAGCTACAAGACTTTCGCTGATGAACCTCTTGAGGCAGGCATGATTGTCAGTGATGGTATGGATTGACACACTAAGGCAGAGCTCACCAACTTTGTCAGTTTTAGAGATAGAATATCAGATACAAGCCTTTTTTAAATATACATTTTCTTGTTTAATTCGTAGAACCAGGGTATTATGAAGATGGAGCTTTTGGTATCCGACTTGAAAATGTGGTTCTTGTTGTACCAACGAAGACTAAGGTAAGACTTTATTTAAACTGAAGGAAAACAGGTTCTACAGTTTGTATGAGTGTTCTTGATTCGAACTTTGAGCTGTAACACTGTGTTCTTTGATCTCCCCTAGTACAACTACAGAAATAGAGGTAGTTTGACATTTGAACCCTTGACCCTGGTTCCTATCCAAGTCAAGATGATGAACACAGAGCTGCTCACCCAGAAGGAGGTAAACACGTTCCACACCGTTTCAATTGCATTCTTCTCAAATACTTGTTTTACAAGTAGAATGTTTCTTTGACTAAATCTTCTACGTGTAGTACTAAAAGCGTGTTTGCGTGTCCTTGTGTCGCCAGCGGGACTGGGTGAACAAGTACCACAGGATGTGCCGCCAGGTGGTAGGGGCGGAGCTGGAGCGTCAAGGCAGAAAGGAGGCGCTGGAGTGGCTCATCCGAGAAACCCAACCCATCGTGTGAAGACCACGATGGCCAGGAGTACTGTGCCATCTGGTGCTGTGCAGTCATCAGTGTTTTTACATTTCTCAACTTCTTTCATGTCTCTTCTTTTTTTAACACAACGTCCTATCAAGAGTTTTATTAAAGATCAATGAAAATGAATCAATGTTTTATTGGTGTTTCATAGTCTTACTGTCAAATGATCATCTTGGCACAAACTCATTCATCACTTTTGTCTTGGAAAGTTTGGAATATGCTGTTGAGTTACAAAAAAGAACAATTGCAGAAAACTGATCACTTCAGTACAGTACACCACAGTATATGTATTGTATGCTAGCAAAACATTTTGATCAATGAGAAAAAATGTACACACACCACTTTTTTTAATCCACCAACTACAACCAAGGACCTATTAACAAGCATTGGTGGTTCAGTGGTAGAATTCTCGCTTGCCATGTGGGAGGCCCGGGTTCGATTCCCGGTCAATGCATTTCTGTTTTCAAATTTCCCTCTGGGGATCAATAAAATAATTATCTTAATGGGGACCATTGACAATATACCACAATGACAAATATCACGATGCACTTGAATATTCAGTGAGCCAGTCTATTAACCAATTGTACTTAATCTTAAATTTAACACAATTCTGTGCTCATTCATAGAAAATCAGAAAGTTGTGGCACTTTTCACTTAAACCAGGGGTGTCGACCTCCAGTCCTCGAGGGCCGCGTTCCAATATGTTTTCCAAGTTACCCTCGTTAAACACACCTGCGTGAAAACTTTTAGCTCATTTCACGTTCTGCAGTAGCTAAAACTTTTCACGCAGGTGCACTTAACGAGGGTCACTTGGAAAACATGTTGGAACGCGGCCCCTCGAGGACTGGAGCTTGACACCTGTGACCTTTGACCATGATATTTCCCTAATAAAGTGGCCTGTTATTAGGTACACTTGAAAATGGTGGTGTACCTAATGGAGTGTCCGTGTGATTCCCTCGTTAAGTGCACCTGCGTGAAAAGTTTTAGCTCCTGCGGAACGTGAAAGTGACCAAAAACTTTTCACGCAGGTGCGCTTAACGAGGGTCACTTGGAAAACATGTTGGAACGCGGCCCCAAGGACTAGAGCTTGACACCTGTGACCTTTGACCATGATAGTTCCCTAATAAAGTGGCCTGTGATTAGGTACTCCTGAAAATGGTGGTGTACCTAATGGAGTGTCCAAATTACGTCAGAGATCAAACAGCCAATTAGGAGGTGGGGGTGAGGGCACTTTTCACTTTCACTTAAGCTTTTTCCCCAATGAAGTGGCCTATGATTAGGTACACCTCTTGGACACTTCAATAGTTATACTACACAAGGTAAAAATAAATAAATGAATAAATAACGCATACGAAATGAGGTTGCAATTCTAATAGCACTTGTAGTTTATTCTCATAGCCGGGATCGAACCAAATTTTTTCCGAGCAAGAGCCCATTGCACTTCTCAGTCGGCTATTTCGACCTTGCAACCCAGAGCCGTATGCACTGCTTTGTACGAGTGATGTGTATTCCAGTTCAAAAGTGAACTGAATCTTTAGAATCGGAAGATTTGTTCAAAAGAATCGTTCGCTACACTTTCTTATTTATGTGACGTCATTCGGACACTCTATTAGGTACACCACCATTTTCACGTTATGCCAACAGTGATGTTTTAATTGTGTATTTGCTGATTGTAGTTGATGATGTTATTCTACCAAATGTCTTTGTGTTTGAATAAAAGGATGAGAAAAAAAATCTATTATGCTGACATTTGTTATTTTGGGGGACACCAACTCATATAACAACGTAAAACACATTGTCATATAAAGCAGTTAACCAAATGTCAGATTTTTATGTTTTAATTGGCGGGTATAAAAACAAGGAATAAAACACCAGACAAGTTTTAAAATAAATGTTTATTAAAATAATAATTACAATAATCAAAGTAAATTTCAAACCAGCAATCCAATGTGAAATTGCAGTAAATATATTGGATAACAATATTTAGGCGTATATATGCATACACGTTATTTAAAAACTACTATAAGTGTTATAAAATCAAGATTACCCAAAGAGAAGCATCAGCTCCCCGTTGTTGCATAACGGGGCATCCCTTCATGCAATAAAGTTAGGCGTTAGCTTGGAGAAAACAAGCATTAAAGAAGTGGTGTTTCAGTGAGTGGTTCTTTCTTTCCTTGGCAAATCGTAGATCTACATTCTGGCTTACATCGTTCACGCCAGGACACGCAACACATTCACTGGCTGATCCGTTGGTGCACGGGAAGGAAGGCAGTTCACCCATTAGCTCGTTCGCGAACAGGAAAATCAGGATTTGTTCCCTGATTATGAATGAAAATGCAAATCACTTGACTCGTTCAATTGATGAACGGGAAATGCAATTCACGACTCCTTCGTGAACGGGAAGTTACGTCATTTTCTTCTTCGTTTTGTTTTACGGCGAGGTGGCACCAGCTACAATGGGCATCACCGACCCCTACTGGTTGGAGTCATATGAACTGAACGGATTAGTGCGTGTTTGTGGGGAGGGGGACGATTTGTGAGAACGATTCACTTGAACGAATCTTTTGAGTGAACTGATTCTAAAGATTCAGTTCACCTAAAATAACTGGAATGCACATCACTAGACTATTCCAGCACTGAATCAAAAACAGAAACTTAACAGCACATCGTGACCTTTGACTTGTCGGAAACGCCTCTAAAATTGCACAATTATACAGTTCCCATGATGTATCGCTTGTAAGAACTACATATTTTGAACTTCCTTGAAGTTCCTTGGGCTCTAAATCCATCATCTTGGCTGTCATAACTGTGATGAAATCATTACAGCACTGCAAAACCTTTCCAGAGCCTCAAAAATGCACCAATGTTTTCACAGCTCTTTTACTCCATTTTACACTTATAAGAGTATAATGTCCCACATCTAAAGCTGCATGTAAAAAATTGGTGGGTCCAGGATGACTCCACTATTGGGGTCTTGCGCATACTCCTCAATGGACGGAAGCGGTGAAAGTGTGATTTGCCTGGCTGTGTCTTCTTCATCCTCCTTGGCTCCCACGGGCAGCGGGTTACTATAGATGTAATAGATTCTGGAGTTGTCTTTAGCTGCATCTGCTCTCCGAAAGAAGGCCAGCGGGTTGATGAAACTAGTTGACCGCTTCACCGCCCTGACCGCAACAGGGTCCACTGGCTCCCCGTGAGTCACTGCAGTCTCATACACTTGGGCTCTCTTTGATTGCCTGGAAAAATATGTCACTTATTATCATGATGATGCACCATTTTCCTTTTATCATTTTTTTATTCACTGTTGTCAGTAGTCCAGCCTTGGCAGATGTCTGCGCTTTACTGAGTGACATTCTGGTCACAAATGATATCATTGCTGAAAGCTCATGGAGGCAAATATAATGCATTGTGCTGTTGTATGTGTGTGAGTGTGTGTGTGTGTGTCACCTGCTGCGGTTGTAGCACACACTCATGCAGTAGCTGGCGGTGATGATCAGGATACACAGGGCCAAGGAAATGATGACTATGTCAAAAACTTTGACCTCTGGGATGGAGAAAACAATCATGTTGTATTTTATCTCAACATCATAATTGCTTATGATGCTTGAGAATATAAATGAATCATATAGACACATGCCTACCAGATCAAATTATTACAGATGCAACACAGTAGTTTTGATTACAAACTAATAAGTCAAAACTTCCAATTGTAGTGGAAAAAATAGAAACTATACTTAAGTGGTGAATTCTAATTGCCACAATTGTGAGCATAAATAATGAATGAGTACACGGACATGAATTCGGGGATCTCGAATAAATGTTCATATGAAGCAGCTTCAATCAGTGTAGTTTCAGTATCAAGTTAAGAATACAACTGTGAGATTTTAATGGAAAAACCTTTAGTTTTATTGGACCCAGGTTCAGCTCCATAGGGGCCATTGGAATATGTATTGGTCTACATGAGGGGTAATCATAATGGTTGCCTGCAGGCGCTAAGTGGCCCACATGAGTAGCCTGAGAGCCTGTTCTAAAAATAGTTCACAAGAGATGGAATATTGTCATTTCCTACAAACTCTGTAGGTAATCATTTGAAAAAGTAAACACTTGCCGAACTCTACAATCCAAATAAAGTTTAGCATACTATAAGTACCGCTTTGTTAAATCAATATCCATAATTATTGTGATGAATCATTAAGATAATGAGTGGCTTCACACAGATGAAATACGAATAAAATTAAACTAGTTTGAGAATATTTTTTATTTCAGCAGTACGTTTCAGTATTTCAGTGGTGCCATTAAGCAGTGCCCAAGAAATGGCTCTCAATGTGAAAAAGGTTGGTGACCCCTGGTCTACATTATATAAAAGAGGATAACAGACCAAAAACTGCTGTTTTCATCTCCTCATCATGCAGATCCAACGTTGCGTTGACATGAAGGCTGTGAGCTGTCATCATTCGCTCCTCTTGCGCTCCACTCATGTTGCCAGCAACCCGGCAAAGCTGAGCTTCAAACTTGCGGCATTGGAATCAGTCGCAGCTTGGGTGACGGTACCCGAATGGCTTGGTTCGGTTGCCATGGAGACACCCCCTCTTTTTGTCACCCTTCATTTCAACTCTCGTTCTCTCTCAGCTCCCCTCGTGTTTACTGCTCATTATTCGGCTCGAGCGCTTTGTTTAGGGGGGGGACGATGAAGGGAGAAAGTTGCACTCTTCCAAACTGCCTGTGGTAATTGTGAAGGCTCTCAGTTTGCAGAAGTAAGTCCTAAAATGATGTGAGAGTAGGCTCTTTTGACTTAACCTTACTGTTATATAAGTTAGTAAAGTTAGTAAGTCAGGGGAAGTTATTTTCTTGCATCTGTGTAACCTTTTAATTTGTTATTTCTGAGCCCAATTGAAAGCATTCCTTTTAGAGGGGTACCCGAACGGGCCTCTGCAGATATTTGGTTTCAAAAAAATCGCAAGAGCCAAAACAGTTCAATGAAAAACAAAGGCAGCATTCTTCCTTCCTTATGCTTCATTTCATCCTGAATCCCAACATTATTAATTGAGCAACTAATAAGAGCAGTCTGTTTGAAAAGCTAAGCAATGTATCGACCTTCCAGGGTCTTTATTTGATCAGCTAAATCTCAAATTAGGATATTATAAAATCATTGAAAGCATCCTTTATTTCAGTAGCCTCCACTGTTTTCTATATAAACAATTGTAAAATGAAAATCATATTGAGTCACACATCGTGAAAGATCTGGTGGTTCTACTTTTTATAATTTTGCTAATTAAAGCTCACACCTCAAGAAAATCCAATACCTCCCAAAATGCCAACACTACACACAAAACAAACAGGAGGTTTACATTTTGGAAATTAGGTAGGAATTGACCAGACGATTATTTTTAGGTGTTTAATGAGTCCGTATGATAATGATTATGAAGTTCACAGAATTTAATAGCCGTAATAAATACAAGTTTCTATAATTCAACCGTATTAACAGCACTGAATTTGCACTATTGCGTTTGTTTTTGCAGATGTTTGTCATTATTTTACGTTAATATATTGTTTTGTGAAACAATATTTTTTTGTTAACTCATCCAACTCTGGTAGAGCAGTTCTGCATTTTCCAATTTTGATTGTTTTAGTATATGTTGTCTGTAAAATTAATTTCAGGATTTGCTGGTCCAAAAGTACACTTTACAAAGCACTCACTAGATGTCAGACTTGGCTTTTATGTCTGCTCCTCAGTCACGTTGACGCCTCTGGTAGTCTGACTTGGACGTTCCTGTTTTCAGGGCAGCGTACAGTCTGGAAAAACAAAGACAGAAGTTGAGTGAATGATGAAGCAGTGTCACATAGGGCATGAAATATCTCTTTTACACCTCATGAACGTTTTCAACCCTGGTTTGATGTTCACATCAACCCTGGCACTCAGAGCTGTTCCAGTTTTGAAGAGCACATGGATGAGATTATGAGGTTTATTTTAATGAACCAGTTGGCATGAGACAAGTCACTACGAATATGTAGTTGGGACCACGATGATTCCATAAATCACAGCGGCTACTAAATCGGAGAGGTTTGGGATAAGATCATTATTGTTGGCTGTGTATTGTCAATAAGAAGATGGGATGAGTTTTTAGGAGTAACCTGGAATGTGAACCACTTGGTTTGTGAATAACAGAACAGCAAAAAAATGGGTGTCTTAATTTTGCTTTGACGTAAAGGGAAAGCAAAACGTTTGTATTGGAAAACATTCAGAAGTGAAATGAAGCATCTACTTGGCTTTGTCAAATGTTTTGCGATCGTTTCCAGTAGAAATAGGAAAGATTGATATCTCATATTTAAATCCTCTTTCAGAAATAAATGGGGAATATTGTATCCTTATTACAGTATATGAAACGACTACTGAAGTGAAATGACACATGCCATTATATACTATACCCCATTTGTAATCATTACAAATCATTGAGACTGACAGGATGGATTCAATTCAAACAGGAGTAAATGGCGATTTAATAAAGGAGCTGCTGTGATTGTGCGAGAAATTAAAAACAGATGGGGGATTCAAATACTCCACATTCATTTTCAACCCACAAGTGTTATGTTAAGTCCATCCAGCCATCCATTTTCTAAAGCAATTATCCTCACTAGGGTCATAGGTGTGTTGGAGCTCATCCCGGATGACTCCTAACAAGAGGTGGGGTACACACACTGGACACACACTTCACAGCTATGACCTTTTATATTTTGAATTTTCAGAATCCAAAGCGGTCAGGTCCATCGGTCATCTGTGGTCGTCCGGTGAATTCCTGCGCATCCTTCATCGCCCCCTCCTTGCCCATGTCATGTTTACACATGGCTGTCTGGGAATTAACGTTCTGGTGCGATCCATTTGTTCTTATGTGGTTCAATGAGAGGGTCCTGACTTGATTCATTACAGTCTCCCAAATGTTTACCACTAAGCACATAACGACTGCTACGGTGTCTGTTTCTGCTGCTTTTATTTGTATCAGCAATTGAAATACTGTTGATTGTGGAGATCTTTAAAGTATACAATTGAATGGACCAAAAAAAAAACAAAAAACAAATGAATTTATCATAATAACATTACCCTGCATGGTGCACCTCCTTTTGCTAAGAAAATAAACCAACATGACTGGCTGTCAAAGAGAGGGTCAAAATATTATTTTGGACTCATCACAATTCATCCCAACACCAGTTCATTCCTATTTGACACCAAATATGTAAAAAGTATTTGTACATCATTTTGCTTAGTTTAAAGGCCTTGAACTCGCATTAGTAAGAATTTGTAGTATAACAGAGCTGACAAACGCACCTCATTATTACACTTCTTACGTGAGGGAGGGACAAGCTGCAGTGTGATGTGAGGATGACTAACACTAACGAACTGTATCCAAATGATGGAAAAGCAAGGGGGCATGTACCTGATAAGGACTTTGATGTAACTCATCTGTGGCTACTATGTTTCTCTTTTTGCTCATGTAAAACGTACACCGAAGCTGCAGTGTTGTTTTGTCTTGTCTTAAAACTGATGAGGTACTGTTACTGGCGGAGATGGGATTTTTTTTTTTCCCCAAAGAGGGAGGGGGTCAAAGTATCTCTGAAATCAATATATCTTCCCTATGAGGGGCGGGGGTAAATGTAGAAAAAAAAATCGGAAAATATCCAAAAGTCTGGCCTGGTTTTATATTTTATGTCTTATCAAAGCATTAAACAGTTGTCAGAAATATCATACAAAGGTGACTGACCAGATAATTTTTTTAGGTACACGAAGTTAGTGAAATATCAACAATATGAATCAAAACTGAGCATTAGTATTTTCTACAGGTAGAATTATTTTATGTCCTTGAGCTGCATGTTCCAGTTGAACACAAATACAAACGGAGAACAGCGAGCCGACATGCTGTGGGGTCCCAGTGTGTTAATTGGGTTATCCCATCAAACATCACTTTATCTTTGTACACGTGACAAAGCAGTCTGGGGAGTGTTAGTTAAACAATTTGTAAGGGGGTGAAAAAAAACCTTCTTCTAAAGCTACTGTTGCCCATGAGAAGCCAACATTGGATTGTTTGAATGAAAGAAGGAAAGAGGTGGACATGAGGTGAATATTAACGACGCGTCTGGTAAAGATAATTCAATTTTTGTTTGTGATGCAAATGTGAACTCACCCTTCTTTTCCTTTAGTGATTTGTATCTCTTTGCTGATGTCACTCACGTAACAATACGGGAACATGGCTAATGTCTGCAGTCCATCAAGTCTCATTGGAATAACCATGTTAGGAGGCCATCTCCCAGATGAATCTGGTGGAGGAGAATGGTAAAGTTATTTTTTTTCATGGCATTAGAGCCTGCTGTATACAGATTATTTAAGTTATAAGTTAAAGATGGTCATACTTTTTATGCATTCATTTTATGCATCTGCTCGTTTTTGTTGTTGTGTGTGTATGTCTGTATGAGTGTGTGCATACGTGTACATGTGTGTGAATGTATATCTGTTATGCATGTGCCATCTCTTGATTTCTCTCGTGGGGTTTAAAAAGTATGTTCATATATCTATCTTTCTGACAAATCTGACTGAAAACGCTACTTTTAGAACATGGCATAGAGATCCAAATAAAAAGCAGATTGAGAAATATGCCCTGTTTTGTTTCACAGGGATTTGCTGTTTATTCTACACAACCGCCATTCTCTCTCAGGGATTCCGCCCATTAAATTGAGGGAAATTGCAAATTTTTCCCTCATCAGAGATGGATTCTGCCTCTTAAACAAAGCTTGTACTTCCCCACCCATCTGAATCCGTTTCAAAAATAATATCATTTTTTGAAATTGTCTTACTTTATTTACAAGCAATCAAGGAATACATGAATAACATTGCTGTAAGATGACTGGGTGTTGTTCTAAGGTGTGTGGTCTTTTCACTCGATATTCCATGCGTGTCAAACTATGTACAAATGTTTGTGCTTCTCATTATGTTATTATGTGGAATATTGATCAAATCAGTCTAGAGCTACATGAACGTTTTGCCCTTGACCAGCACTGTCTATGTTTGAGTTGATATGATTTGTTGAGGATGCCAAACAACTTCTGTGATTGTGAATTGTTTTTATGCTGATTTGCGACTTCATTATGGCGTAAGCATATTTTGAGGATATTTGTGATCTTGGCATACTGTAGTATTTCATTGCTGGTGTTGAGCTTGGATGGCCCGTTTGTAGATGATGCCAAAAGACCTGTTGTATGTTCTGTTTTTGACTTGATTTGTGAGTGTGTAAAAAAATATGCAGACAAAGAAGCCTATAAAAAGACAAAGGCTGCCTTGCTCTTGGTCCAAGATAAGAAACATAAAAACTGTAGGAAGTGCTTACTGCCAGTGTTCACTGTAGGTATTAACGTTAATAGCATTCCATCATTCAGCCATGACATGGCAAACCGCACTTCCTAAAAGCTGCTATGTAATGATTAGAGAGAGAGAGAAAAGAAAATGCTCTAAAACGATGCACTCAAAAATGCTGGCTTTCAATCACATCAAATTGCTTCCATGTTGCATTAAACTGTCGGAGGCTTGCAGCCCACTTGTCTTGACCAAACTTCAAGGATTCAAGAGTCTAAACAGGCTCAAAACAATCGCATGAAAACAATCCAGTACATGGAAGAGGAAGGGATGCTTCATTCCTACAAGAATCCACTTATGATTCATCCCATTTGGTGCACCAAACTACACTGCAGCTCTTACTATGATCAGCAGTATTAAAAATGGATGCATAGGTAAGAGCTAAAATGATTAGCTAAAACATATTTTGACATTGGACACTTGCTCATGTTGGAAATTTTCCTAGTGTATGTCGCAAATGAATTCCCAAACCAACTTAATCTGTGGGAGCCACACACTTGGGCATGCATATGTAACAAACAAAGATGGTCCAAGATGAGTGTATACATAGATCTCTGGGAAAAGCATGTCAACAGACACTCCAGGGGAATTGGACAATTTATTTTACGTGTGTGTATGTGCATGCGTGCGAGTTTGTGCGTGAGTGTCTGTGTGTGACACAGGAGCTGTAACTAAAATAAGATTCTCTTATATAGAGATGGTTTGAGGAATGCAAGTCTCCCCATAACCTCCTCCCCCCCCCCACACACACACACACACACACACACATGTTTTCATATGTTTTCACAGGATGGACATTGGAAAAAGGCAAAGATCCCCTTGAAGCTAACGACCATATTTTATACGATCATAGGGATTGCCCAAGGGAATTTATTCCTGGACAACCGGGACTTAGAACAGTAATCCCATGATCTAAAATATATCAATCATGGAAAGGCCACGACTTCATGCATGCCACATTGGCATTGTATTTTGTTTGTGTTAATATTAATGACTTTGAGCGCACACACCTACACACACATACAAACACACTCACACACACAAGGTATCGATATATTGCTTCAGAGATGTACAGTAAAATTGACAGTTTTCTGGGAAAGAAACAAATCCAGCGATGAATGCAATCTGGTGATTTATTGTGCGTCGTTCTACTAAAATCTCGTGAGAAAACGTGTTGACTGTTGACCTTGTCTGACAGATGATTTCATAGAAAATCTTGAACTATGTTACTTCTACTTTGACAATACTTTTCTCAGGGGTAAAAAATCCGTTATTGATTTTTGCAACAATCCATCGCTCACCTGTTTGTTTTTCATAAGCAAGAGCCTTTAACAAGGTGACAAAGGTTTTAGTGACAGTTTTATAAGCAACACATGGTCCGCTGCTTTTTACATAACTGCCATTGTGAACGTGCTTCGTATGCACTTCATCGGACCTGTGTGATGATCGATTACTACCAGCCTAATTTAAACTGCTGACCGGGATCAAGCCCATGAAGCCGTTGTTGTGGATTAATATGGATAATTCATAACTCAAAAGCTTGACATTGGGCAAAATGACAAATTCTGAGCTAAAACCATGATTTCCATAAAAACGCGTATCCCAAGATGTACTCTTCCATTGTAAATCAACAGGATATAAATCCCCAAGGTTTTATTGGAGTCATAAAACTTAAACACTCTCAAAACACCCTCGTGCAAAATGACAAAAAAATGGAATGAACCTATAGTTCTCAAGGGCTCGTCGTATTAAGTAATTTATTTATTTATTTATTTATTTATTCCTTGCTTGCTGCTTACTTAGTTAATTACTTGTCCTACTCATCATGATCAAATGTAATCAGTGGTCAAATCAAAACTAACCTGCTAAATTTAAAAAGGATGTCAGTTTGGATGACTCAATATCCAATGTGTTCCGTGTCATTAATTTGTAGTTGATTAATCTGTTTTTAATAAAACTGTAATTACAAATTCAGGTTACTGTGATGAGTTTGTTCACAGAACCTTTCCTTTCAAACAACCAGTTTAGAGCTCCTGCTTACCTCACTTTTGAGGATTTGTTTTTAAAGGCAAAGGTCAAACACGTACTTGTGAATTCCACAAGCTCCAAAGTGAACTTGCCAAACTTTCAAATAACGATGAGCGCATTTGTAAATGTGTGTCAGGCATAAACAAATGGTTGGGAAAAGATAGAGTGAGAGGATGACCGCTGCATGATTCATTGTGGTCCTGTGAGCAATCACGTGGAGCCTCACCTCTCCTGAATACAAAGAGGCCTACACAAGCAGGTTTGGGCAAACATAAAACAGAAATGACCCTCTGCCTCTGAGGGCCCCCCACTCCCACTCCATCTTTCAGATGGAGGTGTGGGATCACCCCACTCATTGCGCACTCACACTGGCTAAACAAGGACTCTCTTTGCGCCTCGTCACGGTGCACCACCGAAGGGCAAACTCTTAGCCCAAATATTTTCTCAGCGTGGTACTGACTGTTGGGATCAGCTAGTCAACATGAACCCCCGGCTTCTGTTAGTTTTACTACACCTCCATCCGCCACAGCGGTAAACCTGCCTTAAGTTTATTTTCTCTGCACAATTACATCTTAACATGAGTCTCCGAATGGCCGAGCCACAAAACTGTTTGATATTAGAGAAAGCAAAGTGACTTATTAATTAGTTCCTGATTCCTGAAAAGAAGGCTTTGGTGAGTTCCACATCAAACAACCCGGAAGACGACAGAAGATAATTATAGTGGATGAAGACACAATCCTTTCATTGGTTGAACAAGACACTTTTAAGTCAAGAATACTCTGAAAAAGATACTGCAGGTGTATCGGGTTTAAACTAACTTACTAGCAGGTAAGTAAATGTTTTGGTGTTTGTTTCTCAGTTTGCTGGCAGATTTTAAAAATAATAAACAGGATATATCTACAGGTTTAATCGTGTATGATACGCTGCATAAGTTTGTTACAATGCCATGTGACCACGAGGTATGGATTTCTTCTTGCTTTGTGGCCTTTTAAATACAAGTACGTAATAATGACAGAAAAATGGAAACCAGCTGAGTTCACTGCACAGTTGACACTTTAAAGCGAACATAAACCATTTTTGGTACTGCTAATAAATTGAGGAGCTGTGATTATTGTAGAGGTAAAACTGTGATGTATAACTCCACGGAGAGAGAAAAAACATTCCTAAAGCTAAGCGCTATTATTACACGGATGAAAGATACTTTATAGGCTCTAAATAAAAACATGGTCTAATTTATATGCAATTCTTTTTAACTGCCACACACACGCAAGCACACATTTGAATTTGTCAATAATTTCTCAAATGTTGAGTGTTTGTTCTTTATTGACAAGATTAGATTTTAAATTCTCTGATGTTGACCTGAATAATTCGAGGTACTGCTACATGAAGGGCCAGAGTCGCCTCCACTTGCTGAGGAGGCTGAGATCATTCATTACAAGCAGAGCCTTGCTCAGGACCTTTTATTATGGCCTCTGCATTGTTTCTTGTCATTGCGTGCCGGGCATTAATAGGAAGAGAAAGTAAGCTCTGTCCTCTGCTGCCAACTGGACATCATCGAAGAGGAGGCTGACAGAAGGATGTGCGTCACATCCATCATGGACAACACTTCCCACTTCCCACCCCCCGATCAATTCCTTCTGTGCCAGATTTGAAGAAACAGCACTAGATAGAGGTCATTCATACTCACAGTGTATGAATTTCGGCTTTGCACTCAACTATGATAGCCGGAATTTGTATGAAGTGCACATGAGTTGGAGATTGCTTAATGTTAGTTACTGCAGCTTAGATATGAATAGATATGAATATTGAGAACTGGAGTTTGTTGCATTTGTGTGTTGCACATATTACTGGGGTGATTATTCTGGAGACTATCTGGACTACTTCTTTCTAACCTTTTGGGCCTGCTGAGAAGGTTTTGAAGGCCCTAACTGCACGACACTGGTATTTGGTAACATTGAAGCAATCTTGTTAAACGTACAAAATGGAATTTTCATTTGTAGAAAATAAAACTTCACCAACGCTTGGAGGTGGAAATGACTAGTATACGTTGCAATAATTGGACCGCATACTGTGGCAATAAAAAAAATCCTGGAAAGTACTGGAAAATAATTTTCAAGTCGACACGATTCACTGGACCCACAGGAAGCCAGACCTGCTGACTTGCTCATCCCAAATGCAGTTCATGATCTTGAGGTCAGAGTTTTGCGTAAGTTCTTCCACATGAAATTCATCCGAGCATGCTTTTATGGACCTTACCCGCACTAGGGAACAGTCATGCTGGATCAAAGATGGAATATTGGTTAGATGAAGAATTACCAATTTGATTGATTGATGGACTGATGAAGTCGCTTGTTTAAATATTTTTGCGGGTAGAGACAACAGGTGTGCAGCTCACGCAGCAAAACAGTTACTCAGTTGAGCATATAGACACCTCCCATATAGTTATACTATGTTGTCTTTTCAACCACTTTTGCAATTAGTATGAAATCCCACTGTAAGTACCGTAATTTTTGGGCTATAAGCTCCAGCAGACTATAAACCGCACCAGCTAAAATTCGTGATTCTTTTAGTTTTATACTTATACAAGCCGCACCTGACCATAAGCCGCACGTGCACACGAGTTATTTACATGAGGTTAATGCAGTCATGAAAAAGACTAAATCAGTTCGGACAGTAAAACGAGCCTCTAGGCTCCTCTTATTGCTGTAGATACATGTCCTGCTGTGCTGACCGCACTAGATAAACTCGACCCACTGGTTTCATGTACTGCACTCTGCAGGAAACACACACAAACGTGGCACCCACTCCACCACTATACAAATACAAGCATGTCGTCGAAGTGCCTGTGCGACCACAGTAGTGAAATAAAACATTCAGTTAATCACGGTGGTCCTCAGGGTTTAATTTGACTGAGTCAATAAATACTTGAAAGTTCCCAATAGAGCCTCTAGTGCAGGCTATTTGCTCTTAAGCACCACTTGATTTCAATCCAAGGATATAATACACTCTCACCATATACTATATTACTTACAGTACACAACTAGTTTACAATTATTATATTATAAAGCTTGTATTTTTACATATAAATCCAAGTATATTTAACTTCATCAAGTTCTTAAACAACCATACTCCAGGTTAATATGAGCGTTTGAAATAAACATCCGGACCCACAAAAAAAGCCACACTTGGTGGTGAATTGTTTCCTTTTCTGATGATTGTTGATCCAACAGGCATCATTAAACTGAACATGTCTATTTACATGTCCTTTTCATCCAATATGTCTTTTTCAACTCAAAACTTGCTCACGCTGATCTGCTAAACCTGAAACCTAAACCTGACTTCTGTGCAAATCTCCTTCTTTAGTTGTTTTTTCATTATCATTATTATTGAAAGATTTGTGCAACAAGCACTTTTGATGCTCATATTAAATATGAAATGAAAAATGAGGGGAACTCTGCATGATACCTTATTGCGGATTGTAATTGTGCCTAAATACGCAATTAGATTCCAACTGTATCCTTGCAGAAAACTTATTTGATTAACTTTTATCCTTCTCCTCACTTTTAACAGTTGGTGAATGGATTTAAATGACACTACGAGATATAGAGAGATCCCCTTAGATCAAAACTTATGCGCTTGGGCAGTGTATTTTACTCAAACATTATTGAAACATAATACTTTAGGCTTGTACTTAGTGGATGTTAGCTAATCTTTTTGGAGGACCCCCTTAGACTGGTTTCAAGAAGATGTTTATTTCCTCTGTGCAGAATTAGGCAGAGGAGAGAGAACATGTTCAACATGCGTGAGCCAGTCTGAACGATACAAATCTTTATTAGACACGTTCCCTGCTGCGTGCTTTACCAAAATTAGTCAATCTTACATTTTTCACCTTCCCATGAGCATCCTTTTCCCTCCACGTCGATAGCACTTTACGTCATTACATCATTGGCCAAAGTATCTTCCTGACACGCGTCCATCTCAAAAGCACTTGCGCATGAACTAGGTCTGAGTTCCGGTGGGAGATGTTAAACATTCTGATTGGCTTGAGCAGACGTCGTTGAGACGGCTCGCACGAGAGCTTTCCATTAAATTTGACCTCTGGCATCGAAGGCACCTCCATTATCCCTGCCGGTCCCTGCTGTACGTGAATTGCAGTGAATACTTGAGATGACCAAAGGTCAGCAGAAAGAAATTAGAAGAAATGACGTATTGAACTTAGGTGCGCCCCTTGTTTTCCTTTCTGAGCTGAGCAATCAAGCATAGTTTCAGCAGTTTACATAAGTGGATAAATACTGTAGTTCTGGAGATATTGAAGGCATATAAAAAAAAAAAAATGCCGTGTTCAAAATGATTAAAAAAAACAAATCCCAAATGTTGCTTAAGAACAGTTGATAAGGAGGAATTGAGTTTACATTTGGAACAACAATTACGAAGCAAATTAGTAGCTGGGTTGATTCATGAAATGAAGCATTGATGAGCTCCACAACATTGTGCAACCCTGCTGCTTACATTCGTCTAAGAGACATATTGAATGAGAGCAAAACATGAAGAATGAAGGAAAGATGATCCAAAGCATATGACATCATGTGTCAAATATAGTGGGGAAAGTGTTATGGATCCCACATGCTGATCAGTGAGACACTCTACCACGTGTTATTGGATTGCCTGAAAAGTCTAACAATAAAACGCACAAGTGCATATTCCATCTATATCCCCCGGTTACAGTAGTTCATCGATGTCTACCTGCTGTCTGCTGACAGCCTCATGTGGATTTAACAGGGCAATAAACAGCCATTGGCGCTGTTTCCAAGAGGGGCGAGGACATCAACATTCAACAATGTCACTGACTGTAACACTTCACTGAAGCTCCTTTACCTTGTGCAGCTGCTTTGGAGCGTGCCAGATGAGAGCATGGTCGTGAATGTGAATCTTTTCCAAATGTAATTTGCTGGTCCTGACAGGAAGTTCAACATGTTGATCTCCCACAGCGTTCTGAAGCGCAACATTGGGTTTTATTCCCTGGAAGAGAAAGCATGTTCATATTTCAATACATATACAGCAAAGGTACCATCATTTGTTTGTACTCTTACATTTTAACATTTTGTAATCTGCAGTCTCTATAATTTTATCTCCTGTGACCCACATGTACACATATGGATGCGGGTGTGAAGAAATCCACGCTTGCCAACACAAGCACACATAACACTCCACGCTCATTGTGTTCTTTGGTCTAGCTTCACATCACAACAGCTGGTCTTTTTTTTTTTTAACAACATTCTGGTGTTTATAATTTGTGATCATTGTTTTTTTTTGTTCTTTTACCCTAAATAGTAATAAAAGGTTCAAATTCACCGTTCACTCATCAGAATATAAAAAATGTTTCTTCTAAAATACTATTGATGTCATGGTCTTTCTACATCTCTGCAGTAAATTATGCTCTTCAGGTGAAAATCACAAACAGACATATCAATCTCACGTATCTGCCTTAGGAATGTTGGAACAGAAATTATTTAAAATACATAGCACTTTTGTTTCATCCGTAATCCCTCCTTCAAGAATAGTCGGGACAGATTGAGTACTGAAAAGAAAACATGCACACATTTCACTTTCAAGCTCTGCTCTAGTTTGTCATACAAAATCTGTGAGGTTTTTGCCAACAAAATGAAAACTGCAAAATGTTTAAATTCTTTCACTCCTAAAGAAAAAAAAAGATGATTCTCGATTACATATAGGAGACATATACATACGTTTGCATGCGTCAAACCAGTTGTCATCAAATTTTCATATTACGTATGTCCTATTTAAGACTTACATCTTGCAAAGATTAAGTTATTCCAAAAGCCGCAACAATTATGATTGAAATGTGTTTGACAATGACTGAAATATTGTGCTGGCATGGCCATTTTAAGCAATTATGTTTTCACAGCTCAAACATGTCGGGGTGTCTGGGTCCAAGAAAGATGCTAAACTGGATGTATACTTTTAGAAGGCATTAATTTCCACTTGACAGACTTTGGGAATGTGCAAACCCACACAACGGATGGTAAAACTGTGAGTTTGTGTGATTGGCAGGACGTCCTGTCTGCTCTCAGCTTGCTGACAATCTGACAATGCAATGTGCGTTCATGTGTGGCAGTAAACACATCACGCCTCCTTGCTTCTGTCTTCCTGATTCCATCCGGATTCACCTTCTCTCAAGCTCATTGGGTCCACAACGAGAGGCGTTAATCCCACTTGTTCTGGATCACTTGTGGCTGGAATTCCCTACCAAAAAGGAATCTTCCCTGTCCTGAGAGACAACTAGACACATGTCTTTGTTTTTTTTAAGTCACGAGAGGTGGTTTATTTGGAACCCTGTCACACCTGAAGGTGTCCTCTTACTTCAGCAGCTTCAGTCAAGGTTCAGAGCATTCTGGGATTTTCTTAAACTGGCGGTTTACGGGCAGGGCGGTCAGGCCCGAGATCATCGGAGGTTTACGGGTGGCCCATAAATACACTGCTGTGGTTCGAGAGAATTCAAGCACCCCTCCCCTCAGTCCCCCTCTTCACTCTTCCTGTCCTCACAGTTGAGAGAAGACCCCATAAACCTTCCAGTCTTGTTTCCTTCTACTACATGTATGCATTCATATCTCATGTTATCTGGGGCCAAGTTACATTCTTCAGCTTGACTAGTCTTCCCGTGGAGTGCACATCCCTGGCTTGTCTCACTACAAAGATGTCATTGCACTTTAACAGACTGTTTTCATCCCATTTGTGTGGCGCACGAGGAGAAAATGACTTCATTTCTCACTTGACTTATTGCCCTGCGAAACAACAGGATGATATTTTTGTCGCCATTCTAAACCACACATTCATCTGCTCCCACATGTTGGAGATTTATTTCTCTACCAGATTTTTCTACCAGACGTCATATATTTAACAAGATGACCTTGATGGTCACCATGGCAAATACAGAGTCATCTTTTCTATCAGTGTATCATGAAATGTATTTTTTATTTTCCTTCATTACATATTGTTGCTTTAAATGACGCTCCTGTTACTGCATGACCTTTTCTGTCCTGGTCTGTCTTTACAATACGATACGATACGGTACGATACAATACAACTGTATTTATAGAATATTTATATGTAATATAAATATAATTATAATTATTATATAGTGCATTCCATACCAGCTGCAGCTATAACGCTTTACATACAACATAATGGTACAACCACAAAGACAGTGAAAACAATAAATTAAAACTTTACTGCCATTTTATGTCAAATATTTCCACAGAAAGCATATTTGCACATGGGCCCCGGGGTATTTTACACATTGTGACTATTTGTGAGATTTCGAGGTCAAAGTTTATGGAGGCTGACCTTGCGTTCGGTCATAATCTCCATCAATAGAGATCAGCACTCCTGTTTTCTTACCTATGCTGCCACAAATTGGAGGCGACAGCTTCAACTGTGGTCATGGTCCTCCATAAAAGCAGAGCTGAGGTCAGCGGCACAGGTTTACAATCCTTAGTTATGGTTTACAGGACAGATGGCAGAGTTGAAGCAAAATCAACATGTCTTCATCATTTATCAAGACAGACAGGACAGGCAAACATCAAAATATAATTGAAGCACAAAGGAGGAGAAGATGATTCGAACAATCTAAATATTAAAAACAAACATTACAAAAAGCTCATTTTGTCTGATAAATGAATGTCCTCCACTTTGAACTGAAACAGGAGGTGAGTTGCATTGTGTATGGTTCATCATCTTCACCAGAGCTGTGATTTCATTTTTTTATCAAGCATCTACTGCCCGCCCAGCTGTGAAAATAAGAACGGGCCTGCAATACAGGAACATTTATTTTAAAACAATATGCCTGACTTCTCTCCTGGAGGTGAGATTACTCACTACATATTCAAAGTGCATTCAGTGTTAAACGACCCGGCGCACACTGTCTGCATTAGCTTGTGTCTTCCTGTGGGTCTGCTGAATGTCCATTTGTCTTTGTGATTCATGTCAGGGAACTGAGAGATCTCTATTCCTCTCGTGGGGTATTAAGTCTGGATCAAGCTACGAATCGCTCACGCAGTGGCCAAGTATATGTGAACATAATATGAAAAACACATTTGTATTCTTGAACACAACTAGGATGATTAGTGAATTGCATGGAAAAAATCATTCACAAAGTCAAAATTGACAAATGCTATTTTTGAGGATGTAATCGCATTGACAAGCGATTTTATCCCAAAAGGCATTTAGCATGTCTCTGACTGGATTGTAACTCCTGTGTCAGTTTGAGAAGTTCCTCACTTGACTTGGCTGTGCTGCTAATTCTCTGTAATTCAATTTAAATGGAAAATCAGTCAAACATGAAAGGCGACCCGGACTGGCCCTGAGCGATTGCCGCCACCGCAGTCTTGTCAACGAGTACCGAAAAAGCACTCTGATGAACTTGCTGATAGGAGAAGAGGGAGTTGCCAGCCCCAGAGACTCAAGTGCGCTGTGTAGTGCTGATGGAGAGTTGATATGGTTTAGGAGAGACAGACTAACAAGATGTAGTAAAAACACAGAGAGATAAACAACCGAAGAAATGGGAGAAAACTGTCAAGTTATCAGAAGCCTATTTACTACTTGAGTTAATGTTTTTTTTAACTATCTTTAGTTTAGCGGATTGCAATTGCATCAATGAACAACACTGCATGGGTAAGTCCAGTGGCAAAAATATTTTTTGACCACCTAAACAGTAAAAATGCTGCGGACAACTTTACTGTGTCCAGCATATTTCACTCATGAAATAAATGATCATTGTAAATACACTGGACTACATTGCCGAAGAAAAGGACCTCTGTCGCAAAAGTAGGGCAAAAACGTATGGGAAAAAAACGCAAAGAAAAAATAATCTTTAACCTGATTAATTTGTTTAAATTCACCCAAAACCAAGGAATTGTTTCAAAGTTGTAAAACGGTATGAACAGTCAGTGACTACCAAGTCTTACCTCCATTTCAAGCTAAAAACCAATTGAGCAATTTGTGCCTAGGGAATGTTCCTAAAACTGTAATGTGACTGAACTTTCTCTAATTTCCTGGCTGAAAAAAAATCAGGGCTTCATGGTCATTTCAGTTTATAGGGATTTTCTGGCTCATTGTTCAGCCGCTACAAAGCAACAAGGGAACTGGTTTTACGAACTGCTGCAGCAGATGCGTTACAGAGCTGGTGTCCTCAACACAGGCCACACTCTGAAGACTTTTACTGGAATGAAAAGTGTGTCACCATCTTTCATCTCCCGTCTTTATTGGGGAAGCTACCACAAATTGAAGAAAGTTTCTTGGAGTGTTGATACAAACTACTTTGAGCCTGACTGGCATTTGTGAGAATTGAAACAGAACGAGGTTACTGATCTTGTGGAGTTTTATCATTACACGTGAATGCGTGCGGCCTTTGCACTTTGCAGTGGCTCAAAACGTTCTTAATGATGTTCATCCAAAGCCTGAATGTCCCAAAAGCTCATTCACACCTCAGTGCTCAAAACTGACCATAGACTTGGAATGATGAAAATGCCCCCTCTCACAAAATGTCTTTGGTCTTTCATTGCAGCTTTGCAGCCTTTGTGGCTCGTCAGCTGGGTCGAGGTGGGTGGCTGCCCGTTTGTGCAGAATAAAACGTTGGCGTGAAAAGGAGGGCAAAGGAGAACCCTTGTTTACCATTTGCTTGGAAACTTTACAAAACTAACATCCTATAGAGCGCTTTCTATAGGCGCCAACATTTTTGTGTGTGAAAGTCATGGGGTTAATGTGATCCTCAAGGAACCCGGGTTCCACTTGGTGGGTCTGGCTAGTGAAGTGGTTCTTGTTGACTCTGCCTGTGTGGGTTTGTGTACCAGTGTGTTGCTGCCGTTACTTTTCTGCCGTGGAGACATTTGAACAATCAAGCAACAAGACGGAAACATAGGCTAACTAACTAACTAATTAACTAACTAACTAACAACAAAAATCATACTGAGTTTCAGAGATTGTAAATAAATAAATCACTAATTTCTATGCTATTGCCAATACTGTACTAATAACTAATTTTAAATTTGAAAAATAACTGAATGCTCCTCATTCAAATCTTGTATATTAAACAACAATTCATTTTGTGTTTGTACAGTGCTCCAGTTTTTTTTACTGTATTTAAAGAAATCATTTAAATAACCACATCTGTATTTTTTTTTTATGTGATGACTATATTCTTCTATTTACATAATGTTATGCAATTCACAGGTATTGTTTGTTTATCCAGAATCTGAAAAAGGTTGATTAAAAATGTGCAAATGTAGCCCTGGTTGAAATTTCCTTTGTGATATCAGAGCCTGTTAATAAATACAGTATGTAATTTTTTTTTCTTTCTAATAAAATAAGTTGGCAGTTCAAACACAGTCATTGGTCTTTAAACTAAGTTTGCTGTAATCGCTACAAAAGCGTTATATCTATTATGCTAATTTTGGTACCTTCAGTCCAGTCTTATTTGGAAATATTGTAGTATTTCATCAATTTGTCATTCATGTATTTATTGTCATGTTGTTGTTGTTGTTTTTTTGCTGCAGCAGTCGTTCATGTTTGTCGGGAGATTGGCTGTGGAGATTAAACTAATGCTAATGACTAATGAAGGAAATATGACTTATGGCATATTGTGCCCCTTAGAGGGCAAATTTCCTGTAAGTGCTGATAACACACACTCATGTTTCACTCACATGATGACAACATTTCCCGTAAGGCCTTACTTCTATGGGCTGTGACCTGCCTTAAAATATACCGGCCCAAAGTGGGACACAATACTAACAGCTGGAAAGCCTCCACGCAGGGGTGGAGTTGCTTGGGGGTGATGCATACATCCTTAATTTCTGAATTATTTATATCTATCACTCTATCTATGCTGTATCTCTCTGTTTCACAAAATATTTCTGCAACCAAACCGCATACTTCTCACTTCTCTTTTCCAGATGCCAAAAGCAGTGATAATAGTCAGCATGCGGTTTGAGTAACATTTCCACTGTTATGACCCCGATATTTTCTACCAAGGTTGCAAAAATGATGGTAGCAAAGAGGCAAATGTAGACATTTGAGAGGCTGCTGGAGTGAATTTCAATTTCTGGAAAAGTGGTGGTTAAATAATAGGGGCGACTATGGATGGACTATAGGGGTACGGAGCCTGTATGCCAACAGAAGCCTTAATCCTCAGACATGGAGGCATGACCAGACTCCCAACAGTCCTGAGTCTAAACTCAAACAGCTTGACACACCGATTGAGACGTATAGATTAGGTCTTTGTTGGAGTGCTCCTTTTTCCTCCAAGTTGGCTCCCTTAAGATGTGTGCAGTGTCAATTTTGTGTTTAAGTGTGACTCGTATTTCTGTGGGAATTTCCTCAGTCAACTCTGAGTTCATTTACAAAACACTGGATATTCATTCTTGGGACATTATGAATTATATATCAAGACGTTTGATATCTTTGTTTTTACGTAATAATTTTGATGAAAAAATATATTGTCTGCAGTTGAGTTTTGTATTATGATATCTATGTTTTGAAAACAATCTCCGTCATTGTGACGGTCCTTAAAAATAATTTAATTGTGTTTTTGGCTTATCACAGTTGAATAATTCCCACTAAAATGATTTCATGGATTGTTTTGGCCAAACATGAAATCATTATTAACATGCATGACGTGAAGAAGTAGTTTAATTTTCTGATAAATATATTGACGGAATCATATCACCAAATTATTTTGTGTCTCAATCCCTGAATTTGATGATGATGAGCGAGAGAAGTAAGAGAGAAAGAGGGAGAGAGAGAGAGAGAGCTTTTATTTTTTTATGCCCTGACGATGGTCAGATGAAAGAGGAGGTAAAGAGGAAGTGATGGAGGAGAGATTGGTGTTAAGTGGATTGACCCCAGTCTTCATGATTAAGGCCATAAAGACGGCTCTGGCCACAGGTTATATTCGGGGATTATTGAAGGCTGTAAAAGGTATATAACAAACAGATCTAAGGATTAGCTAACGCAGACATTCAAGTCAACACCGCTTCGCATTCCACACGCTTGATTTTACCCAGCAGGAAGTTACCGAGCCTGTCTAGCAAAATGTGTGTCTTTGTTGAAAGTGTAAAAAGATGTTAGCATGTGCTGACAGAAAAATGAACAAAATCTTTGAGAAGACAAAATGTGGTGATAAAATGACTTTTTTAAAATTATAATTTCCATCTGTTCAAACACAATTCATTCTGGGATCCTCGTTGACCTTTTTTAATGGACAATACATTTTCCCAGACAGGATATTAATCTTTTCCAGGGTCAAAGTGTCAACATCCTAAAATTTGTAGACAACGCACACATTCACCAATTTTTACAAATGTGAGAGATACCACACATGAGAGAAAAAAAAGTCTCCATGTGTGTTCTTAATTCTCTTGTTGTTTGTGGTGTACTCGAGTACTATATTATGCATTTTTTCCGTATTTCTTTGCCACATGTCTGTTGATCTGCTGCTTTCGTCAACAGCGGCATAAATGAAATAATTGGCCAATTAACTTGGCTTTGCTGAGTGTATGCAGATCTAAATCAAGATCTAAAGTTGCCCCAGCGTTGCCCCAGCTTAGGTGACAACCAGACAGAATGTGAGGAAAGAATAATGAGAAGCAGAGCATCATGTTCTAATCACATGCAAGCCTTAGTGAATGCTTGATCTTAACTTCCACACACGCCAGCCCATGTTGTAGACATCCATTAATCATTGTGCTAATCTTAGTTTTTGCGTTGAGGGGTTGTGAGGGTCATATGTCATATCATAATATAAAAAGCAGTTCATTGTGAGTGTTTTTGTGTGTCTGTGCATGTGTATTTATGCATGTGTGTGTTGGTTTCCTCCCCAGTAAGCAGAGGTCTTACTTACATAAATATTTGGTCCCCTCAAGGCAGTTAACGCTGACATATGAATCATAATGCTTGTTAAACGGGAGAGTAAATAAACACCAAAGCGAGTCGTGGAGCCCCGTCGGGCTTCCACTCCCGCCATAAGTCAGTCTGAGCTCCGCCCGCCGCCAACAGACATTCTCACCTCTCCACCTGACTTGCTAACCTGCTCCAGCGGATGGAAGCTTTGTTGCTTTGGCGTAAACACGCGTAACAGATCGTTGAAGGCCAATGCTTGGTTTGTTTTTGGAAAGATCATACACTCAGAGGTGGTTCCTTTTATAGGGTTTGTCTTTAGAGGAGGTTTATGGCGCATGGATGGATTTTATGGAAGCCAAACAGATGGGAAGAGTGGTTTTACAGACATCTTTTGCTTTTATACAGACACAAATGTTCATCATCAGAACAACATGGCACATGCCTCAGTGGTTAGTTTGTCATCACCTAACCAATGTATACTCCAATCATTTGTTCAGCGGCACTGTAGAGCCGAGCATTTCCAATATTTTAGGACTGGTGCTTTCCAGTCGTAGTCACAGATTTACAAAAATGTAAAAATGGCAACGATAGTTGGTAGATGATAGTCTCTAGTTTGTTGACTGTATTGTCAAGGTGCCAACATAATTTAGATAAAAAATTATTTGCAATCTACCACAATCATATCCATATATTAATATTTTTTGATAATCTTTTTAACAGCAGAATAATTGGCACAGCTCCGGTATTGTATCACATTTGTATGTTTAGGCTACAAATTCCACAGACAAAATTTATTGATAATTGAAGCAATTTTTAAATTGGGTTAACCCATATTATTATTATTATTATTATTATTATTATTATTATTATTATTATTATCATTATTATTATTTCTCTTCACTTTCGATAATGCCAAATGCAGTACATTATACAGTACATTTGTGGAATGTAGAGAGAAGCCTTTTAATATAATGCATTGATGCTGAAATTTTTTTATGGTTTTTAGCAAAAAATGCATTTAATGCTCACATTGGATGCACTCTAATAAACGACCAATATAAAAGGTAATGCTCCTAAAGATGAACACGTTCTAAACACAAGCCTACAGCCTCAAGCTCAAAAACAAAACTAAACAATAAAAACATATAAAGCACAGGAGCTTTGCATTGTTTTGCGGATATAGTTGCTAAAACGAAGGATTACGAAACATATACCTTGATTATTGTTTCATACAAACTCAATATGAGACGGCATGATGTGATTTATCCCAGTGAACCTGAGCAAAGACACGCTACAGGGAGAAAGTGCTCTGGCTCCAGCTTGATTTGTGAAACATGATCTCACCACTGAGACCAACAATGGAGCCCAGATTCCATCAACAACTCACACACCACTACAACCATGACAGCGTGACAAAGCTGGAAAATGTTCATGCACTAACACCCAAATACTTCTCATTTGTTTGTCTAATGTTAAATGTTTTTCATATACATCATAAAGGTGCCACCATTCATAATTGATCTGCCCATTTAATCCTTCTAACTTTTCACCTGCCGCTCTCAACTCCCTTTTGTAAACTGATAGTAGAAAAGCTTGCCCGCAACGCAAACGCACTCTCAGCTGGACCACATAATCCCGTCAGCTATGTTCTTTTTTTCCCCCACTCAGGATGCATGTGTGTAAGTGGTGTCTTCAGTCAGCGCTTCTGACTCCTATCGACCTCAGGCATCCTTTTGTTTGCCGCTGCAAGGTTGACGTAGTGACCTTTGCCAGCCCTCGTGAGGTCATTGTTTCGCGCCTCTAAGTGCCTCCTGATTGTGGACACAATTCAGTGCTGATAATGTCTTCCAGATTCTCTTGCCCTTTTCACACTTGCACGGCAGCATGTCGGCACACATTTCAACACGACACAACACTTACGCAACGGTAACCGCTTGATTCTCAGATGGAGGAAGAGGAACGAAGGGAGCAGATGCCCTTGTATTGATGACAAGTGCGTTTACATTCACACATGCGCCACCATCCCAAGTCCCCACACTCTCCTGTTGAAGACCCCCACACCCCACCACTATGGTTACTTGAGCTGTCAACAGATGGGTGAGCCCACACTGTGAGTATTGATTCAGTCCGAGTTGGGAAAACAAACCAGGTGTCTCCTCTTCCTCTTCTACACCTTCCCCCAGCAACACCCCCCATCAGCAGTTTCTATCGTACAATAAGATTGATCGTTTTCAATGCATTTTGCAACTGCAGAAATAGTCTTTAATTAAAAAAATAAATGCAATAAAAAAAGTAATCGGGGTACGAGATTACTAATTACAAAAGTGAAATGAGCGAAATACATCAGTACTAGGCATGTGTCGAAGCTGCCCTAAAAGGACACCATTGAAAATTACACACACAAAAATTGGTTTTGTTATTATATTAATCATAACAAACCCTCCATAATCATATCATTAATGTTAACTGCAATTTGCTAAAAGATAATTATGATAAATACCCATCTACCAAAGTGCAAATGAAACTCTGACAATATGTCTCCTGTGTTACCCTTTTGGAATTCATATAAATAACCTAATAGATATAAAAGAGATACTTTAATGACTGCTCAAGACTTTCCACCTTCCTTGTACCACAACACTCTGTTTCAAAATTGCTGTTGATTTGAGAATGGCAAACTTTCTTGCTGTTGGAAAGGCATTGCACAAATATTGGTGGGGCAAGTAATGTGATTCATTTCTACTAAAACACAGTTCTGGAGATTGCCATCTTTTCTGTTCAAGCAAGGTGAGGTTAGTAAGTAAATAAATAAACTGGATGAATCTGACAGTCCTCCACTGGAAGGCTTCAAATAGAATATGCCGGGGGAAAGGCAATGTTTTTGGGCCAATAATTCAATAATTCCCTCTATGGCCGTCACCACTGGGGCAGAACTTTTTGTGTGAGGCCACAGCCAACATGGAAGCATTATAGTTGTTCCCAAAAGAACTTTTTTTACGAGGGTGTGCGGTAGTCCAAATATTGGAACCTTCAGCATGCAGGTGCTCTTCTACTTTCCTTGCCTGCCAACATCTCGAATTTCCAACATGGCAAATCCTGTACTTACTCTAAAATCGCTGAACTGAACTTTGACAGTGTCAGAATTTACTGATTGGAGGTTTGTGGGAAACAAAACAGGGGAAAAAAAAAAGTCAAGCATTTTTGTCACTCATACTTTTTGTTGAAAAGAAACAATTTAGCTTCTTAACACTTTTCAACAGTTAACCACAGTTGTGTTGTGGAAATGCTTTGCTATGCTCAAGCTGGGAGGCTGAATTCAGCACCCCGATTGCCTAACTCGACAGATCCAAGGCCAGCGCTGGCCACAATTTGAGGATTGAGAATAAAACCTCTGCACCTATGGGATTAGAATAAGTACAGTAAATTGGATTTGGTGGATATGTTGATAGATTCTTCTTGGCACAAGAACAAAGAAAAGACAAGGGAACTTTTGTCCGTTTGGAAAGCAAATCATTTTCTTTTCAGAGAGCTTGGAAATACTTTTTTGTGCTGGACATCTGAATTTTGAGGGTTATATATACATGCAACCATGCAGCAAACTAGATTCATCTTGTAAATATTATACATGCCAATCAATACACAACCCCTGTTAATCTTGACGAATGTGTTAATTAAATAAATAACCGACACAATTTCCTCGTGGGGAACTTCCTCAAACTGCGACAGTGCTGCTGGGTGCTTTAGACAAGATTTTCTACATGAAAACTTCAAACACACACCTGACTAAAGTTTTTTTTTTAACTTTTCTGTTACTCACTTTCCTTTTGCATTGAAGCCACCTCTCAGCTACCATCTGCTCTTCTATTCAGTGTGCTCCAAGGCCTGCCATCCGAGGTCAGGCAGTGTGTGCATCTGTGTGTCGGTAGATAATGTCATGACCGGACAACCCCCTTTCGACGTACTTCAAAAACAATTCACTGAGATCTAACACCGCGACCAGGCCGTCGGCATCTTTCAAGCTGTGTGGTAGGTGAGTGCCTGGAATTTATTTGTTTGCGTGTGGGGGTGGGGGGAGGTGTGCGTGCCATGTAAGCTCTGTTGTGAGCATCAATCCATATAAACAGGAAAATTGTTCATGACTGCTGAGCTCTTTTATGTAAGTTGTGCCTTTTGCACCAGTTGAAAAGAATAAGAGGTCTTCAAAAATACAAATGTCTGGATTCAAGGAATGAACATTTAATCGATCCTAATCGAACCATAATACATTATTAGTTACATCTCTACTTTGTCGATACGTTCAACAACAAAAAATCCTCAAAGCAAAATTAGAATAATTGTATTTATGTTTTATTTTGACTCTTGTTTTTGAAATTCAGCAGGTTCCGATTCATTTTAGAGCAGGTTTAGAGAGTCAGCTTTAAATTGTTCCAAAATGCTTCATTTAAAATTGTGATGCCCTGATGAAGACTCTGAGTTGAAACTAATTGGCAATAACCTCCCCTTCTTTAGTGTGCCTCAGCTTCTCCCAAGCTTTTCATTTGCTATTCATTGTCATCAAGCTTGAGGAGCACCCGTTAAGTTTTTCTACATTCAAAGTTATGACTATGCATTAATTAAATGTGAAAGTCTTAAAAATGGTTCTATTGCTTCTTCTTGGAACCTGAGAGTGATTTTGCCTTTCATTCCTTTACCTGCCTTTAATATGCACCTTCTCGTTAGATGGACCTGCGTGAAAGTTCTCGTCTCATATCTTCTTCTTCCATCACAAGAATGAACAACAAAACGAAACCAGTGTCACAACTCTCGAGACCACTCGGTTGAGGTTGATGGGTCCCATCTCCTTGAGCGTGAACATTTGACTACCCTCCATCTGGGAAGCATCACACACAGATTCTTGTTGACTCTGCGCGTAGACAGGGAGGAGGAGAAGATGACAGACAAGGAGGAGGCGGTGGAGAGGCAAGAGAAACCCTGTCATGTTTTCACAGATGGCTCATAAATCGGCAGTCTTAAAAAAAGGGGGCCTATAATATCACTTGATAGGTCAATGTAAAAAGATCAACAGATAAAGGTTTGATGGGTGGGACAGAGAGATAAGTGCAGCATTAATGATGGATGTTTACATTAAGTGTAGCAAAACCAAATAAAACACATGCGATGTCGATTTGGGCAAACTTGATTTATTTCCCAAAATGAGTTAGGGTACTGATTTATGTGAAGGGCTGCCATTTTGTTGCATATTTCCTAATTGACAAATTTGGTTAGATTATGTTATGAATAATGCATAATGTTTATCTATGTGAAGAAACTGATTGTTGTCATTATTTCTCAATAATCTAATGATTTATTGATTTCCAACTAAATTGGACAAAGAACGTCATGCAAGACGTCATGCAAAACATCAGGATGGCTCACATGACCTCAATTCAGAGTGCACCAAGGAAATAAGTCCGGACTTGGATTTTTCTTTTTCTTTGGATTTTTTTCCCATGTTTTGATGCAAAACCTATTCCAAAAGAAGAACCAGCCTCAATAAGAGACAGACATGGGAATGGACCCAGCTTCAACAAAGACTCAAGCATCACAGTACATATTGTCACTTGTTATGAAAGTTGATCAACAAGGTTCAAGTTTCCGAGCTGTTTAACATAAGACTAGAGGTTCCATATGAGCATACCCATAAACTGTTTTCAATAAATATGATGATGGAAGAAATTAAGACGGTATATTGCATTCAAATCTGTCAAACAATGTAACTGGAGACAATTACAGAGCCTCGATACGGGACTGCTGGATTAAATAAATAACTGGGAAGGCTCGAATGGGCCAAAGTATGTGCAAGAGAGAAAAATGTTGAAAAGGTGCAGAAATAGAAGCAGGAGACACAGTTAAATCGTTTGTTATGAAATGGGAAGATGAATGTTACGAATATAACAATCTTTCATTTGTCTTTTTACTTTGCATGCAAAAGTGGTTCACACGGTAGTTTGGTTGAAATTATTTTCATTATTACAACTGATGGCGCCGAATGTTTTTATAAATGTATGCAATCAATCCAGGTTGTCAAGACAGCAAAATTACATTGGGAGACAAAATAGAGTATGTCACAGCTCGGATGAAGAATACCAAGTCTGAGCTTTTATTAAAGTCAGCTCATATTTGGAAAAGTTTCTGTGGCAATTGGACATGACATCTACTGCCATTCTCTGCATAAGTACATTCCCATTTACATTTACATTATGTGAGTGATATAATAAGAGCTGGAAAGGTACATGAGTAGAACACACTGACAGATAGTTTTATGGTTTCTGTCTCCGTGAAAATGTTCCATTTATCTTTCAACGTGTTCTTATTAAGTCCAAAGCTGATATGAAGCCTACCTAACCCAGCTGACTGGGCAAGAGGTGGGGTGCACCCTTGGTCGGATGCCAGCCAATCACAAGCCACTAACAGACAATCACGCACATGGGCAATTTGGAATCTTTGGGAGAAAAAAAGTTGTTCAAGAACTGGTGGAATGTACAAATTGATAGAGCAAAATTGGAACTTGGGACCTTTTAACTGTGATACAAACTTACTAACCACTAGTACAGTGTGCTGCCGTTTTCAAAAATACAAAATGCATTCTGCCTCTTTCTGTTTAAAGTAAAAGTCAAAGTCAGCTTATGTCTTCACTGGTGGATTTAGACATCCATGTTTACATCATATGGGTCCAGCTGTACACAGATCACTCAGAACAAATGGTAGAAATTTGAATGGTAGCAGAAATCTTGCAGGGTAGAATGACAATTGTGTTGTGGACTAATAAATAAGCCATTTAAATATGGAACCATTTAAACAAGATATCTTTTGCTGTCTATTGAAACAGTTACACTCTATGTTACCTCAAAAGAATTTGTACCAGGATGGATTTATATCCGTACCATAGCACCTGCAAGGCTTAGCAAGACCTTTGTGTCAGGGTTGTGACCTCATCTTCATACCAGCAGGATTTCTTCACTATTCCAGAAGAGCCATGTTGCGTGCATGTGTGCGCCTCTGTGTGGTACTTAAAGAAAATTTGTGTGTGCACGCTCCAAAGCTAACAGAATTGAAGCTGATGAGCCAGACGTCCATCCCATTAAGGCCTCAAAGTCCAAAAGAAATTTACATCCCAAAGACAGCAGCGACCAATGCAGGTTTTCCACACTTGAATTCCTCAAATGTTGAGCAAACCCAAGCAAAGAGTGAAATGTGGATGACGTGTGAGAGCCAATTCAGCTTTAATTTGCCAGAGTTGAAAAGCTTAGCAGAGGGAGATGTTCTTTAAAAGGCTGCCATGTTAACCTGATGTTTTCAATTTACCTTTTTTGTTTTTTGCACTCTTGGCTTCCTTGACATTGGCTTTTGGCAGATAAATTAAACTTGTCAATTTGAAAGCGGCCCCTCAATCGCTCGTCGCCATGGGACAGTAAGAAAGGGAGGAGAAAACAGCATCTGCGGTTTCCTCGTATCTTTCCACCGGGAATCTCCAAGGTGAATTAAACTGTCTCAAACCGATGAAGACTTCACATGCAGACTGTGACAGACATCATCCTGATGTTTTCATAAGTGATGGGGTTTTTTTTTGTGTTCACCATCGTGCAGTCAATCTTCACAGAACTGATGAGACCACTCTGATGGCGTTGGTTCAGTCAGTGAGAGCTTGGCTTGGGAACTGGAAGGATGCAGATTGAAGATTCCAAAAATAAAAATGTGAGGGACCCACATTGAGCACAGCAGCCACTACAGTTTGACCCAACAACAGATTCAAGGTCTCAATTCTCAGCTGGTTATTCTAAAGTAAAGAAAATAAAAGAAGGAAAAATAGCCATGCTTGAGTCTGACTAGTAGAGAACCATCGATCATCTAAAATTGTATTTAGAAGAACATTCGTACTCAGATCTACTAGATAATGTACAATAATAGCTTCATGTTTTTAACATCATCAAGCTGTCATGCTTCACAGATTAAGTTGTGCTTTTGAAGTGCATCCAAGCTGGTAATGTGATTACTTTTGACACTTGCAGAGAATGCTCCAGTGAGAAAATTGGCTCGAACACCATTGTTACTGCTCATTATTGAGCTGCAACAAGACCTTACTCTTAACGTTTATCAGTCTTGACTTCAAGATATCACATTGCAGCAAAACTGCATGGTGCTGTCTATTATAGTTACAACTGATGCATGTATGTGCATATGTATATATAAATGTGCGTTACACACTATTAACCCATGCACACGAGAGCTTATGGTGCAGCTCATCCAATTAGAGAATGAGTTTTGATTGCCACCCATTTAAATGGCCTCCTGTGAGAAAAGAATCGTGAGCTCCTTGTTTAATTGTGCCACCAAAGAGGGGACCAGTGCTCCAGCCAGCCCTCTCCTTTCTCAGCAATCCTCAACAGTATACAGTACACACATGTCCTGCCCTAGACAGGTTCTGAATCCATGACAACAGGGTCAAATGCAAACCATGCTCTTGACAAATCTATGAAAAAGGAGCTAGAATCAATGCGCTTTTCAAGCTGGGTACAAGGACAGAAGAAGAGGAGAAGGGTGGCCATTTTTGCTTTTGTCTAAAAAAGCATCCATTGAGTTGCACTGGTGGGATGCCAGATTCTCTCCTCCACAGGCGGGCACCAGCTAAACTGGATTAGTCAATGAGAAGCCTTTCTAGCAGAAGCCACAAACTAGGAGAACTTCAAACACATTCAGGATGTGAGCAAATTCTTATTCAGATGGAAATGTCTTCATCATTCCCTCTGGCGCCTTTAGTAGCTTTTTAACTGTATGTGGAGTACAAAAAAAAATAAAGTTTTATACCCTTTGCCCTTTAGAAGCTTGGCTGGCAGTAAAAAAAATAAAATGTATTTTGGTCCTCCTTGCTCTAAGTAGTTTTCCACCACTGAAAGCAAAATTATATAAATATATTTTTTGATTGATTCAAAACAGGTACAGACAGAGTGACTTGAAAAAAAGTATTTATATCTACAAACCATATTTTAATTCTCATTTTATATGGTCAACCAGCTCAAAATATCAATGTTAATTTTAGGAAAAAATGAATGTTGATTTTAGGCAAAAAATATGGTGTGCATTTGCATTCAGCCTCCTGCGTCAATACTTTCTTGTGCCACCTAACAGCGGTTACAGCTGAAAGCTTTCAAGGAATGTCTCTAACAAACTTCCTGGAAGATGAATCTCGTTTCCAATATCAAATCTATGCAGCCTCCAACATTTTATTTTTCCAGAATCAGCCTGTATTTAGCTCCAACCATATTCCTCTCAACTCTGACTGACATTCCTGTTTCTGCTGAAGTTGATCAATAGAAGCTGACCAAAGCTTTTAATCAACACTTGGTCTTAATGTGATCTAAAAAGTGATATACACATCCCTTGGGAGAATCTCCACGTTGATGAATGTGTGTTTATATGGCACGTTATGATTGCCCTCTATAGACCCTAGTGTGATTGTGAACTACTGTTTATCCAAGCACAGAGGAGGAAAAGCCTTCATGTGTCCTGCCACCATAAAACGCAACTCAGCAGCAGACTCAAGCACAATAAACCATTGAGTGCCGAGCAATCTCCTGACAGAGATCACAACTTTACAGCGGGGATCTGCTGTTGTGTGAGATTACTCAAAAGATTAGTCTGTGTTTATTTGGGTTCATTTTTACATGGGGGAGAATTAATATTGTGTTTGTGTTAGCCAGTTTTAAGTGCTATTTCATACACGCTGATGAAAGAAGGTTGTGATGAAAGTCAGCAGTATGCGTATCGTAAGATCTTTCGCCGAAAGGACAGAAGTTTTCAGCAGAACATATGTTATGTTAGTCCACTTAAGTTTATTCAATAACTATTTTAACAGTTACGATTAATTTATAAGGCAAAAATACTTCAGCCATAGCAGGAAACTGCATAATGTGTCAACAAAAAGGAAAAATAAATAGTGTTTTTCTACTACTTCAGAAGTTTCAATATAACCATGTGATCAGATATCACTTGGAGCCTTCTAATAGGAAAAGGGCCATACAGTATTTGCTCACTTTGTAGTTCATCATTTAAAGCCAAGCAATCAGGGATGACCACATGGAGAGAAATGGAAAAATCCGCAAAGGTCTTGTAATGTTTAGTAATTGTCCAAGGTCAAGCCTTTAATGGACTTTGAAATTTTATTTGTGTAAGATAGCAGGTGACACAGAACACTTACCCTGCTCAAATACTCATCTGCTCTCGATCATATCCTTCATCAAGGCAACCATTTGTGCACGCTTGTCAATCAAGACGGGTCCAGAACAAAGAGCAGGCAGCCCAATTGCCTGTAACCCTACACAGGTACATGAAACAGTGAACTCTGACCCCACGTGCAATACAAGTGGCGGTGTCGTTCCACGGGTCGGTGGGAAACGTGCCAAACACATTCCCAGCTTGCGTGTTTGCCACTTTGACATTTTAGAGCTGAGGAGGCTAAAAGAAATGTGACCATTTTCAAGAATGTCAGGAAATCTCAAAGTTGTGATAAGTGAAATGGAATGATAACCAATGAGACAGCAAGCAGAAGATCTTTCTGTTACTCGGAACGATTTGAGCAGTTGAGTTGAATTTTACCTGAACTGGTACCCAAAGTCAAGTTTATTATTTGACTGAGAGGGTTCAGACCTATGCAGAATAACTTTTATTTTGTGGTCTCGTTTTTATGGTTCTTGTGTACGTTCAAATAATGACTTCAGTTTGAATACCATAAATGGTCTTGTGACATCCCAGCACTTGCATGAACTATTTTTCATTATACTACACAAACATAACATGCGGTAGGCCTGTAAATATAAGGCCATCATAAAATATGCAGTATTTAACTTAAATGACAGTTTGAGTCAAAGTTGCATAGAAACAAACTGGAAAAATCCACACTCCCTTGCCAGAGGTAATAAACGACTATTATATTGCAATGGAGGACTGCAGTCTTAATGGCTAAATGTTGTGTTATTTCTCAGCTTGTTTACTTGCACCGTAAAACACTAAAAACACGTTGTTGGTGTCATTAGAGAAGGTCAGTTCCAGCCAGCACATTTACACTTTGCCAGATCAGTTTGAGCTCTCTCCTCTTGGTGGCAGTTTTAGTGCACCCTACTTTGGCTAATTCTAAACACCCTCTCAAGTTTATGGTTTACAACGGGACCTGCCACTTCTTCACCACCGGAGGCATGGGCCTGTAAAGGGATTTGGCGTATGAATTCACAACCACTCTTAAGTGCTTGTATGGTTTTATTGAGCATGATAAGGGCTGGGTGGGGGTGCCAAAGGGGCGTCATGATCTGGCAAGAAAATGTGAATGTTAATTTACTTGTAGAGACAAACCCAATTATGTACTTGCGTAGTGTTGCTAAGAGTTTTATTCTCTTACTTCTAGTTTTTCGATGAATCGTTTCAGTCGGTTGATTTGATGTAATTTAGAACTATGTTTGATATTTTCAACACAGAAAATGGCTTTTACCAAAAGTGGTATCTGACCTAACAAAGGGTGAAGGTAAGATTTCACTACTAAGCACGAGGACTCCAGCGTTTACATACGCATCACCACTTATTATCAAATATAAGTTTTTTATTTTATTGTGCTTATTTTTGAGGGGTCAATTTATTATTATTATGAGATTATTATTTGTATAAATTATTATTGTTGTCAAGTGTGCATTGTTGCTAAGTTGATCAATTAACATTAACAATGTAAAAACATCTAACTTGAACATTGCCTGCACAGTTAATAAAGGTTTGATGATGGTAGCCTTCAAGATTCCACTGAAAAATGCAAACTGGAAAAGTAGGCCATTGTATTCTCATGCAATGGGCCTCCGTAGCCTCGTATAAAGAATTGAGCTCGAAAATAAAGTGTTTCCATTTGTTCTTCATCCAACGAGCACATTAAGTTAACTCTTTGGTCATTATTATCGTCTTAAATAATCCAGAGCTTCAGCATTTGCATTGCAACTTCAATACACGCAAACTTTCCATTGAGCTAGAGAGAGACAGAGAGAGAGAGGGAGAATTGGCACAATCATCTGATATGCAGAATACAAGATTAGTCTAACAGCAGGAAGCTCGAGAGGGAGGTCACATAGACGTGTGTGCGGCAGATGATAAGGAGACTTCAACAATAATATAAAAGGGGCACATTAACATGAATCATGATTAGATTTTTTTTTATAGCGCCAACTGTGTGCTGATCCCCAATAAACATAAGGTTAACCATGATTGGTTAATTCTATTCACACCCACATCCCAAGTTACAAGCGGGTGTGCACACTTTTGCATTATTTGAGTTATATGTTATTTTTACCTCCCCTCATTCCGATTTTTTTTCTGTTGAGTTGCATAGGTCACATTGCAGGTTGTGAAATTATTTATCGCAGTGTCATTTTTTTTTATATCACATAAACACTTGCATATTTTTTTATATGCACTATATTGTATACTGTCTTCATCATGTACTTCACATTTTCATTACATGAAACCAACGTGACATCTAACAGGTGATCCACAGTAACAATGGGATGTTTCTTTCTGCAGCTTGCAAAAGAGGTACAGACAGACTGGAAGAGTCACAGAAAGGCGCAGAAGTAGACGTCGTTTGAACTTCATTGGTCGACTCATGGATCAAACACCTGCTGAGGTCAAAAGGTTACAGAAGGACAGATTAAGTTCACCTGTAAAAATTATCGAACATTTTAGGCTCATTCTGACAAAGAGAATGCAAGGAAAAAAGGAGTCAAAGAATTTGCACCAGACTTTCTCCTTGACCCTTGCCAAGCTTTTACAAGTGAGGAAGTCTCTCCTGACTCGCCACTGCTCCCTCCTCCTTCTCCTCTCCTTCTATGCTGGGACACCCCCTCTGCCCTCCTCTTCTGAGAAAGTGGGTCTCCCTCCTTCCCCTCTCTCTCTCTCTCTCTCTCTCTCTGACTCTCCCTCTCATCGAGGTTTTAACACAATACAGAGCTGGCGGCCTCAGTAGTGCCTTGGACTGTAGCAGACGGAGCAGCTTGAGCAAGCACCAACATGGACGTCAAACTTCTGCCACTGATGCTTCTCTTGGCCGTGGTCACACATGGACCTACAAGTACCGGTAAGTTAGAATCAAGCAGGCTTTTATGATTATTATTATTATTTCACCGATCTACTGTGTACTGTAAGACCTTTCATTTGTTAGTCTGAACTTGACAATTTTTTTTATAAGACTATATTTTTTATTCTCATAATTATTATTTTGAAATAGCTGATATGCCTCAAGAATATTATAAAATCTCAAATGTGAAGTATTTTTTAACGTCTGAATATTGATGGTCAAATTGTATCCTTTTCTCTTATTATTATTATTATCATTATTATTGTTTTTATTATTTAAAATTCATGACTCTTGGGTTAAATAAATAAATTCCATCATATGATGTATATAATCACATAAGCTACATTTATCAAGAGTGGTATTTCCCAATAAATTTCTCGCACAATTTGTTTTGAGGTTTTTGCATAAAAATTATGTATGCTAGATTTTTTTTTTTAACAGGACACCAAATGGTTATCTAACAAAGTTGCATGTTATCAACTTTGTGGCCCCGCTTTAGTGTCACCTTATGTCCCTTGCCAGGCGTCAAATCAGACTGTTGAGCTGCCTGACCTGCGCTTCTGTTAATCTTGTTGTTTCTTCCCTGCTAACACCCCCACATTGCATATTAAAGACTTGTGTGCATTTGGCTTTTCTCTTTGCTTTCTTTTAATTAGCTTCTAATTAGGGATAAACAACACGCTAGTGATAGCTGTGGTTGCTCATTTCGGGCGCCAGAGCTGCATGTTGCATAATGATCCCCTCGTTTGCATTAGAATAGGGTGTCGGCATTAGGCTTATATTACTTGGGTCTTTGCCATTTGTGGTGGCACATTTGGTATAAGTAAATTATCACTATCAATATCTGGTTGGTCATAGTTACACAAGGTGCACCTGCTTTATTTTACTTATTTAATTAAATTTATTGTGCAGTACCTTGTTAAAAACCAAGGAATACATTGCAAAATGTTTCATTTTGAAAGCTGTCATTTTGGACCAATCCGCAAGCTGTATTAAGGAATGCGCTTATCATACTTTGATGTTTGATGTTATCAGCTTGCATCTGCAGTAGTGCACCGGGCCCCGCGAGCTTCCATGCTGGTGGCACACGGGTGATTTGTAATCATTTTAAGAATGTACTTAGGGTGATTTCCACTGAGGCTGTGTGAGCTGCAGAGGGCTCTTTTATGAAAGAGGACGACATCAGAAATTGTGTGTTGAGGACCCTTTAGTGAGAGAGGTCCGGCTGAATGCGTTCTGAGTGAAAAGCTAAAATTCTGTGGTGTGTGCGGGCGCGGAAAAAAGAAAGCGGTCAAAAAGGGACTAATCTCTTTTTAATGAACATGTTGTCGAGAGCAATAGTACGTAAACTCGTACGTTCCCATGCTTTGGAAAGATGTGAGAGTCGATTAAACACACTTCTAGCACAGAAGTCAGGATGTAATGACATCATCGTTTAAGAGATTAATTCTTTATCATTTCCTTATTCCTAATTCTTTTAACGGGGTGTCATTTTTTTTATTAGGGACATACAATACAAAGTGGCTTTTGATTGCCTAAAAAGAAGACACTAGTTCTGCAGTGTTCTTTGCATATTGTCTTCCAATTTTCTAATTTTCTATTTGATGTGTTTGCAGCAAAGCCCATCAGTCTTGTGGAGAGGTGCTGGTGTCGTTCTACTCTCAACACGGTTCCCCAGCGCTCCATCAAAGAACTCAAGTTCCTCCACACACCCAACTGCCCTTTCCAAGTCATGTGAGTATAGCATTTTAGATATTTGTTTCTGTAAGAATTCCAGGTAGACGCTGTTCTTGGCCACATAGGTATTAGTGACATTGAAATGTTGTGAAGGTTTTTCACTTCAGCTTCATTGATCTGTAGTTTTAGGTCAAGTAAAAGGTTAAAGCAGCTAAGCAACAACGTAAACAAAACACGCTGTATTTGTTACTTTGATTTGATTTTCATGTGTGAACGTAAAATAGTTGGCTAGGCTCTGACGACGTGAAGGAAATGCTATCCATCCAGCAGAACAAGCTGGAATATATAAATTCAAATATATTACACAAGAGCGCTATATCACAAGTTGCCAAGTGGGAAATTTTTGGACATGCTGGTAGAAATGTAGTGCTTTTGTTTTGTTTTGTGTTGTTGGTTTTTTGGGTGGATATCGACAAATGTGATAAACAGAACAGGAACAGTTGTCATATCTAGATATACGTTCCTGCTTTGCCAAGAGAATTCTCTAGTCTTACACAAACTGCTGCCATGCCAAAAATGTACAACAGTCACATATTTAACAGGATAGCAACTTTCGGAGCTTGCATTTTGATGTCTAAATTGTGCAAGGAACATTAATTCAACTTGAGTCCTTGCCAAACAATGTCATGAAAAGATGTAGGAAAAAATGCTCGATTAAATGTAATGAAGTGTGAAATATTACGAATGACTGGTGACCAGCCCAGGTTGTCAATCACAGCTGACTTCAGATGAAAGTGTGTTTGTTTGTATACTATGCAAAAGATATAATTGGAGAATTACAAATACAAAGCAAACTATTAGTAATGAATTTCCCCATATCTAAAGGATATCATTTTTTTCTAAATATAAACTTTTCTTGCTTAAACTTCCAAATATTTTCCTATTAAACTAATCCAAGAGATTTTATACAATTCTACAATGTACATGTAACAAGCCTAAAATGTAGAAATTGTTGTGACAAGCAATGAATACTGTTAATGTGTAATTTAATGTATAATGCTATAATACTACACTGAAAAAAATGTTTTGTCAAGTGACTGTACAAATAAAATAATGTGGATCCAGATAAATTATAATAATTGAGTTAATTAAATCTACAGTTATTTTCTTTTTTTTCTTTATTGAAGGTTCATTTGTTGTAAGGTGTTTAAATCATTCATAAAGTGGCTACTTCAAAGTGTTGCACTACGAATTAAGAAAAATATGACGGCCGAAGCTCGAGGGGGCTATTTATGTTTTGCAAAGGAAGCAATAATTAAGGGTCAAAGTGATTACCTTTGTGTTTCTGCTGACCCCCTGCGTCCCTTTTCCACTTTCTCTTTTTTTTTTTTTTTTTATCTGCCGCCTCAGACCGCACAGCAAGGCTGAGTATAATGTCACCGATCTGGAACACATTAACTCAAAAGCCTCATTCATTAGTTTTCTATAGAAAATCAGGTGGCAGAGGCCTCAGCCAAAAGGCAAAAAGGCTGCCAAATGAGGAGGAGGTGACTTGTGACTCTATGGAGCGTGAATGAATGGCAAAAGGTCACAGAGGACACAGAGAGATGCGACCAGCCCAGAGGAGTCAAGAAGTCATTTCGGCGAGGTGAGAGGAGAGGAGAAAAACATCTCGCTCCTGAGATATCGCCACTGAGGCACATGAAAGCACGTAGAGAAACATTATACTTCTCAATGACCCCCCCTCCCCTCGCCCTGCCTGACAGTCACCCGCCATGCTCCCCAATATGACCCCCGCATCTCCTTCCCACTCATCCCAGCATGCTGTTGGTATTAACTTGCTGTGAAGTAATTACTACCTGCTGCTTGTGGAACACCAGCCGTCAAACTTGAGCCAAGTCAATTAGAGGTGACTTGCTGGCCCAGACCAGTAGACAGATAAAACAGGACAGAAGGGATTCGAGGAACACATCAAAAACAGGATGGAGGTCCCAAGCGGATGGACATGCCATCCCCCCAATAAAAGAAGAGGAGAGAAAATAAACAAAGATCCAGTTACGGAGCTGCTGACATGTTAGTTTGAGGGATTGGATGCTCTTCGTCTCTTTAAAGTGAGATGCCATTTGCTCGTGTGAGGAGAGGAACACAGAAGGTGGCCGGTTAAAGCGAGATGGTGTTTCATTTGTGGAGCAGTGTGATGGAGATATGGAAGGAAGAGAAAGACTCCCCTCGAAGTTGCGAGCTCTCACACATGACCTTTTGTCACAAAAGGTGTGACACACACATGTTAAGAGCCGAGCCGCCTGCCCCCGACTTGTGTTGCTACAAATCTTCACCTAAATATTTACACATGTTTTCATCACTCATGGGGGTGCTCTCACACACACTCACACACACACACACACACACACACACTTGGACCACAACAATGGTAATCAATCATACTCTGGGAACACATTGATGTTCCAGAAATATCAGCCCACAACTTGGCATTAAATTCATATTTTCAGTATGTTCAAATATTTCTCTATTAGAAGAAACAACAATAGTAAAAAGAATAAAGATGTTCAGAAAATGGATGAATGGATATATTATATAAAATAGTAATATTGATTCAAATACCTCAGATAGAAAAAAGATTTCTCTCTTTTGCCACAATTTGAAGTGATAAAAGTCAAAGCACACATTTTCACCAAAATAAAAATAAAACAATAATAATTGCGAACTTTAGTTTTCTTTGGACCGCACCTTGTAGGAGGATCTATATCTTGAAATGTATCTTCAAGATAACAGAGAACTTGGATGGATATTTTCAATGTATTGATTGGGAAAATGCCCCTTTTCTTCTTTTGGTACATGAAAGAATTAGGTTCGAGCACTCTCAGACAATACTGTTTTAAATGACCCTAATTTGTATCCGCTAATTATTTGGTTCAATCACAGTTAAATTGAACCACCGGTCAGATCAAAAGAAGTTACCAGAGTCAAAGTTTACATCAAACCAATGTGCACAGATGTTTTCGACTCTGTGCAATATCACACAAGCAGGCAGGAGATTAAACCTTGAGAAAAAAAAATAAACTTCAATGCGACAGAGTTTTTTTGATCTACTCACACACTTTCATCTACTTGATCTACTTCTGAGCCCAAACGGTGGGAAGTGGCATATTTTCTTTCAAATATTAATATCATATTGTTACTAATCAAATACAAAACCCTAATGAGGCCATGCACAAATTAGATATACTCCTTGTTATGCGTGGTCTACCTTTACGAGGAGACATGGTAAACCAAGCTTTGAGGCGCAAAAGGCACATTTAGAAGAAACTGCAAGCAGACCTCCAGGGGCAGATGATGTTAAGTTGACCGGGGCGATCATGGTCCAGTCACACATAAATCGCTGCATCTCAAATGTTTCCATGTGAGATGTGAGTGAGCCACATGAATGAGAGGAGCCGATGTGTTCACACCCACAGCAGCGCAACCACCCATTTTAAAATACGATCAACACCCGGTCTGAAACAAATCCGTGTAGATTTACGCAGCGGTCCATGCCAGTCATGGAAACAGAACTAGATGAACATATTTCTCTCTCTTTTTTTTTTTTTCTAATGCAGCTGCTCTTCAGTGGAAACACAAAAGTGTTAATTTCTCACAGCTGGCCAAGGGTTGACAACCTGTCATGCTCAATGAGCATCACATTTACAGCTCACATGTGTTAGAAGACATGCTGAGGTTTAGCTCAGGTGTTTTTGACCGCTATTTTCATTAAATGTGTCTCTGAGGCGAAGAGTCCCTTTTTTTGCCCCAAATAAAATACATTAATTGTCATCAAATAAAGAAACCTTGTTTAAATATTTTAACTTTTGAAAGTTTGATGTCACAGCATCCTGGAAGCTGTTTTACTCAATGTGACTTCTTCAAAGATGAAATGGTGCTATTATTCCATATTCAGTCAAAGATATTATGATTTATAAGCAACAGATAAGCTAAAAATGCCCAGAACCAGCACATAAAACTAAGTGTTTACACAGCAGTAGGTCATTAACATTACCTTTTATCACCTCACTACATGATAGTATTTATTATCCAATTGGGAGTAATGAAATTCATTCAAGTGGAAAAAAAACACACAAATAATGCCGTTATAAAACAGTCCGTCTTGTGCATTTGTGAATCTCAGTGTTCCAACTCTTAGAGTTGATCTTGCCAAAGAAGCTTTTAAAATGTATCTCTTTTGGCTTCACTGCAAATTTATAGGCAGAGGGTGCTCCATAGACAATGTAGTGTTGAATTTTTGTCAACAATAAACCTGATTTACGTATACAGGACGTCAAAAACACACACTTCACATGTAAACTTGAAGCAATTGAAGAAGTCAAGAGGCCTTTTTGTGGGTCAAACTTGACGGTAATGTGCATTCTTCCGTGAGCATACGTTATGTCAAGAAAATAAACACTAGTAAGTCAATATGTGGAACACATAGGCTTGCAGAGAAGACATTATTTATGATTATTTGTCTGTCTAAGTTAATGGTACATATGCTCCTTCATGAAGGATAATGTAAGATGACGGGAACACACAGTTTGCAGAGAAGACAATATTTATGATTATTTGTCTGTCTGTTTAAGTTCATGGTACATATGCTCCTTCATGAAAAGTAATGTAAGTTGACGGGAACATACAGTATTCCCTTTTTTTTTTTTTTTATCTATGGCTGCCTGAATTAGTTAGAAAAAAAAAAGCATCATCTTGTGTTTTTTGCTTGTTAGCAGACTACATTCCAAAATGAAAGTACAATTTTAATTCTGGAGTGTGTAAGTTTTTCTTTTGTTTCTTTAGGAGTCAATAACTAGTTCACTGAAAATGATGTCAGATTAGAGGAAGGTGCTATTTTTTTGTTTTTTGCAGGCTACTGTCTGGTTAATAAAGTAAACCATTTGGAAGAGACTGGATTTTATCATTTGCCATTGCCTTCCATTGTGACTTGAACAGCAAATTGAGAGAGAAAAAATGTTTCTGCAATTAAATTTAAAGTGTAAAAAAAAAATCTGAAATTTTTATGGAAATCAAATTAATTGTCAGGTATTGCAAATTGCAGTCAAAGCTGTACCCTATTCATAATCCAACCCTCTTTGTCTCCATCCCACAGTGCCAAACTGAAGAGCAACCGGGAAGTTTGCATCAACCCAGAAACCAAGTGGCTGCAGCAGTACTTAAAGAACGCCATAAACAAGTAAGATTAAAAACCACTCTCTCTCTTCGAGTGGTCTTGCACATCACTGACCAAGACAGACATGACTAATTACAATTTAGAGCCGACACAGAACAAATAAACCACTGATACAAATTGCTGCTTCACCATCTTGCTGGAAATTACTCCTTGAAAGCAATGACTTGGTTGATGTAAGCCGCCTGAATTATCATCTGTGAAATGATGTGCATGTAGTTAAGATGGCTGATAAATCTGTCTGTGGTGCGCCTGCTTCCTCCTTTCTCATAACCTTGTGTCTAAGCATCACAGGCGTCATCACTGTGTTCATCATCATCAGCTCACACGCCCGCCGCACTTAGTAATACACTTAAACACAAAACTATGTCCAATGGACTTTTAAATGCATGCTCTGCAAAATCATCACCACAAATTGCACATTAACAGCAGATTTGCCATGGCCGCGGGGCAACACCGGGGGAGGAAAGTTTAGAAGGTCTAATATCAGTGGCAGAGCATTCACATTTTAACAAGCCATGTTGTTAAAATGTTCACATTCCTCATAAGCAAAAGTGTCTGCTGGTGATTATTGCCAGGCTGAATGTCTGATTCTCGAAACAGTACAAAACCTCACGTTGGGAAAACAAAACAAGTCATGTGGATGTACAAGGAGTCAATTGCAAACCATATAAAGCTAATTATACCTTGTAAACATTTGTTTTAAAGCAACAACAACAAACGTTTAACGTGTTTACAAACAAATCTCTGAATTCACCCAATTTGGTTTCTTGCCCGGCCTTTAAACCGATATGAGCAGCCACTACTTCTCAAGTGATTTGAACAAAAAGAAAAAAATATGGGGCTGATTTAACAAGGAGAGTTATTTTGGCTCGGCGCAGCTCAGAATTGTTGAGGGAATTACTGCTGTCGACTTTGACTGTCTCTACATGAGACCCTACATGTTTGGCATCACATGTTGCGATATAGTATCAAGCATAACATTTCCCAGTGTGTCAGATGAGAAGATTGTGCTCCAGCCTGGGAACAGATGCATATTATTTTTTTTTATTAGTGCACTTCACATGTGTCCATGATACACATTTCTAACCCCACCTGGTAGCCTTAATGTCTCATATTACATCAATGTTGTTACACTGTGAGAGACGACCTAAAACACGGAATGTGACATGAAACACAAAATAGTGCCCTACCGAGAATGAAGAAAATCATTTATTTGGTTCCCTTGCAAGGAGCATGGCTGCACTTTATCACATCGCTCTTTTCATGTTAGATTACATCAACTGTATATTCCTTTAAAAAAAAGAAAAAAAATCATACATTCATTATACATGAATGGAAATTTAAAAAAATAAAAATATTAAAATAAGTATAAACATAAATCAAATTAGAATTAAATATCAATCAATATAAAAAAAACCTCAGCTCTCATTTATGTACTTCTTGTCGCAGTATGAAATCCAAAAGGATATGTTATTTATATTTATTGTTATAGATTTTGATACAAAAACATCACAGATGGGTGAATAAGTAAGTAGCAGAGAACGGAATATAATCGGTAAACTAAAATCTGAAAGAGAAGTCATGGGCAATCATGTTTTGTTTGCTTTGGTTTCTGTAAAGGAAAGCATATTATTTGCCATTAAACATATTTCCAACTTTGTGCACAGGGTGAAAAAGTCAAGAAGACGCAACAATAAGAGGAACTAAGTCTGAAGGATGTTGGTCAAGCACCCTCGGGTCCAACCTGTGTACCTCCTTTCCACTGCTATGGATGTATGTAAACACGCTGTATGTACCTGTCCACCTCTCTGGACTGCTTGCACAAGAAGCACTTCACCGCCAATTTGTGCCACCCACCACAGGCTTCTCTGGATGTCCACACAGTCCCACCTGTACCCCCCCCAAACCCTCCACGGTAGCACCAAGTGCGATTAAAACCTGTCTTGCAACAATTGATGCAAATAATGTCACTTGTGTTTGTGTGAGTGCTGGCTGATCAGCTCAAGAGTGTGTGTAGGAAAAGGCATTTTGAATTTTCTCTTTGAACAGATTTACGGGTAATGATTTTGCCCACCACTGTATGTTAAGTGTCCTTTAGTCATTCCGAATTAGAATTTGTATCATCTTTATAGGCGGGTCACACTAACACAACTTTCTCAAGATCTTTTGAAATACTTGATTTGCGCTATGATCAAGAATGTCAATCATCCACTAAGTAGATATATTCCGACTTTATGCCTTATGTATGTGAAAATGGCACTATTTTTAAACACAACTTTTTAGGAATGACAAACATGCCGCAAAGCACTGGTTCATGTGGTGCTACACATTCAGGAAGCATTTTTATTATTCATACGGTTTGTACTGTTTAGGTCATGCAATACTATAATCAGTTCATGTCTTTATTTTTGGGAGTATTTCTTAATGGTCTGATGTAAAGTTGAAATAGAGAGAAAGATGATGAAGAAAATGGAACAATGGAGTTTTAGTGTATGTATTGTGTGGTAAAGCAGCTTTTGCTGATTGAGCATATCAGTAGTGACCAAATATTTATTCAGTGCATCACACAACAAGATGAAACCTCAGCTATAAGATCAGAATTCCTAATCTGGTAAAGGTTTTTATTGTTTGGAGACATTTGAGCAAATTGACTGCAATATTCTTGGATGAGAATTGATGGGCAAGTTGGCTATATCAAAAAGCTGAACAGCTTGTCAAAAAGGGAATGTTCATGATGGCCAAGAGAATGGTTTGATGATCTTTTATCATACATAAAAAGAAATCTTTTTGAGCCACTTTATTATCAAGTGCTATGTCTTGTTAATGTTACAATTTTTATTTTTATATTGTGTAAATACTCACTGAATGCTTTTTAATGCAAAATACAGTACAGTAAATATTAAATGAAGGCTAAAATGTCATATTCCTGTCATGCATTAGATTGTGGATACAATTTGTCATTTCTTGCACCAGAGGAATTAGATTTCTTCTTTGAATGTTAAAAGTCAGCCAAGCCAATTAAATTCTGTCCTCCAATTGTGTTTTTGTTCTCTCTGCTTTCATTCATTCAACAGCGCTGGTGTCCATCTAAGGATTCCACTGTTGCATCTTGTTTTAATCCGTCCAACAAATTGAGAATTAAAGTCAATATTATTATTCAAGACATATTTCAGCACAGCCACACCAAACACTTGATTAGCTTTGAAAACCCTTCCTATTTATATTTAGTGTCAGTACAACCTGTGAGGCAAAGCAGAGCAAAAACTGTGTTTTGCGATCCAACATGTGCTTTCTATTAGGACAAAGCCAGCACCCCATAGACTTTCCTCTCTGCTTAACTATTCACATACTACAAACTGGTGGTTGTGGTCTTTGTTAACTTTATTTGTTATGTTTGACAATTGGCGGGCTGCTTGCTAACAGGCTATAATCCAATTAGGTGGCAGCCAGCAGTGCAGTAAGCATTCTTATTAAGTAAGTGTGATAAATATGAATGGGCTATAATTTCAGGTCATAATTCAGCACCACAATAATGAATTAATCCGTGATTCCACAATGCCAATAACAAAATATGAATTTTAGAGGTAATGTGAGCACCTTATGTTCATATTTGGTGCCCTTTTTAAAGAGAAAAATACATTTAAAAAAAAATAAATGAGTGTAGCCGCGCATAGATCTTACTAATATTGCAAAGAGCAATTACTAATATACTGTATTAAACAGACATCAATGCCTATTTTAACCATTCCAATATATCGCTGTATCACAATGTTTGGAATGACACTTTGTGTATTTCTTACTGTGTATTTTTTTAACACTGTTTTGCATTTACTTGTTAGTATGCAAAAATAAGTGGATATCATTTGGACACCAAGAAAATGTGAAATAATCTTTGTAATCTGCTTATGACACATTTTTTTTAATATATCTCATGTATTAGCAGCATTTGTATTTTGTCTGTAAACCATGAGACAGTATTTTAGCTAGCATACGCAAACCACTTTTTCAATAAAGTCACATGAAATTATTCTTTTAGTTTTATTGCGTTGTTGTTGTTGTTTCCATAATTGATTCTCCCTGACACTAAATGAGGACATTTACAATAAACAAAAATATATTTAGGCCAGATGGGCAGGCCTAAAGATTTAATTTTGAAGTAAGACCATGTACACGCTGCAACATACCCTTTCACGGATATCAAATCAAAAACACTCTTGCTCTGAAAAAGCTCTTGCATCTTTCTTGAGTTGCTATAAATTTAGTTTTACTCCTTGGCAAAATATTGCTATGAGTCAGTGCCTCGAAAGCCATAAACCTCACAGCACATCAGTGATCCTGCGTCTTTCTCTGTTTTCAATTCTTTTTTTTTTTTTTGATAATGAGAATAGACCAAATAGGCTCCAGTTTAACTTTAGCCCTAATGACGACAGTTCAGCACTTCATAAAACGGATCAATAAAAATGTCTGGGAATGTCCACTCCCTGTCACAAGCCACAATAGAAGGGGGACCGCTTAGCTTCTTCGCCAACCAACACACAACACACTAATGAAGAATTAATCTTAGTAAAATGAGCACGCTTGTCTGAGATTTCACATCGACGTGTGTTCATTTGTGCTGATTCATTACTCCCGAGGAGCACCAGGGAACCCACGGAGCTCCAATGTGTCAGCTCTAATCAAGCAGAGCCATGCTGAGCGGATTCATTTCATGGCGCTGCTCTCTCCTCTGACCTGCGGCCAGTCATATGAGCAACTCGAGACACTTTTTGGAGGTGGACCAAGGGCGATCCAAGGTCAAGGTTGCTTGTTTGGGGCCTTCTGGGCTCAGTCACAAATGATTTCTATACTGTGCTTACTCAGCTGAGGCCCCGTTATGATGAAGGTGGTGGACATATGAACGGGATGTTTCTGAATATGTTTTTTAGCAGACACTCAGTCATGCTCCATTTAATTGATTCATTTTAGCGTTTTATTTGAGATTATTCTTTTTACAATATCAGTTTCTTGAAATGTTCTCATTAAAACTGACAAATCAGTTGCGAGTCATATAATGTGTCCCGTAGGCTTATTCGAGTTTTTTCTCATATGCATACTCAGTCCGACTAAGAGCAATAATGCACAGACACCAACAGGTGAAACCAACTAATCATTTTTCCACAAAAAAAAGTACAACCTCACCCACAACTAAGATTTCACACACGTGCCCACATGCATGCATGCAAGAAATCTTTGCATGGATCTTTGCTTATCCATCATTCAGCAAAAAACTTCCAAAGTGATATTTCTGCACTAAATATGAAGAATATGAAGTAACCCTGCAAAATAATGTTTCAATTTATTTTGATTGAGATGGCCTAATGTTAAACACAGCATTGAATGTGATTAGTTAATCAATAACAACGAGCCTACATTTTGTTTTCAGCCATTCTGGGATTTTATTTTTTACATAATAAAAATCTCTAATATTTTTTAAATCCAGGAGTTGATGTAAAATTTAACAATAATCACACAACTAATCTTTTTCATACCTCCATACAGAATAAAGGTAATTTGGACTAAATACAATCAATATTAGATATTTGGCGGGGGTTTTTTCTCAAATGTTGAGTAACAAGTTTCTTTTGCATCATAATCAAAATTTACAAAAACAATTGATTAGTTATGTGCCGTAAACTTGCCCTGTTCTGCTTTAACTTTTGCACCTGTAGAAAAAATATGGTGGATTAAAATGAAATGTTTTCTGTGAGTCATTTACATGGAAAAGGAAAAGTGAGCGCACAGGAACCGTCAGGTTGAATCACCTGAGCCAGAAATCGTAACCATTCTGGACAGCAAATTGCCTGGCCGACTTGCTCTTGGAGGTTGTGTGTAATCCGGCATGATTTGAGGCTCTCGACTGTACATCTTTGAACAACTTAATACCAGTTAATAGGAAACATGTTGGATGTAGAACTGCACTACTGACTGTAGACTGTGATTCCGAATGTGCATTTAACTTGTATTTCTCGTGTTCTGAGGATAGGACAAGCGCTCATCTTCCTTTTAGACACGCTATTTAACTCCGCATTGCAGGTCATTTTGAAGACTTGGTTTCATGCAAAGGGTCAGATGGAGCATACATTTCGTGGGGGACATTCATCCTGGGGCCCTTCTACTAAGAATCTGCTGTTCATTAGTCTTTTAAGAAAAAAAAATGCCATAAAAGCAGAGTGGGCAATATTTAATAACATTTGATTTTGTAAGTAACTATCATAAGTATCGAACAACTCAGTCCTCCTGACTGTGTGGTGACCCCGCCGCACGCATACCAACCATGGTTACCGCCCACCGCCAACCATCACCAGGCCTGAACATACAAACTATTCACAATGGCCTTCAACGGTGTCTCACTGAGACGGACGAGGACTGTGGATGTGTGAAAAGCCTGAGAGAAAGACAGAGAGGGTGAGAAATGAGAATGAAAGAGTTCACATCTCTCTCACACAAGAGATTCCTTCTCCATCAAACCAAAAGAACACATTCCCATATAAAGCTGCAGAGGGCTTCAGAATGCCCTCAGGTCCATCATGGCTGACTTTTTAGGGGTCCCCTCACCTCCAGAACAGGTTGATCAATACTAGCCAAATATCTTCTGTTTGAACAAGCAACAAAGGGACAAAGTCAGTAGAACATGAGATGAATCTCACCCTAAATCATGTATTGTGAGTTTCAGCTCAGCAGAGAATAGCATGCAATGTATCCTTGTTTATTTGCATATTGTGGAAAAGACGTAGAAAGAAAGAGGCTAGTGAAAAAGAAGAGAAAATTGACATCATCATTCACGGCTCATTTTAGAAAGAAGACTGAAAAGAAAAGACTGCTATGATGCCCGCTTAATGAATCGTTGCATTGATGCCCGCCTCCGCGAAGCGTCTTTGTTGCCTGCTTATCAGAGTGCTCTGTTGCCATTTAACTGACAAGCATCATTAAGCAGAGCGTTGACTTCCCAGATATTTTCCACTGCAAAAGCGAACGAGGCCTGCAAGCAATTATCACTCAAGCTGCACCATTCCACTGTATAATGTGTCTTGTGTTAGTGCTTAGCAGAGTGATGAGCACAAACAATCATCACAATTCCAGACAAGACATGTCACCCTCACATGAAGGACCTACATTAGACTAACATGGTCACAGATGGCGGCTGTACAAATTAGGATTATATTCAAGGCAGATGAGGAATTTATATAGGTATTGTGATAATAAGACTCAGTTGAATGTCTGCTATAACTTGTGTTTGTTAACAATATGCGACTATGAAATAAAAAAATGTGATTCAAGAATTGAAACCTGAGTGTGTGACATGTTGAAGATTTTGATTTAAAACTATTTTTTATAGTTTACGTTCACATCGGAGTATTAAAAGAGCTGGAAGGATTTCTCTCGAGTCAGCTGAACCGCAACAAGAAAAGTTTGACTGCCAAGAGAGCAGAAGGAGAACATCCAAGCAAAACATGTCACCATCTGCAGGTGAGCGTAATATGAACGCTGAATGCTTTTTATTTTATACTTGAAGCTCTGATATGATTGACGAGTAAGTCAACAAACCAAAAAAAACACCAAAGTGTCAAATCAGAATGTCCATCATCGGGTTATACTACAGTGAAATAGATACCGGAAGAAGTCTCTGGATTAAAACCAAAGTAAATGAGTGATAATGTGTCATTTCAGATAAAAGCTGCCATTTCACTAAGTAGCAGTAGACTTTTGCCTTCAAGACAATTTGTAAGTCTCTGCTCAGAGGTCGAACACAAAACAAGCTTCCAACATTCTCTTTTCGGGGTGGTTACAGGATAATATTGGACCGGACTTTTCCTCTCCGGCCCAGAAGAGGTGAAGTGTTTCTCATACGTTCTCCAGTTCATGAACTTACATTACTTGGGAAAAAGTTATAGCCAACTCCTGGTATGTGTTTCATAAGTCTTAATGTCTCTAATGGCTTCATTCAGTAGGTGTGATGCTAAACACAAACGTCAAAGGACTGGGCCAAACCCATACAAGTATGTTTCAATTAGTTTTGGGATGTTGCAGGCCTTTTTGACAACATACAGGACTTGTTAAAGCTTGTCCTGTGTTGTCTTAGCCAATAATTAACATCTAAACCATAATCCAATGATAGTATATAAATATCGATATACTGGCAGCGATTGGATTAAAACAATCTAGTGGTAGTAATAATCAAGACGATTATCCTTGGCCTGCCGCCGTACTATGCAGTCAGGATGTCGGCATAAAACGAAAGTATGTGGGCCCTGGCAGGCAATCACGCGATGTCCGGAGTTCTATTGGTGGTTTTTAGAACGCAACTATTTCTTTTTGAAAGAAGGCCGGGTGTCAGAGTAGGAGTAAATTCTAAACACACTTTTTCTAAAACTGTGTCAAAAAAATAAAGAACGTTTTTACGAAAATGTTGAATTCATTATTGATAGATGGGGGGGGTGTCAAGATATTTGGTAGGGGTGGCAGATGCCACCCTGTAAAACCGCCAATGGTGTCATCTTAATAGTTTCACCAAGCCAGAATGTTAACATAATTTTGGTCCATTTTGGGTTCAAAGGTTATCATCACACTTCCAAATCCAAAGAAAACCACAAAAGCATACTTATGGAATTCATTCTCGAGAATAGATGATAAATACAGTAAGATAAAGTCTCATGAAATTTCAGGTGACGTCACAATGACAGCAGATCAGTTTGAGTTTTGAGCTCTTTTTCTAAACTATTTGTGTGTTCACTTTTGAAAGTTCCAACATACCCGCCTTCAGGACCTGGTGAATGCTACTGAAATATAACTTGAGTTTATCTGGAGGACTCTCTTTTAAAAAAAACTTGAATCAGTATATTCATGTGTAGAGATGACACAATACTACTGAGACGTAATAAAAACATACGGCAGAGCTTTGAAGCTGAAGATTTTGGAATCTTCCTGTTCAAAGTGAAAGATGATTCTGCTGGGAACTATTCTGGAAAGCTTCATAACAGGCACCAGCATTAATGCAATGATTCCTGACCTAAATTGTACTTTTATGATTCTACCAACATTCAGGGTGCTATGATATCTAACATATCCAACCAAGGTCCATTGGCCTCTTTACATGGCATCCATATATAAGAATATTTGTGAACATGTGTTCTTTTGGTCTTATTTGAGTTACAGCATGGAAATCCGGCATATCATGAGAACAAGTATGCAGAAATGTGACGTAGTTTCCATTCTTGGCTGGTCGATGTAAGTGCTCACCGTGGGTGGGAAAGTACAATAAAACGTAACAGTGAAAAGCACTGAGACGCGACTCCCTCCGACAGCGAGACAGGTCACATGAGGGATGTCACATGGGGTCAAAGGTTGTCCAACTACCTTGGGTGGCATAGTTTAGTTTCCCCTGCCGAATCCTCCCTCGGGGAGTCATGAGGAGACTTTCGACAAACATGAGTTGCTCTCTCAGTGCCCCGCTGCGCCTTGACATGTACGCGCTATTCCCATGTTACACATCATGTGCACTGCAAACCAGCTGAGGAGAGATTTGGATGACAAATGTATTGAGTAATAAGCACATGGCAGCCTGGGTGGGTTATTAAAGGAAAATCTTGTCAGAGATCCATGCCAGTGATAACAAAATGGCAATGTGATGAAAATAAATATTCTGTTGTAGTCATAAATCGGAAAACTTTTACGATGTAGTGACACCATTTAACATGACACATTTTGATGTTTAAACGGTTTCATCAAAATGATGTAGTGTAGCTTTACACCAGTGTAAACTACAACCACGTGGATGGAATGGATTTTATTTTCCATTTTATATCCTGCTTGAGGTCATCAAGGGGCTTGAGGCTTATCCCATGTGACTTTGGGCTACATCCTGGACTGATCTTCAGTCAATCACAGCAGGGCACATATAAACAAACAACCATTCACCAAGTTAGACTATTCTGGAGAAATCCCAGCAAGCATGCAAATTATAGGAACACATAAAGAAAGGTGAGCGCTGATATATAGACCTGGATCTGCAGAACTATGAGGCAACCATAAAAAATATGATCATCTCAGAATAATCTCAGGAAGAAAAACGGTGGCCGAAAGTGCTGTGATGCTTGACCTGAAACATAACACACTGCCAATTGAGAGACCAGATAAAAGCACAGGCTGAAGCCTAGGCTCCACAAATATTGCAGTCCTCCCAAAAGACCCTAAAAAACAACAATAATTTGACTTAAAAGCGTCGTACGAAAAACACACAATGCTCAGTGGCTCATAAAAACATTTAGAACAGCCGACTGGAGGGATGCATTGCATCATTCAGGGCTTAAGCCATTTTGGGCAGGGCTGCTGGCAACCTGCATTCAGCTCTGGTAATAAAATTCCAAATATGTATTGTGTTTCTCTTACCCAAAGGAAATAATATAATGAAGGTTTGAAAGAAAAAAAAAGGAAAATTTTCTTGGCAGAATGCTTACAAGAAACGTAGCAAGTAAAGTTCACTGCCACATCCCAGAAAATTGTATATCTGCCGCCCCAAGCGCAATAGAAATTTGTCTGCAAAAATAGTTGTTTTTATCAATTGCGACTGTTGGAGTCATGGAAGCCAACTTGTGTCAGACATGATTTAAAATGAATAGCAGTGGACCCTGTCCCACTTCTACAGTATTTTAGTCCAACACATCTTGTGGACTACAAAAGGCATGTGTGCACATTTAGAGCGCTGAAGAGACTTGAATGCATCACTTCTGTAACCAGTGGGTGCTATTATGAACATCTTGTAGAAGTCTGGCCTCAGTTAAAGGACACGCATTTATGACAACTCAAGTTTATGGTTTTGTGAGGAAATCAATGCAGAACAATAAAATATATCCACCTCATCCAAAATATCATTCAGACAGAACGGATGATCCAGATGAGTAACTAATTTCACATGGCACAGCTGTGTGATGTATTCAAAGCGTCTTTAGAAACTTGAGAGCGAAAGACGATAAAAATTTACCAATTTGGGCAGGCCAATGCAGTCGAAGGTGTTCTAAGTCTTAGGGGCGTTCCCATTTTATACAATTTTGCTAAAACAAATGTACATTTTAAAGTGGTGGCTGGTACATTTATAAATATTTGACTTCCATGGCGACATTACAAATAAGCGGCATTCTATTGCACAAGCGGCTTCTCCATCTGTTGCATTGCAAACATCAATGATTGTATAGCCAGAGGTTGACGTGTGTACATCTGGGAAGCATCCGTTTTGAATCAAAAGGTAGCACAATTGCCAAGCTGGAAACTATCAAGGGGCAAGAATGTTCTGGAAAATCTAACCAAAACTATCAAAAAATGTACAGATGATTTATTCAACAATGAAAATTAAAACCATCTCCAGTGCCTTGAATGTGATACGTTGCATTGATTATTTCAAAACTATTTCCCATTCTCAATGTCAATATTATCCACTGTGACTATATGAAGTCAATAAATGTGTTTTACCCTAAAAGCACAACGTTTGGTGAGAAAAGCTTGTATGGTTCCTTTCCATCATTTCTTCTTGACCTACAATAGTCTGAAAACAAGCATGTGAATTCCCACTTTTAAGAATATATTTTCACAATGATGAAAGACAGACAAACTGCTGTCAGTCTTGTTCTTGTTTGTTGAACGATCCAATTCAGTCATGGGAGTGTTATTTCTGCATGGATTTCTTTGTATTTGGCCTTTGATTCCACGTCGGTGCTTTGTGGGAAAGACACGAATAAATCAAATTTTTTTTGACAGCAGTAATTTTTGGGTCAGAGTTGAGTGTCGCATCTATGTCTATAGCGTGTCTCTCAAAGTTGACAGCTTGAATCCAAGACCATTCATCCATTGTGAGGTGCTGCATTAAAAGGGCATTCATCTTGATTTTTTTTTTTTTACTTCAAAGCCAACTTTGCAAACTAAATTGTGTTGTCCAAATAAAACCTAATATATAATGCAAACAGATGACAAAGAAATTTGCAAAGTTATCCAATTACTGAATTCTTGACTTCAGAGAAAAATCAAAGGAGCACAAAGCAAATTGGATGTAAATGAATCAAGTCAATAAAATCCAAAGACATAAAAAAAAAAACTTAAGTGATGCACATATTTTAGCACTCGTCTTACTGCTTTGCCAAGGTAAATATTGCCCCATGAATAATCTCTATCCAATTTTTAACCAATTTAAATTTATTTCCATGTCATATTACTTAATGATCAAATGAAACAGAGAGACTGATAAATACAATTGTTTGGCCACATTCCATCAAACATAATAACAGAGTGCGTGAGTAGAAAAATTAAATCACAAATTGCTCACTTATCATCCAGGATCCCTCTACAATGGATATAGGCCGTAAAACTGTGCTGCGAAACAGATTTGAAAAGTAGCCCCTTACCTTAAATCAAGATCCACACAGCAGCTTTTGTTGCTCTGTCCTCCTGTGATGCTGCGCCCTGTGAAACAAAGCCAAACTTTAACAACCATCTTAAAACCACACACAACCAGATATGATTTCTAACATTGAGGTCACAGTGTTTCAAATCAGATGAGAACGTTTCTACAGGTGGATCCACCACACAAATGCAAAGTGATGCATATGCTTCTCCCTTGAGTTTGCTGACAAAGAATTAATCATCATTTGGCACTGCTGTCAGCATATTTGTGATTTTTTTCTTGATTGAAAATGGCAATACAAGCTCAGTCGAGAATGTTCTGTTCAATATCAGTCTGGGCGAAGACAGCAAAGTGTTTCAAGGTGTCACGACTACACATGTACTGGCTCCAAACCAAAACACACACACACTCAACACTGTCTATAGTTAAATAAATTTAAAAACAAATATGAGTGAAAGATTTCATTATGCTGTACAATATGAAAAGTCCCTTCAATGGTGGTGACATCTTGGTTGAATACTTGATTTTAATTAACTTCTATGTGTGGCATTGACAAGAAAGTATAGGTGGTGATTATCAAAATGTGCTTTCAATTAATGACATACATTGACTGATGGCTGACATTCAATGTCCAGTGATGATCCTGGCCTTCTTCCCAGGGAATAACAAAATGGACCTTACAACTTCTGTTCAAGCAATAAGGAGATATAGGCAATATCACACACAGTCCAGAAAACGAACCCAACTTATCAAGACTGGAATCTATTACTAACTTGCTCTGTTTGGACTATTTAAAGCCTGTGCACAGTGAAATAACATAAGGCATGAGGAGTGTTTCCTTTGCTCATCAGGACCAGATGCCATCAGCTATTAGTTAAGAACTTGATCTTCACTGGAAAATGTTGGATTTCACAGCAAATGTTGTTTCCTCGTGTGACTCAGCTACCTGCACTTGATGTCAATGCATCACACATGCTCTCTTATCCACGTCTAGTAGCCACATGAGAGGAAACACAAGAAATATGTGCGCCCCCACGGTTTTTATTATCATGTTATTCATCAGCTTTGCGGTAATTTTCATAGCAGGCTCTTAACCTTGTGGTATTTATTTCACACCGTCTTGTGAGCCCGTGCGTGACCCTAAGCATCAATTATATGTCAGAAAAATACTCGTACTCGTATTTTATTCCAGTCCAATTTCCAACTTTTTGACACCGGACAAATTTCTTTGAATGTGTGCTTATTAAACAAGCACATTTAATTTATTTGAAACTTCTATAAACACTGTAATCTAATAATTGTTTAAATGTGGCAAATGAATATGGTAAAAAGAAACATTCTTGTGCTGCTACAACATCAACCATTCCCAGATTGCACCTCACGTCAAAGCGCGCATGGAGAGCAGACCTTCCTTACATAAACAAAAGCATGAATTAATTGCAACCTGGCTGGAATTGGACGAAAGTGCTGAACCTTCCTGCTGTCCAGTTGATCTACAACAGAGATGAGCGTTCCAATCACAAAGAGCACTTAACGCTCAATTAAGACGGTTGTCATGATGATCGCTTTGAAAAACAAGAACTCGTGGCCCACCAGCTACCCCTTTGGCTTTAGTTTTAGGGTGGATGGATTTAGGGTGCAGGAGCTGGTATGCATGTATATAGGCCAATATAAATAGCCCTCGGACGTTTAAATTACTGCAATTTATGCTCTGTGAGGTAAGAAGACTGTGCAACTACACCATCTGGAACCTTCTAAGCATCCTGTTGCTCTGTGACATCAAAACTTGTTGCTAAATTACAGATGATACGATCACGCTGTATTTACAATTATGAAATGATTTAAGTGAGATAAGGAGGTTCAAAATTATTCAGCCCCGCATTTTCTTTATCGCTTGAGCTCATTCGGGTAACGGTAATCATATCTTCATCGTGCTGATGAACAAGTTTTATTTTAAGTAAAAATGGAAACAAATATGGGAGTGAGTCAGTTGGTCGTCTGTAAAAATTAGTGCAATTATTTTGTAGCTATGAAAGCTATAAGGGCATTAAAGAAAAAAAAGCTGTTTCCATGTGAATAAGTAATTTGCTAATGCTAAATGATGCTGTAATTGTTCATTTGCTCGACTTCCTTGCAGGCAGAGTAGGTGAAGCTTCTCACTGATGCGGTAAATGTGAGTTTGGATAAGCTTCGGCTCACTCGTGACCAGGAACAGGCAAAGCAATACAGGATAGAAAAAGGATAAATGGATGATGTAGTCTAGGACAGGAAACTTAAATGTTTACGATACATCCATCCATTTTCCGTACCGCTTGTAAATATTTATTGAAGCACACTTTTTAGATTGCATTAAACATTTCATTTTTTGTTAAATAGTTAAGAAAAAAAGAAATCATCATCTTATTAAAGTGGATTAAAGTTAATCTTTCCAAAATTCCCCCGCCAAAAATTCCCATGGTGAACTACCAGAAATACCGCCAAATGCCCTCCCTTTCGGATCCCTACTGACATTATTGTTGCAATTATGTTTGGAATGATTTTGTTGTTGACTGTGTTCCCAGAGTCGCTTCAGTCCAACAGTCTCCTTGTGCAGACAGGGAGTCTACCTGAACGCTGTTTACCAGAAAACCTGGAATCTCCCTTCTGAACACAAAAGGTGGACGTGCATGTGCAAGTGGACCGTGTCTATTTGTGTACGCTTAAGTGTGTGGACTCCACGTCCTCTCAGATGTCTCCCCGTATCTCCCACTCACGTACAGTAGGTGTGACCCACTGTGTACAGCGCCTCCACTCCTCATCCTTCCCAAGTCGGGGGAGCGAGCGATGGAAGGAGCAGCCGTGATCTCCGGTGCTCGCTACGGAAACAATGGCAACGTGCCTCAGGGTGACAGCAGGGGACGGGAACATGCACAAACACAGGAACCGGCCATTCTGCCACTAGGGCAGGCCACCCTGAGAATTTGGAGGCGGGACTCTCTCTCCCTCTTTCTGATATGCCCTAATATGAGAAAAATGACACACTTGCCGATTGTGTGCCGTTATTAGCCAAGGAATCCTTAAGGGAGTGGCTCAGAGCGCCACAAAGTCTTAAGGCATGGGACAGAGATATTTTTGGACACAATGTATTGTTACTTAGAGCCAAGAAAACTGATTACCATGTATAGGGACAACATGGTGGGGTTGTGGTTAGCACTGCTAACTTCATTGAGATTTTCCTGACTATAAGGCGCACCTAAAAACCTAAAATTTTCTCAAAAGCTGACAGTGTGCCTTATAGTCCAGTGCGCCTTATATATGGACCAAATTCCTAAATTTGAACAGGCCTGAAGCATTGTGTCATCAAATCAATCATAAGTGGCCCGCTGAAGACTGTGAATCATGAATCAAAAAGACTATGGATCATTATAAAGTAATTTGTTGCGTCTGAAGTTGAAATAAAAAAGATAAAATGGAGAATGATTTGATTTGGATTAAAAATCTGACATGATGCATTAATGGTGCGCCTTATAGTCTGGTGCACCTTATATAAGGACAAAGTTGTAAAATGGGCCATTCATTGAAGGTGCGCCTTATAGTCTGGTGCGCATTATAGTCCGGAAAATATGGTACCTTTGCCCTAATATCAGCTGGGATAGGCTCCAGCTCACCTATGACCCCAACAATGATAAGCACTTTAAGAAATATCATACCTTTAGTGCCTTAAGATAACTTCAGATGTATGTTTCGGGGTCACAAATATACAGACGTGTCAAGTCCAGGTCCAAAAAGTAGAAAGCCTGCCACTGTTTGGTTTTAGCCAGAGGTGCTTCTTCTCAACAGGCATGAGCAAGCCTTTTTACTGGACCTTGATATTACACCTCTGCAGGTATATCAATATAATAGAATTTTATTTATTTTGTTGAACAGATACTACTTTAAGCTTGCATGTAGAAATACACTCTAATCTAGGAAAGTGACAGGCTATAGTTAAAAGTCAAAGGAGTGCGTAACATCTGGACAAAACTTCCTGCCCACAATTTGCCAGACAGAAATAGCAAGATTGTATCTGATTTCCTGACAAGATATCAGGTGATCTATAAACTAACACCGCATGGCAGTTTAAAATGAACATTGTGAAATTCTTGACTTTGTCGAGACATTTTGTAAAAACAATAGTGTCATTTAAAAGATTGCAATTATCCTCTTGGCATGGTGACTAATCTAATTTAAAGGTGTCCTGGTTTGTGTTTGGTGGTCAAATTATACTGCTGCTTACAAACAAAAACTCAGTCAGCCCCGCTGGTTTAAAATGATGTATAATTTGAATTAGGTGTCAGCTAGTAACATTAATCATTGGTTTGACGTTGGTGGGAGGATGTTGAAAGTTTCTACGTGTCAACAGTTAAGGTTTTAAAGCAAAATAGCAGCGCAATTAAAACTTTAATAACTTCATTGTAATCATTGTCGGTATAGTTCCACAAACAGCTCTCATTCCATTCAAACTGCACATATGATTAATTATATTTTCCACAATGGACTGACTGATAATAGCATGGCAGAGCAATAAACCTGCAAATCAACGTTGCACAACAAACCATTGACTTCCGCCTTGTTCATTGTTGTGCATTTATGCCAAGTACTGGAAGCCTGCAGCTACAATAAGTTTGTAGATTACATCACTTGGCACTCATTTGGCACTTAGCACCTACACCACCCTCACAAAACTCCTCCTGCCCGTTGTAGCATTGTTTGGTATTGATGAGCTTGACCTTGAGGAAATCCTCTGCAGCGCCTGTCAGTCTGTCCTGACGGGAGTTGCCAAAGTAAACATGACTAATCAGCCAATAAATCATGCTGGGATATACATGACACCTCCCTGATGAGGAACAACGTTGTTGTGCCCTTGTGGAGTTATAAAACGACATGCATGGCCGCTGGTGTTGGGAACACAATGTTGGGAACAAAGCAGTTGTCCCTCTGTACTGTATTGGTCCCATAGAGGGATTTTTTTTCTGTAGGAACCCCCGACTGAGTGAGGCTTCACTTTCAAAGAATCTAAATTTGAAGTAGAGCCAATTCGGCTTTTTCGACAGGTCCAGTGTGAGAACCTGTATTCAATGTTGCTTTTTTGTATGATAAACATTTAGTGGGGTAACAACTACTAGTGGTTCCAATAACCTCCTCAGATATTACAAGTGACATCATGCCAGAGGAGCCTAAAAAACTGAAGGATGGTAAAAGGGGACATATGGAAATTGTATTTTTGGAATTGTTTGTGTATGGTGTGCCTACCCAGCGATCAAGTGTGAAATTACAAGAATTAATCTTTCCCTGTTTCGAAAAAAAAATTATGTGGGCAAGCCTCTCTGAACTTCTGCCTGAATGTTTTTTTTTAATTTGACCAATCTAGTGACTTAGCTCTCTTTACAATCCAGCTAATGGTTGCAGAAATATACCCTTTTTGGGTCTCCTGAAAAGTGATGATAATGAAAGTACAAGGATTTCGCCCGCTGCCAGCCATATTATCCAAGCCCACACAAACTTTCTCCACCAATTGCATGCCAAGCCTTTTCAAGCCACAGCTGCACTACGCTTCCTGAAACATAATGTCAAAGTCAAAAGGCAAGCAGAGCTGCAACGTTTTATTAAATGCACAGATTAGCGTTAGCTGACAGCTATAGCTTCTAGATCCACGTACTTGATTGCTCAGGAATATAAATCAGCAGAATAGATTAACAGAATCAAACATTTTATCAGAACCATTTTGAATACAAAATGTGAAGATTGCTTTAACACTCTACACATTTAGTCTATCTTTAAAATAAATAATCTGTTGTGAATTCCCCAGTGAAAGAATGTGTCTGCTTGGGGAAATGGACAAAAGATACATTTGTTAGCGGTTCAAAGGCAACAATATTTGGATTCTGTTAAGGAGATATTTCACCCAAGAACACAATAGATGTTGTGATACATACAGTTCATTGTCCATTGTCAGATTCTCCCAGCCTCACCCTGTGTTACCCACAACATGTCCCTTTGACTATTACTGGAAAAAACATCGATTGAAAAGTGAATTCTGAACGCCTTTTGTTTTCAAATAAATCCCAATAGTGAGTACTTTGATTGGCTTAAGCCCAGGTTTCCATAGTGATGGGACACACTGGTGCATAAAACAAAGGTTGGAAATGTGAAACATGTCCAACAACATGGCCTCTTTTTTTCCGCCTTATTTCTCATTTGCACCAAAAAATAATATTTTTCACAATTCTCTTATGCATTATTGCATTCAAGTTGAATTTAAACTGTTTGTTTCTAATTAGATGATTTAGTCCAATCAGTTGCTGTATTCAATAGTATGTCACAAATACACGATTCAGATTTCTGCATGCAGTTTGGGTGGTGGAGGGCTCACTGAAGCAACCAGTGAATGGTCCGAATGAAAGACTGAAATTGTTAGAATTTCCTGTTTTCTGTGGCTTGTCCACCACTCTGAATCGTTTTCTCTTGCAAAATAGGATTTCCCCTCAACAATATATTTAGGCTAGTGATCAGGCTTAGGGTTTATCTCTAGGGGACATGTGTTTCGGATTTTCTTGGAGACATAGGGGATCATACATACTGTATAAAGGGGATAGGGGATTGTTGGGCGGTGAGGTGGGGAAAAAAAAGAAAAATATGCTACAATGCAGTTTCAACTTTCGGGGATGGATTTGTGAGCAGCTGGACAATTAAAATAACTAACAATAAAAATAAATACTCCCGGAACTACGGAAACTATTAAGATAGTCACCGATAAGAAGGGGGAAAAAAAACTCTGTGAGAATTATGATATCTTTACAATAATGAAACCCCCCTGGTTTCACCCTTTGGCGTTCTTCCAATACAATATGTCAGGTACAGTTAATGTCAAGATTAGAGTCAGTACGTTAAAGTGTCATTAGTTTTTCTCCATCGCAGCTTCCCATCCACCTGCGCTTTATAATGAGATTACTGCAACACGCTCAGCGACAAAACTGTGATCAAATCGCATGCCTGGCTCATGCGTACACTTTCCTCTCTTTGTTAGCCCACAGCCTCGCACACACGGAGCTCTGGCTTGTTTCCTGCCATAGATTCTAAGAAGAGTGTGTTTCTAATTATAAATGGAGCCCGAGGTTAAGCACACTCTCTGCAGGCCACCATAGCCATGGGGATTTATGGTACCAAGTTTCAAACTCCCACCAGGGACGCAAAGCTGCCCACTTTCTACTGGTCATAAATCAAACAGTATGACTGGTAGCTGCAGTTCTCTTTCAAACTGAGATGTTGGAAGGAACAAAATTCTACAATTTTGGGTGTCTTCTCTAAGTCACCTGAAGTTCATAGGCTACTCAAACTTATGTTTCCTAACAGAGGTTTTACCCTTGGAGCTTAACAAAGGGCCTAAGTAAGGCTACAAAGCGACAAGAAGTTTGAAATATCTCAACCAAGATGTTCATCAACCTTCAAGATGTCAAATAAAGTCAACATGCTTTGTGGAATTAGACATACTACTCCTATAACTTTTCCATGAAACACTCCAAAGAAGACAGCAATACCTCTTAAAAAGTGAATTCTGTAATATTTTAGAAAAGTCATTTCTTTTCAAGTTTCCCAATGATCAACTTCTGATCCTCCATTCACACATTAAAATTTCAAACTCTTAGGTTAGGATACATACACGATAAATGGTGTCCTCTATGTGTAGATTTTCACCATATTTGAACAAATCGTAAAAAAAGTGTCATCAATTCAAAAAAATTGAAAAGGAAAAAACCAAAAAAGAATTGGTAAACAAACAAATTAATATAGAATATCAATATTAACATAACCTCCTTGATTGAGGTCGTGTGCTGTATGAAAGAATTATAAAATCTGAGTTAAAATACCATTTAAAAACTGGTCTTCATGGCCCCTCTGACATGAAGGCCTATTTCACATATTGTAAGACTGAGTGACGATTTCCATATAAAACTTTGCTGCTTCAGCTTTAAATATTTCAGATGTGCATATCAATGCAAACGTAAAAATATGCATTTGCTACGACTTTTCCAGATAAACCAAAGTTGTGCAAATAAGGACAAAACAAAACTATGCAAAACTACAAAAAAGTCATGAAGTTTCATCTTTTTATAAGGAGTTATGTCTTCTTTTGCAAATTTAAAATACCCATACAGCGCTTAGTTTAGTAACAGTTTTACAATTCCAGCCGTTATCGTTGTCCCCCTGACAGACATCCTCCTGGTTTTACATTAAAATTATGAAACAATGAATGTGGATTATTTCAGGGTGAGACAGACTACTGAAAACAAAAGAAAATTCTCTGCAGACGAGAGAGTTTCCCTTTTGTGTTGTAAAGATTCAAAAAGTAATGACATGAACAATATGGAATGCACCTTATAACAATAAAAAGGAACAACAGGCTCTCCTGATAGATGTATGATCGCGATGATCTGGCATGACTGTATACTCCATCATGGACTGACTGATTGAAGCATTCACTGCATGAGAGGTGATCTAAACACGATGGCATTTCGGAATGTTTTTCAGGGGAAAACACCATGGGCTGCCATTTTTGCACACCATTTCTTCATGTGCCCTCCTATAGAGTATTGTTCATGACTAATGAGACAAGAAAAGCAACGGTGCTGTTCATAAACACCGGAAGTGGGGCTGAACATTAAAAGCGAAATCACCTGTGTAGCTATCGACTCAAGTTCAATGCAATATTGTTGATCGGAGGAAGCTCGTCTGAGTTATTAACAATGAGCAAACAAACAGAGGTGGGTCTCTCGTCGCCGTGTTTATTAGGAACCAGATTGCAACAAGCAGCTCTGGGGCTTTCCTACATTGGAATACAGCTCTCCTGGGCCCTTTGAGAAAGCGCTGCCAGAGTCCACTTCAAAACACGGAGGTTTGGCAAGGAGGGGGAAAAAAAAAATTGAGTCCAGGATCATTCTTTGTTCTTGTTTTCAAGTGCTCTGGGAGCCCATAGGTGAACTGATGCTGGGCAACAACTTTTGAGTGGGATTGCAACGACACAATAACTGAATGTTTATTCCTGGTGCAGGATGTTTGAGTGGATTTAAAATTAACTGTACTGTAAACAGCAGACTACAAGAGGTCTATTCCTCTGTACGTGGTCCTGATTGCGCTTGAGTTTTTGCATTTGAAGCATTATGCAGAGAAATTAATTGGATACATAAATATGTACAAAGGCCATGAATAACCTATTAGTATTAATTAGCATGATAATTTAAGGGGTAGGACTAGAGATGTTGAAATGTAACATTTTAAACTGTATTGAATGATGTCATTTATTATTTTCTTAATTTTTTGTCGCATGTATATCATTTTGTTTTTCACTGTATGTTAAAATAAAGCAATCAGAATAAAAAGGAAAAGACAAATATGCTGGATTAGTAGTTATACAGAAAAACTCGTGGCTAGAGACTAATGTCAAGTGCAACATGAAAGAAGTAAACAGCAAGTTCAACTCGATGAATAAGTTAATGCCCACTCCGGTGGATGACCTTACAGCAGGCGTAAAATAAAGGCTTCTAGCGACATCTAGAGGATTCTACGATGTATTACATTTACTTCGACAACGAAACTGCATATTCGACACCAGTCCCACTTTGTGTTGCAAACAAAAACTCCAGAGAGGCACAGTAACTCTGTACTTTATCTATTTGGTCATAGAAGAGGAGATTGCGAAGAAAATAATCCTCAGGTTACTCCAATCTACTGCACTGCAGAGTTGCACAGGTGCAAGAGGCTTAGGTCCGTGACCTCTAATGTTTCTATGAAGCCGACCGGCAGACTCAGGTCAGCTGAACCACTATGTTTGCTTCACGACCTGGTACCTTCTGTGAATGTGGATACACTATAGCTTTTTGACACTCTGCGACATCCCATCGACGGCCATAACCTTAACAAAACACTACAATGTTGTTAAACAATACTTGACTATATTTATAATTTCAGAATTATATACTTGACTGTGATTGAGAAAGCAAAGCGTGGAGAGTCTATGTTATGGGAATGTAAATGAACAGTCAAAGAATGAAACAAACCATCACTGAAATATTCACGCTCCTTTTATTTCTCACCTAATTCCTTTTTTTGTATTATAGCTACAGAGGTCAGAGCAAACTGACTCTTCACTGACGAAAATGATTTGTGCTGTGAAACAAGCCTTAATCTTAATATTTGAATTCCTGTGCTTCTAACCTTGATGTCGTCTGGCTACACAAATGTTAAGAATTAACATTAACATGACACATAGCAAACATCAATTTAAACTTCCAAAAACCTTCTCAAAGCGTTGTTTGTCCACCACCTGTCCAAAATGTGTGGAGAAAAACAAAGTCTGGGGAGTGCTATAACGCTTCAGTTTCAGTACAGTTTCGTGTGAAGAGTCCCCGGTGTCCGCAATAGTCATAACATCAGACACGGGCATGTAGATGTCATGGCGCCTACCCCAGAATGTCAGGTGGGACACTTTGAGCGTGTTATGGGCCGAATCTAGGTACATCATTCCCACAACCCTCCTGAAGAAGTGGCTAGCTGTGTACAACATGACACCAGCAAACAGAGCCGTTCCTGTCGTGTAGTTGACAAGAAAAAGGGAGGCATCTCCCATTAGGTACAGAACGTACACAGGTGGAAGGATAATCACAGTGATCCCGGTTTGGAGTAATTTTAGCCTGGACACGGCTCTGAAGAGCTTTATGTGAGGGAATTTATAGATCATGTCATATTTCTGTGTGGACAAATCTGAGCACCTGACAGAGGCTGTGATTTGGGGAGTAAGGGGTCCACGACAGCCTTGATGGATGTTTATGTGCTTGGATGCACAAGGCCAAACTCCAGAAGACAAGGGAACTCTAAGCTGCTGGCATGGTCCTCTTATGCAGGACAGGAGGTGAGACCTTCCCCTGCCTGCTAAGGCTGAACAGATCTGGTCAGGAAAACAGAACAAAACGTTAAATACGTCTCTCCATAAAAAAGAAATTCAATTTGCAATACTAACCACTGCAATATAAAATAATTGAGGTCATAACATTATCATGGAAGATGATTAGTCTTATAATGAAACAAATGCAAATTAATTAAATCATTTCTTGTAATGGAAAGCATTAGGAGCTGCGGCTGCAGTTCAGGTGACATTAAATGCCATCCTTCTGACTTGTGCTACGATTAAATCTGAATTAGATTTTAGCATATAAGCAAGTTCCTCACCAAGGAAGGCATCGGGACTCAAAGTGGCACAATAAATAAATGTCCAGGAACATGAAATGAAGGTAGCTGTCATTACTCCATTATTTTGTGGTCAGGGAAAAGACCTGAAAAGACACCCGGAAGTATTTATATCCGTTCTTTCGTTGGACGTCAATATAGCTCTGAAGGCAGTGCAGGCTGATTACCGCCATCTAGTGTGTGACGTTAAAACTGACACTCTATAAATTTGGTGTGAGGCCTGCCTGTAAATTTTGCACCTAAGATCAATGATGATGATGATGATGATGATGATGATGATGATGATGATGATGATGATGATGATGATGAAAACAGCAAAAAAATACATTGCAGTGAATAATTTTGAATTAAACTTATTTCTATGTGTTTTCTATTTTTTTAAATAATTTGTTCTCTACGATCATTAACTAACATGACTAAGCCACATAATTAACATAATTAACACAATTAAGCGACATTAACAGAGGCGTCTGCGACCAAAACAAACGCTGATATATGACGTCACAAGCGAATAACGGAAGTGACGCTAGCCAGTAACTGCGGTCGCAGGTTTATACAGTAAAGGAAAAAAATATTCATTCGTGCAGACACGGATCTTTGAGATCAATATCACACGTCTTTGAACCGAATCTCGTCTTTCAATCCACCGGACCGTAGGGCACGACATGCTGCAGCTGGGCGATGACATCTCGCTCTACTCTGTCGTATTCGTGGTGGTCCTGCTGGCCACTCGCAGCCCGGTGTGGTCCGGCATCCTTACTGGCTGCCTCTACCTCTTCCTGGCCATGTTCCGCTTCCCACAGCTGCCAACCGGCCGATCCCGACAAGTGCTTCATCCGGCCGGATTCGAGAATGTGTCCGTGGTGGCTCACCGGGGAGGCGGACACGATGCCCCGGAAAACACGATAGCGGCCATCCGACTGGTAAGAGAGTACAGGGGAGTTCGATTTCGAGCGGACAAGGTGTCTCCTTGACACATACTTTTCGTAATTGGTCAGATTATTTTAAATTGATTATTGATTAATCCTGTCACGCACCAGGCGAGCAAGAATGGGGCCTCTGGAGTGGAACTCGACCTGGAGTTCTCTGCAGACGGGGTCCCAATTCTGATGCATGACGAGACCATCGATCGGACCACAAATGGATCAGGCACCCTTAGACAATTAAGATTTGATGACTTGGCTAAACTTGACGCATCTGCTAAACATCGACTCAGGTAAATTCAACTGTTCTTTGTCAACTCTTTTTTTTTTCTACACGTGTCTTACTATAAAGCCAAATGAAGTGTGTACATCTGTATGTACTTAATGAGCTCCAAGAAAAGTACACTTTGCTGTATTTCAGCAATGGAACGATCCAACAGCAGCCACATCAGTGTCTTCTATTTCCAGGGACAAGTTTGCTGGTGAGAAGATCCCAACGCTGGAGCAGGCAGTGGAGGAATGCATCAAATTGAAGCTCACCATATACTTTGATGTGAAAGGCCATCCAGACGAGGTGCAGTCTGAAATAACAGCAGAGCACTTTTGCAAGTTATAGCATGTTCATTCTCATTCATCATGACTCTGCCTTTTTTTTCCAAATCAGTGAGGTCTGTAAAGTAGCTGTGGTTGCTTTTGCACATGGCAATATTCTTGATTTCAGGAGTGTTGGACATGCAGATTTTAAAAAAATTACAAACTTGCACACACACGCGCTGGAAATATGGAAGTGAGATACTATAACTTTGTGGTGTGTTTCCCTGGTAGGCAGCTGCAGCGCTCTCAGCTCTTTACAACAAGCATCCAGTCCTGTACAACAGCAGCATTGTCTGTTCTTTTGAACCCAAGGTCATCTACAAGGTCAGAGGCCATTTAGAATTTTACCTTGTGCTATCTCAAGTGTTGGGAACTTTATTTTCAGTCTTATTTTAAATCAAAGGAGAACCACATTGACTGATGTACTTTCAGTCGTTTATTGACAGGGCAAACACCCAAATCCAAAATGACAACACTCGCTATGAGCTTCTTGCATAATAAACGAGGCAAACACCCAAATCCAAAATGATAACACTCATAACTCATTTAGCCACACCCCTTCAAGGCACACATACCATACATCGCATAGATTCTATACAGTGTGTATAGTAATTACTCACACCATCTTTTTTCTTTGAAACTTCTTTGACTGTATTTGGAGTCATCCAATGATGATAAAGATGATGTCGTTGGTTACATTCTGTAAAATGTCCTCCTCCACTTTCATTCCTTGCACAGATGAGGCAGACTGACCCTCAGGTGATCACCGCATTGACCCACAGGCCCTGGAGCTTGAGCCGCTTTGGCGATGGCTCCCCACGTTACCTGTCACCATGGAAACACCACTGGCTGACATTAATGGATATTGTGCTGGACTGGGCCCACCATCACTTGCTGTGGAAGCTTTGTGGCATTTCCGCCTTCCTGGTGCAAAAGAACTTTGTCTCGCAGTGAGTTTGTCTTTAGAGACACAATCATCAGTCATACTTATACTTCCAAGATATGAGTTTTAATTTGTTTTTTCTTTCTAGGGACTATGTGCAGTACTGGAGCCAGAGAGGGGTGGAGGTGGTCGCCTGGACCATAAACAACGGCGTGGAGAAGCAACACTACCAGGAGCTTCTGAAAGTCAGTTACATCACAGATAGCCTTGTGGAGGACTGTGACCCGCACTACTGACACTCCCTACATGCACTCACAGAAAAACTCCAAACTCCTTGGTGCCATTTTCTAGTACGTACACGTCTATATGTATAATTTGACTAGACTACTCACAGAAAGTTACAAATACAATATTGGAATGAACCTAAAATACACGCAATATAACCTGTATGGGTGAACTTCTGTAAACTTTTGACTGCACATGTTAGGCTGTTATCCTGGTCTCAATGTCAAAATGTAAAGAGCATGGTGAAAAGAACACTTTCACTGCCAATTTCATTTGAACCAAGAAATGTATTGGTCGATTTATGGATCATTATGTAATGAATTTGCCATTCAGCTCCTTTTTAGTGCGAGTAGTGAAAAAAAAAAAAAAACACTGAACAGTTGGACATGCCCTTTCAGAAGTTTACACAAAGTCAAAATAAGGGAAGTTTATGGTGTATTTTAGGTTCATCTTGAAATTTCACTCAAGCGCCGATTAGCCGTAACTTTTTGTAGGTATCGTATGACCATTTGAAGGTCATCCCAACCAAACTGGGTGACATTGTGTGCCATGAGGTTCCAGTCAGAGGCCCATGAAGGTCATTCAAGTCACACTCCCTCCTGATGGCCACTATTTCTCCCACTTGGCCAACGGCAGCAATAAAGGCGGCTAAATATCTGCAATGAAACAGCTTGTCAGATCGCATGAAAAACACTGAGGTTTTATTCAGATGGTTGGAATTTATAGATTCTTGATATACACAGTGTGAATACATTTTCCATTGTTTACATGTGAGTTTAATATGCACGTCACCTTAGGACGTTGCTTCTAATCAAATCAATCATGCAGCTACACAGTCAACCATTTTGATGTTATACTGGGACTCCCGCTCTTGGCCAGTGGACTCAGGTGAGCAACCCATATAGTTAGAGATAAGCAGACAGAGTGGTGATATCTGTCTGGATAAGCCTGTCTGAGCAGCTTCTTGATCATGGTGCTCTTGAGGATCAACCCCCAGATGACCCTTGAGGTAATCTTCAAGAGGAAAATTAATGTGCTTTATATGAAAATTACGATGTATGACAAATGATTGCATGTATATAAATAAATGGTATAATATCCCTTTGTGTAATGTTATTAATTTAGTGAAAGATGAGATGAAAACAGTTTAGATATAATTTTGTACACTATATCCAAATGACTGGAGTTTATTAGTTTCCAGTCTTCAGCATTTTAAAAGGAAAGTCGAGCCATAAATGTTTCTTAACAATTATATGTTCTATGCAGCCACTTTAGTCTTAACACGGTATTCTGTTTTCACTATGAATCGGCTGAGGACGACCTAGAAAGATGAATCAAAGCAGAAAAATCCTCTTGGTTTTATTTATCTCACAGGTAGCATTTTGCCACTTGCTATTAACTGAAAAGGGCATCATGGCCGCCAAAGGCCCAGCTCACCTGTTCGGTAATGTGATGTTAGTAAGCTGCGCTGTGATTGGCCCTTACCTGAGCAACTGTGACGTCAACAGCAAGTGGCAAAATGGCCGCACTCTGAGATTAATAGAAATGGGTTGATTTTGCTCATTAATTTATGCACCGCAAATACAATTTATGAATCAGAAACCCGTGTTTCGGCGTGTTGGTGCACTTAGTGTTCTAATAATGTGAAGATTATTTTGTGCTTCCCTTAAATTCAATGTAATCAAGAGTCTGTGAAATGCTTTAATACGTGAAAGGTAAATTCCCACTCTCCCCGCCACCCCAAAACAAAACGGGTGTGAAATACGTCACGGAGGGCTTACCCATATAAACTCTCTTGGACGGAAATGAGGTAACTGAACTTCAAAATAATGTGCTTTGGGGGTATGCACAAAGCTACGAACGTACAGGCTATGACAATACATACTCAAAAGAAATATAGTATAGCTTTACAGTGCTAATTACACAATCCAACAATCAATAATCAACCACTTATCAAATTAATAAAAATATGATTATCAACATTATTTTTTATTTAATTTTCTCCAAATGCTCAGAATTGCAGCTTTTCAAAAATAAATATTTAATTTATGCGATTCTCCATGAAAGTAATTGTGATTATCTTTGAGTTTAAATGAAATAATAAATTTGATTTTATTTTGGAAAACAATGATCGATCTTTTTGTCTATTTTCTGGCATAATATTGACCAAACCAGTAACTGAATCATAGTTAAGTTTGTGCACTGATAGTTTGAAAGAATGTAGTTTTTTTAAAAATATGGGGGTGGATTTTTTTTTCAGATCCAATTGACAAAAATATCGACAGATTTGTGTCTTAGTAAAATCTTTCAATGAAAGATCTTCAAGTCTTCAAGATTTCCATACAGCACTAAATCTACTATGCATACTGCAATTATTTGAGGTTTAGATGGACAGCAATGTGATCCTCTTGTTTTACTACTTGTGTGCCATAACAGGTAAACAGAGTCACAATTCATAAATATATCACTCCTGCATCCAAGCAGTAATAATAATTTAAACTTGAAAATGTAGTAATTGATATAGAAGTTGTCAAAATATTTTGGAAATTAACAACCGGAAGTGAGTGACAGCACGCTGACTTACTTGACGCCGAAGGGAAACACGACCGCCGTGCTGTGGTAGATATCAACCAAGTCGTGTCCTTGTGTCCACTGTCCACCAGTCACGCAGCAGCGGTACCGCAGGAGGTTCCGTGTCCTCCGCTCTGTGAGTTTCTGTCCTCGGACACCAAGAAGCGTGCTGTGCCCCCTATAGCACTGCTGTTCTTGGGACAGCGTGAGAGTCGCCTGCACGTGGAGCGGCTTTCTCCTTGGATGACCTCCATGCCGCGGGCAAAGCACCTTGCCGCGGGTTCGAAGGAGCAGCAGAGTCCGTGTTGACCGTCCCTCGGCACTTGGGGCCGACTTGCGGAGCTGCTAACCCGAGTTGCGTCTCCACTGCGCCCACAATCAAGAGAAGCGGGGGAGAGGTTAAAGTTTGAGTGGACAATCTTTCCGATTGGACACTCGACACGGGTGTCGTCCCATGATGTACACCATCACCAGAGGGCCCAGCAAACTCGTTACACAACGGAGGACGACAGGTGAGTGTTACAAAAGTGTGACGCAATGTCGCGTCACATTACGTTGGCCAACTCTTCTCTCGCCCAATTTACCGAAGGCCCCACGCAACAGATTGAGAATAAATTCGCCGATCTGAAGCTCAAGCCGACGACGTGGCTCACGTCAAAGTAAGTTTTTCTTCGTGTTGCAAGCGTGTAACTGCGTTACTCATTTGTGTGTGTGAAGCTGCGTTACTCATTTCTTTTATCATGCCGAAGCACTCCGGTTGCATGCGATGCCTTCACGGTCTGACACCCGAGACCTCAGTACCTGGCCAACAGTGGTGACGTCATGAGGGTTAGGTACTATTACATGAATGAGTTGCTGTGGCCCCTTACCTCCTCCTTTTCCTGCCAAGTGTCAACCTGGATTAAGGCATTCACAATGATATCAAAATAAAAACAAACAAAAGTATAGATCAAGTCACATCTGGTCAAAGTACTCACACACATTGGATTGCTATGCCAAGTGATAAGTGAACTATCAGTTATTATACTTAACTTCTGGCAACTCCACAGCAATATGGGAGGATTCATTTTTCACCCTGAAAAACGGGATTTTACAACACGGGTACACAAAAGCTCCTGAAAAAAATGCACAAACAAGTGTTGCATAGAGACAGTGATTCGGTCTCAAATACAGAACTCAAAGTAAACAAACTAAATATCACACTTAAGCATAATGCACATGGCTGGGCCAAACATTGAAGGGAAGCACTGACCACATTTGTAAAAATATATATATATATATATTGTTTAACAATAGTATAAATAGTTACAGTTGAACTCCTGTTTTGCAGTAATAGTGACTCATGTCCGCTGTTTTTGACTCAACTGTTCTCAACTCCTCAGCGCTCCACCTCCAAAAATCGTGTTCAACCGCCTCAATGGAAAGCGTCACCACGTTGCGTCTGTGCAGAAGGTCAACAGTCCAACAGAGGGATTCACTCCTGCACACGAGGAGAACGTCAAATTTGTATCTGAAGGTGAGTGAGTGTAAATTGTTGGTCAAAACAACAATATAAAATATTCCTTCCTTCAATCCACACACGTGTTTTTTTTTTAATTGTAATATTGTTTGGTTATATATGAAATAGAATATACTGTATATGATAATATTTAACTGATGAAATGAAAAACAGTCTCAGCACAACAGTAAACTATAACCACAACAAAAAAAAAGCAATCATTCAAAGTTGAGCAATATTCTTCAGTCTGACATGTGATCAAATCGGCTGTTGCCTTCATCAAATATGGAAAGCCACTTGGCTGACATCCCGCTTGCTGTTGTTAGTGTTTGGCTGAAGGTTGAACACTCCCATGCAGCCAAAACCTTGAAGCTTATCTTCATGTGAAGGCTTTCACTGGCAGCTGACACATATCCACTGTAGTCACCTGGGGAAACGCATACTAAGAGACCGCATCGTCCTAACTTTCCTGTCGAACCAGAAAGTGCATTTTCAGAATGGTGCGCTCTGCTTTTCTTCGCCAGCATGGCGGGAGGTGGAGCAAAAGCTGGGAGAAGGCGACAACGGGGAGTCGGTGGACATTCCCGGGCCTGTTCAGTACACAGAGAAGAGTCCCAATGTTGTCATGAAGAGTAAGCACCCATGTCTTTATTTGATCAAATGGTAGCAGGTCATTTTTTTCTCCACGCTTCTACACTGTGCTGAGGGTGTAAGAAAGAGTTAAGTTTTTGTTTTTTTTGTTTTTTTACAGGCAGTGTTTATGTAAGTTCCCAAACTTGCCTTGTTACTGAAAACTTGGTGTGAGAAAACTTAAGCCTATGACTTTGTAATGTGAGTTTTTTTTTGTCTTTTAACAAGACCCCTCTCTATGCAGCCCAGGTGGAAATTTTAAAAAAAACAAATTGCAAAATACATCATTCCACCTTACCTTTGTTTCTACGCAGATTTTGTTCCCATTGACTTGGAGGAGTGGTGGGCTCAGCGCTTCCTTGCAAATATTGCAGACCTGTCATGATTGTTCGGAGGATTTGAAACACAACGGGACACAATGCACCGATGCCCCATCAGCGAAGGGGTCGATGGGAAAGTCCCGTCTGGCTTCAGGATGCTCCGTGTGAAACCTTGGCTGCCCTTTGGCGCTTGATCTGAAAGCTGAAGCTTCACGCTGCTTTAAGAACTGAGTGCACCTAACAGTCGAGATTTAATGTGTAGCTGCGAAAAAGGCCACACTCTCTACTTGAATGACACGTTTGATAGAAGCTTTTCTTGTTCAAAAAGAGGTTCCATCGTTTCTCAAGGGTGCTCTGCTGTATGGAGCGACTGGCTCATCTTTGGAAATCTACTGAAGAGCACAAGTAAAATGTTTTTCAAAATGTTCATAACAATTTATGTGTGCAAGTTCTTTTAAGATGCCAAAAATGAACCAACTTTTTAAAGTTTTCCAGTCAAACCCCAGGAATTTTTTTATGCTGAAGGGGCCTAACCGGGCTACACATTTCTGCTGGGGCTATGGCACCTAATAGCTTCAAAGTTATGGAAAAATCAAAAACAATTTTCATATTCAGTTCCTAACAAAAGATTCAGCTTATATGACTTTATACACTGAATAATTCATACTGGACATAGAAATAAACACATTTTACACATTAATTTACACAATAATTGTGAATGTTTTTTTTAGAAACATACGAGAATACTTAAAATAAAAAAACTTATGTTTCAAGTCTTCAAAAGTGTAAAGCACAATTTTATTTTTACTCATAGCTTTTTCACTTGCCTGATGTCAGTGCTTTGGAGGATTTGCTGGAGTCACTCATTTCCCTGCTGCTTTTGCCCTCTTGCCCGGTTTCCTGACACGCCTACGAGTGGGTGCGGCCTGCCCCGGTTTGGCCGTGGTGAAGGTGATGCACTGGGAGTCCAAAAAGTTAACCAGCTTGGCGGCACCGAGACGGATGCCTGCCGCTTTCAGGCGCTCCTGGAGTTGAGACAGGACCAGAGGCTGGTATTGCAGGATCTGAGTGTACAGGCTGGAGTCTGACAGGATGAACGAGCGCACGGCCTGCAGCCGATCTTGGAGGCGGGTGGCCGCTTGGGAAGCTGATATCCCGCCATCACTGTCTGAGTCGGCGCCGGATGAAAGACACAGCTCCGGGTTGTGCCTGCAAAATAGATTTACAGATTTACAATAATACTAACAAATCTGTGCCTTTAACACTTGAACTTTCAAATTTAATGAAACAACACTGCAGTACATAAACAAGAGGATTGCACTCCGCACACACTTTAATATAATGTAAAAACTGAAAAAATAGTTTGCTATTTTGTCATTGAAAAGCCAGATCTTGTTCCAGATCTTTTTAGATAGTGTCTGTGACATAGTGAGTGCACGGATTACCTCTCAGAGTCTTCACTTGAAGTAGATGAAGAGACATTGGAGTCTTGAGAGTTGGACAGCGGCTCTGTGTCCTCCTCCTCTCGGTTGTGTTTCCCCGCAGAGATGGAAGTGGCCACTCTGGGCTCCTTAAAATGGACTTTGTGTTCCAAGGAGACGGGCCTGTCGCCAGCAGCCAAAGACTTAGAGAGAGCGGGCTTTGTCCGGGCTGCAGGCCCTGCACAGGGTGCCTCATCTTCACAGTCAGAGTTGACCAGCTGGTGGGTGTACTGGTGGATCTCTTTCAACTTGACGATCATCTGGCGCTTTGGTAATGCCCGAACACCAAACCTGCACATAGATGACAGTGAGCGGCATCTGTGAAGTCAAACTATCCATCAGTAGAACACAGGGAAACTGTAATTTGTTTATCTTTATATTCAGCTGTTTGTTAAAAGCCTCGATTGAAAAAAAGCCTTCTCACTGGGTAAGGGAATGATAAAATACAAATGTATGATATCACTACCATAGTGATATGATATAAGACGTACAAAAGGTGTAGTGCTGTGCAATATGAACAAAATTTAAATCCCACTATAGGTAATTTTATATCCTAATGTCCTGCCCAAGGACAACTGTCACTTATCCGAGAAAGCAAAGGAATCAAAATACACATAACCAGCCCTACCACCACAAAAAAAAATTCCAATTGTTGAACAAATTAAAGTACAGTATTTCGAACTCCAACCCTTAGTTAACATATGCACAAATGCTTTCTTTGGTATCCTCCAGCATTTTTTTTTTTCTTCTAATCAAACAAGGTCTACAGCGACACTGAACGCTCTTCAGTTAATAGCCATGAGTGAAAAGGAACAGGCTGTCTTTACTTACCTGTTTTCATGCAAATTGACTAACCTGTTCAGTTTGCTCTTTAGTTCTGGCGTATCCATATCAGAGTAGTGAGGCATTGGCGTGATGGGCACTAGAGGCAGAGTGGGACGTTTTTTATTGCGAGGAGGAGCTGTAAAGACACAAACAGTTGCATCAATGTTAGCTTTCCATCTTTAGATGGATTTGTCTCAAATGAACCAGATTTAGTCATTGTGATTTAAATGAATTTAATACACTATGGATATGGAAGGTCATAACTTGATTGGATTTAATTATCACAAAAAAATGTCCCTGTAATAGAATTCTCTTGTTAGAGTACTTACATGGTGTTTTTAGTTGGGCAGAAGGCTTCAGCCTTTGAGAAAGAGGCAAAATCTCCTCTTCCTCCTCTAAACTGTCCCACATGTTTGCGACCAGATTGCTGTCACTCATTTCTGGTGCAATATCAGTCATGGCATCAGCTGTTGAAGTCTGGAAGGTCTGAGCCTTTTTACTAGTAGATGGCTGTGAAGTCAGGTTTTGGGGTTCTTGGTATTGATTCACACCATTTTGACAGGATGGCGGTGACGGAGCGGTGCCGGACAAGGCTGCCGCGTCCACTGGCCAACTGCGTCCTTCGCTGTCCTCTAGTCTCAGACTAAAGCATCTTGAGTTCCCAGCGACGTCATCACAGCCGTTGAGGCCCCATGAGTCGTTGAACGCAATCGGTGGCTCGTCCATGAACAGTGAAGCCTGTTCAAAACTTTTGTTTCTTTCGTCTTCTTCCATGACATCATCATCCAACTGTGTGATCTTTTCATCTTCTCTTGTTGTTGTTCCACTCTTTGGCTTAAAGCCCGTGCTGTTCTGGCTACTTTTGTGAGTGGTAGAAGATTGTGGCTGTGAAGAGTCAGAAAAGGGGGAGAGATGGAAGCTATCAAATTGTATCTTCTCTGGGCTTTCGTGTTCTTGACTAAATGACTTTTGCTCATCAATCCCTGTGTAGAGCGGCGAGGTGTCGAGCCGAATTCGGCGCTGGAGGACATCTAAGTGCAGAGGAGTGCTGCTAGAAGGCTCAAAGCGGGGCTGGAGAGGCGTTTCTTGCTTCGACGAATCATGGAGGTGATTGGAAACAACTGAGAAAAGTGAAAATTTGGGCTCGGCAAGTGCTGGCGAGTCCACTTCTGCTTTTTCCGGATTCATCCAAGCGCCACTTTCCTCCAGTGGGCAAACGCTGGTCGAAATACAAGTGGGACTGTTGGAGGTCTTCGATGTGTTACAAAATTCTTTTGGGAACAGCTCTGCCCTACGCATGCTGCTTTTGGTGTGAGTAGAACTCTCCAAACTTGTTCTTCTGGGACTGGTGCTGACTGGTGTGGGGGGGACGATCCAAAAGAGCTCTGGCGAACAATCTAAAGGATCACATTGGTTAGGAGATTCACTTAGATCAACTAGACTATGCTCCATATTTCTGGAGTGCTTTTGCTCCGCAGAAGGTTCTGTTGGCTTTAAGTGAGTGAAGTTCTGCTTGCTATGCGAATGTGACAAGATAGGACTCTGGCCACTGGGATTAGAAACTGATCCCTCCATGTCCTCACTGGAGTCTGACAAAACTATCAGGTCTGGCTCCTTTTTCTGGGGGGAGTTTGAAAGTAGTGGGACACGGCTTTGAGGCTTTCGAGGCATGCCTTGTTCCGGGAGTTCCTGTTCAACTATTTCCTTAACTCCAACAGTACAGCAGTTATCATTCCGGTGTGGAGGAAAGATGGACGGATCGGTGGGATTGTCACTGCGTAAACTTGTTGAGGACTGAAGCGTGGTTCTACCAGATGATTTGAACGTGGGAGCATAAGGCGTATGTGCTTGTGGTGGAGTTGAGGAAGGAGGACTGAAGGAGTCTTGATCTTCTTTGGAGGGCGCCTCAGAATCTGAGAAGAGGCGATTATAACTACTATCAAGACTGTGGTCCGGAAGAGGGTCGAATTCATGCTGAGGGCTTTTGTCAGTACATTTCCCTGGAATATCTCCTGGTTCACTTAATTTGCTTGATATCTCTTCCTCACCTCCTTCATCACTTTCTCCCACGCTCACCTCCTCCTCATCCCTCATTCTCTGTGTGGCGGCAAACTCATAAATCTCATCCAGCTCTTCCTCGTTCACCTGCTCCTCGTGGAGCTCTTTGTCGCCTGATGCGACGTCAGTAGCTTTGTGGACATTGCTCTCGTCTTGGTCTGCATCGTCTTCCTGGCACCACATGGAGTTGAAAAGCGCTGTTAAATTCTCGTCTGTGCCGTTGCCGAGGTGCTCCCCGGGGCTTGCGGCGGCTCCGGCATCATCCTGAGCTGAAGCTTCATCAGTGTGACACTTGCATAGCTGCTGCAGCTCCTGTAGATCAAACCTTACAAAATAGGAGCAGATAAGTCATACACCTACTCTTTAATAAATCAATTCAATTTGTTTGGTAAGGTATGGAAATGTGTGACTTCTGCTTACTGACCTGGATGCCAACTCCAGTACATGAGGATGTAATGAGGCTGAGAGGGAAAATTGAGCAGTGTAGAGGTACTGCAGCAGAACTAACACCGCCTGTCCTGGGACATCGTTGATCAACACCCTTTGAGCGGCCGGCATTCCCTCCTCATGCACCCCGATTCCACTTTCATGCATCTGGAAGAAAAACACCACAATATTTAGGCCCCTAAAGGCTTTCAGCCTCTCGATGGTAACTGAGCATGATTTATTTTCTTTTGTTACCAGCCGACTTCTGAAAATGTCTACGTTAAGACAAAAGTATTTCTGCCCCCGGAATTATAAACTCTTTCGTAGTCTTTGTCTCGCCTTGTGGCCGAGTGTGCGCTGCAACGGGCTTCTTGCTTCTACTAGCTTAAAAGCAAGCGGAGTTCAGAGTGTGGAAAAAAGTATTTAAGCGCTTTTAAAGAAAATAAATATACCTCCAGCCTCTATAATGACATGATGTTCTGCCCACAGCCGTAATGGTAAATAACAAATGACTGGCTTCCCATTGGCCAACAGTACATGGGACGGGATGAAAGCTGGCTCATTTGAATACGACAAAAATCAATCTGATTTTGGCAAGACAGAAAATAAAGTGTGTAAAGTGTACTATAATTCCTGCTTCTTGGGGTATTTTGATGCCAGCTGGACAAATGGAATCTGTTTGATGAAAAAAGTGCCTACAGTAGTTCTTTTAGTACTGTGTTGCAGTTACCATTTCTGCCAGGAGGGGGCATCGTGCATATATCATGAAGGAATGAGCAAAGAAGACTTGGCCACTGTCCACCTGGAGTTGCCAGTCACTGAGCAGTGGGTTATTCACCATGCTGCTCAGGTTTGATGCCAAGGTGGATAGCGCCACCTGCAGAGGAAACAAGAGAGAAGTTGTCTCTCATCAGGAAGAACCCACACATTCATTGTGTTACTGTACTTCCAAACTTTGGCCTGTGGAGAGTTAACTTACTGATAAATGACTGCTGCAATCTTTTGTTGCTTCTGGTTGACATAAAGACCTTTCTGCTTGGCACTGGAGGTCACCTCCAGGGGCACCTTTCACACAGGGGTCAGTAGTTTCTTCTAGAAAGAAGCCACTCACTTGGAGGTCGGTGTACAAACTAGTGTTTTTGTCTGTGGAAACATCATTGGAAAACAATTATACTCCACAGTGACAGCAATTCACAATCATGGTGGTACACACTGGAATGGTTGCTAGTCAACCTCAGAGAACATATAGACAATTTTGAACCACACAAATCAAAATGCTCAGTGTAGAGTACAGAGCTATATATTTCTTTTACCTTTGCTAGGGCCAGGAGCAGTGTAGGTGCTGCGGGCGATTTCATCGTTGGACAGGTCCACTAATTCTTGCAGGGCCTGACTGTTTGCTGGGAGATGCCCCGTAGACGGACTGGAGGGAGCTGAGGAGCAGTCACTTGTCTGGGAGGATGATAAGATGGAAGCCTTGTCGTTGGATTGGGTGGAAGCGCTGGGAATCTACAGGCAGATGTAAAAAAGTGGTGAGCATTGGAGAACTCATTTGGAGTTACTATATGCATATATTTGGAGATAGATGATGGCGGTCTTACTTGATTAAAACAATCAATAAAACACACATGATGTCTAATGAAAACCGTGCACTGAAATGGGCATGAGACAAGAGGTGGGGCGCGTCACCAGCCAGTCAAATTTGTTTTTTAACATCTAAAGGAATTCATAAGAACTATTACAAATATCACATTATGCCTTACTGAAAATCACCATGTGAACAAGGACAGCAGCTTTCACTAATTCAAACATCTCCAATACATTTATCATCTTACTCGTGCTGGTTCCCACGGTGCGAGAAAGTCTTTGAGCTCCGGGACGAAGAAGTCTAATACGCTGGTTGATTGTCCATTCAGCAGTGCACTCTTTTGCCAGAGGGGGGCAGCGTCGCTCAAGGTGGACAAGGTGCTGGGACAGCGAGTCGGGGTAGGTGGAGATGGAGCTCGACTGCATAGGAGGAGGGCAGAAACACGTTCCTGCAGCCTTGTCAGGGCCGTATCAGCATCCTGGATGAGGAGGATCGGAGGAGGACGAGGGGCCGTGCCCTTTTTCCTCTTACCATGACCCTTACCTATAAAATGAGCAATTGGAATGTTATTAGACACACTAAACATTCATAGCATCAAGGTTCAAAATACTGTCTTCCTTCCTTAGAGCATTGAATCATTTTAACTCTATAGTCAGTACCATCTCTGTAAAATTACTAAATTAACTTAATTTTGCAAGACAAGCAAAAGGAGGTGATGCTGTACCGGCATCTGGCCTCCACTTCAACACAGGATTCATGGAGGAATCAGTGGCGATGATTTCTGTTCCTGCCAGACTTAGCTGCTTCCTCTCCTGTTCCAACAGGGAGGATGACAGAGCCAGGGCCATTATGGTGTCTTCATCCAGGGGCTCAGTCTTTTTCCTGGGCTTCTTTTTTGCTGCCGGGTTTGCCTTCATTACGCCTTTCCTCTTGCCTCCTCCAGTCTGTATGCTGAAAATTATAAAAATATTGAGGCCAAATCGATTTGGGTTGAGAATGCATTTATAAAAATGCAAAAAGAACTTGAAGAGGAATGGACTCTGTTCAACCACAGATACAAATGTGTGTATGCTTGACTGATGTGAAGTGTACAGGTGGCAGACATACAGTGTGTTGCTCGTGGCACGTTGCGTTTCTTCGGCCTGCCTCTGAAGCGCCTGCAGCAGGTCGGCAGGACTGACACCCATGTCCGCCGAGCAACGCTTTAAGTGGGTGGAGCGACTTTTGTGCGACTTGAATTTCTTGCCACAGATTGGACAGTCGGGGACATCCGCAGGAGGAGGACGAGGAGGAGCAACCATTTGATGCTCACTGTCATCTAAACACCTACCAGCAGATATATACACATTTGAATATTCTTAAGAAAAAAGATATCAACCCCAAATCAAAATGTGACACTGTTTAAAAGGGAAATAAACTGACTTCAACAGTTATTAAATGTTATTAGGGCAGAATACAGACTGCACTACTATATTCATTAGGATATAACCAAAGCAGGGGCAACTGGTAACTTCTTAGTAAAAAGACCGACCTGTTGATGTGCTGTGCGCGCCCTTCGGGTGTCATGTGTGAAACGTTTCGGTGACAGATGTGGCAAAAGAAGAGACCATCAGCTGCCAAGTCCAGTGTGTGGACCTCTGCCGCCTCGTGGTCAAGTTGCTTCTGCATCCGCATGGCCAGAACCTCATCGCTGTCCTGAAGCCTTAGTTGGTGCTCTGAAGTGGAAGACTGCGGTATTTCTAGGGACAGATCGGTGTGCATTTCACTATACATTAATTGCATTGACAGTGGTACAAAACTCTGATTCCAATAAAGTTTGGAAATTGTGTCAGAATATTTGAATGGTAAAATGAGGGAAAGGCGGGGGGGAACCATCATGTCACCTCACCTGACTGTGGAGGAGATGGATCCCTGCTATGCTCCACATTGTGCACCATCCTCGGCTGGTTGGCTCTCTTAAACTGTTGCATCCCGTTGAGTAATTTATCTTTTGCCCCCATGCCCGGTTCAGTTGTTTGTGCTAAAGATAACAAAACATCTCCTGAATCATGAACAACCTTGCCCGTGTTTCCCATGAGCTGTTGTGCTTCGATATGAGCAGGCTGTGAGTCCGTTCTGACAAGCTGAGCTCCAGAGCTTCCCTCGTTTCTTTGGTTCCCATCGCTGGTCTGACAAGATGTCTTCTGGTCGATTCGCCTACGTTTAGGCTCGGATCCTTTCTTGCGGGACCGTTTCAACAGCTTCGAGCAGAGGTCAACAAAGTCCTGGTCCGACTCGTTCATGACTGCGACCCTTTTTTTGACTGGTCACCGTGAACATATGCCAGCATGGAATCCGCGCTGGCAAATATCCATAACGGATCGCCAACGTTTTCGCCCCTTGCAGTTTGATTCAAGGATCCGCGGGTGCTATTATAGAAAAAAACCAATAATAAATAATACATCCATGTATACGTTCCAATATTCTATACATCTAAAATATAGCATCAAGCTAGTCGTGAATAAATACATTGAGTTCTCACCGGACTTTCAGCATCAATGTAGTGTCTCATACTAATTCCAAACCATCCCTCTATTGACAATGTTTGTAATGTACATTTATTACTTTTTTTACAGACGGTTTTGTTTTCATTTTATAGCGCGCACATCAAACTGTTTTTACTTCTGGTCATGTGACAGGAAAACATACTATTTACTTCCGGGTCGCGCTGGCTATTCGAAAGTGTCACTTTACATTTACGTTTACCAGATTTGCACCGGGACAGTCAGAATGAATATTTATGTTTTTATATAGCAGGAGTTTGAGCCTAAAAAAAAAATAAAAAAATAAAAAAGCTGACATCTGGTTTGACACTGCATAATTGTCCATGCAGCACTTCATACACCGTGGTAGACTTGGCTAAAATTTTACTAATGAAATTATGAAAAGAACTGATTTTTCAAAGCACCAGTTATTTTTTGCACTTATTAAAAAAAAAGAAAAAACTATCTCACATCGCATGGCTTCCAGGTGATGGAACAATTACACTTCCCACAGCGAAACTTGTCCGTCGACTGCAACCCCAATTGTACTCAACATTTTCTATTTTCTCATATTTAAATCAAGTGGTTGTCGGAATACGAGAAAATGTGCAGATCCGCCCATTGCGTTTTACCTCGAATCTTGCGCTGAAACGATTTGTCGAAGTCGCGCACTTCCCAGAATGGGACCCGCATAGTCGCGGTTTGCCACCCGCGGATTGGCAGATTCGAGGTTTCAACCCCCAACCCCATCCAACACACAAACATCTTCCATTCACGTCCCTATTCAACATGAATAGAGGGTGCCACTGTAGTTTGTGACCCAAGTGAGGTGTCAGTGTGCGTGGAGTGACTGTGCGTGAGCTGTGGCAGACAGCAGCTCTTGAATGATCGTGCATTCCATAACCACTCAAGGGAATAAAGCGGCTGAAGTGAAACCACACCGAGGCCCTCACAATATGAATAGTAGTGATCCTTCATGATTTAGTCAACAGTTCTGTAGTTCATCTGTTGCAGTTTATTTAACAATATGGTATAGAAGTAAGAAATGAGCCTTTTACCAGTTTGTACAGTGTTTTCGTTCTCTCGTATATTTATAGTATTTTGCTTAATATTGGCTTTACAATAGGAGAAAAAGCAAACTCTTCCCACCCGTTCAAGTTTTTTGTAAGAGGAATGAGCCTTGATGACTCCCAAGAGAATCTTGATGGTGCCTCCATTCTTCAAACGCACTTTAGTGTATAATTTAAAGGTTGGATGATCTTTGCACCTCACACCTCAAGTCACTGGTCTCTTTCTCTTTACAATATTTGTATCAAAAAAGCATGACAATTTCTTTTTTTTTAATGTCAAAGTAACAATTTTCTACACCTGCAAAACAAGAGTTTCCAACTTCCAGGCATCTGAGATGGAGGCTGTAAATCTTAGTTTTAGGGGATTTGTGAAACCAGTAGGATGTGTCATTCTTTTAGAGAGTGTGAGGTTTGCATCGGTGTCTTCATGTGCACCTGTATACATGTCTGTGTAAACAACCTGCCACAGTCCATTTCCTATTTTAATACAACTGGGTGCTCTTCATACACACAGAGAAGAGATAGGTCTCAGTCCCTCAGCACATCATATTGGAGCAATGGTTTAACGCGTGACCACAAATGCCAGGAACGACAGCTTGAGAACAGAACAAAAACCTGGCCCGGTGCCGCAACTTAAACACAAAAGGTTGTTTTTTTTCTAATGGTACAAAAGATATGAATAATATAATGCAATTGTACATTTAAAAAAAAAAATGAGGATGGTATGAAATCACACCAAGAACCAACCAAAAATAAATTGCGTATTGAACACATTTGGTCTCAACCAAAAAATATATTCTTTGTGACTTAAATTGCATTTTAAGAAGCGAATTGCAAACCCCGTTACATTTTCAAGAAGGGGGGGGAACCTTAACTAAGGAATATTTCATTTTCACGGGGTGTTGGACTTTTATTTTTTTTTCTTCCTCTACCAAATTCTCTTTTTTGTTTTTACAACAGTTTTATACAGGTACAAAAAAGATCTCAATAGTAGAAAGAACAAACAAAGCCCTCTTAGATAAAGAGTCTGAGGGGAAGTTAGGAAGAATCTAGGAGGGGTCTCAGGTACTGAGACGCGGTAGTTCTTCATTTCTCAACAGAAATGCTACAATCCCTCCACAAACTTCTCTAGAGTGTCTCCTGTAGCATCTCCCACCATGCTCAAGTCGCTATTTAGTACCCCTCGGTTAGGAGGATTGAGCTGGGGTAGCATGGCGCTTTGTTCTGGTGTCCCCAGGTGTCCCTGTTCCATGGACCCAGACAGTGGGCCCCCAAGTCCATGGTGGGGGGAACTGGAGTGGGATGGAGGCGGGTGCTGCGGTGAGGGCTGGGGCTGGTTCTGGATCTGCGGCGAGGGACTGGAATGTGGTGGTGGCTGCGAGGGTGGACGTGGGGATTGAACAGGGGCAGGAGAGCGGACTTGGTTGCTGAGACTGTTGGCGAGGGAGGGCTGGCCAGCAAGCAGGTGGGTCTGGGGACTCATGGGGCTGGGCTGTGCGGGAGAAGCCATCTGCTGCTTGAGGACGGCCTGTTGCTGAGGAAGTTGCTGTTGCTGCTGCGGCAGCGGCGGCTGCTGCGGCTGCTGCTGTTGTTGCTGCGGCTGCTGCTGTTGTTGTTGCAGCGGCTGCTGCTGCTGTTGTTGTTGCAGCGGCTGCTGCTGCTGCTGTTGTTGCAGCGGCTGCTGCTGTTGTTGCAGCGGCTGCTGCTGCTGTTGTTGCAGCGGCTGCTGCTGCTGTTGTTGCAGCGGCGGCTGCTGCTGCGGCGGCGGCTGCTGCTGTTGTTGTTGCTGTTGTTGCTGCTGTTGCTGCTGTTGTTGTTGCTGTTGCTGTTGCTGCTGCTGCTGCTGAAGCATTCGTTGATGGAGCATTTTTTGAGCAGGGTCCATTCCCATGCCCGTCTGAGCCATCTGAGCCATGGATGGTAGCTGGCCCATTGGGCCGCCAGCTGCTCCTGCGCCTGCTTGCATGGCTTGCATCTGCTGTTGTTGCATGCGGAGCTGCGAGTACGTAGCTGCTGTGCCCTGAGCCTGGGCAGGGAACTGGCCAGGGTGTCCCTGAGGCATCACTCCCTGTTGCGGTTGCTGCTGTTGCTGTTGTTGCTGCTGCTGCTGCTGTTGTTGTTGCTGCTGCTGCTGTCTTAACAGTTGCCGACGATAGAGCTCTTGAATCTGCGGATTGGTGTTGTGTGCCGTGTTCATCACCTGCCCTTGAGCCCCCATCGCTGCCATACCCTGAGCAGGAGGCTGCTGAGACTGTTGAGATGGCATCCCTGGCCTCTGCACAGTGCCTCCCGGCATGGCCATGGTCTGCATTGTGGGCAAACCTGGCTGCTGACCGGGTTGCTGCGGTTGGTTGGCGTGGTACTTGGCTGTTCGTTGTTTGATGAAGGCAGCCATTAGCTGAGGGTTTGATTTGAGGATGTTGAGGACTTGCTGTTGCTGCTGAGGTGAGCTGGGAGACTTGAGGGTACGGAGAAGATCCTGAAGAGCATTGGGGGCTATGGCACCAGGTCTCTGTGGTGCCTGTGGCCTTGCACCAGGCTGCTGTGGAATGAGCATCCTCTGGCCCGGAGGTTGCTGTCCAGGGGCCATCATGGTTCGCTGCATGGTCATGGCCTGTTGGGGGTTCTGGCCTGGAACAAGGCCTTGCTGTTGAGTTTGTGCAGCCTGTATGGGCCCGGCAGGTCCAGGCCATTGACCTGGGGCCATGTTTGGTTGCATGACCTGTGGTCCCCGAGGTCCTGGTACCATCTGCATGGGTGCTTGCATCGGTCCTGCCATACGCTGCTGTGGCTGCTGGGGGTTCATGGGCAAGCCATTCATGTTGACCAGATAGTTCTGCTGGTTCTGTTGGGCCTGTGCCATCAACTCAATGTGGCGTGCCATCTTGACAGCAGCGAGAGGAGGCTGCTGCTGCTGCTGCTGCTGCATTTGTTGTGGCTGAGGTGGCTGTGGAACAGGGGACGGTTGCTGATGCAGAGGGGAGGCTTGGGGCCCTGGCTTACCCTGGGGCACAGCCGCTTGAGGCTGTCCGTTTCGAGGTGCGCTGGGGAACGAGGGCGACATGACACCTGCAGAGTTGGGGGTCTGAGGCTGACTGGACAGCGACTGCTGTGGCGTCTGGGGTGTGTTGGGCTGGGTATGGGAAGTGGGAGTTGTTGGAGCAGCTGACGCCGGCGGGGACGGTAGTGGCATGGTTCTGCCTTGCATGGTAGCCATTCTTCTCTTCATTAAGTGAGCCTGCTGGAGTCTGTGTTGCAGCTGCTGGTGGCGAAGCTTGTGCTTGATATTCAGGCAGAACGGCACCGGACACTTATTCTCCTGACAGTTCTTTGCATGGTAACAGCATAGAGCAATAAGCTGCTTGCACACAGGACAGCCACCGTTTGTTTTCCGCTTGCAACACTTGGTGTGCTGCACCACTCTCTTCATCTTCTGGCAGGACGGCAGAGAACAGTTGGCGTTGCGGCACTGACAAGCGTGGACGAGAGACTGGATGCAACGCTGGATGCTCAATCGCCGGCTTTCCTGTGGGCTCTTTGAGGCCTCGCCACTCTGGCTGTTGCTGTCATCATCCAAGCCGAGACCCCATTTCACCATCTGGTGCTCATGACCCTTTGCATTATAACAATTAATACAAAGGTCGAAGTCCTGTGAAATGGAAGACAGGGACAAGGTCAATAACATGACTATACCCCTAAATTTGTAACTCTTCAGCACTTGTTTTTTTGTTTTGTTTTTTAAATAACTACAGTGTGTGACATCTATTTTAAGTACATAAAGGTAACGACAGGAAAAATCTAGGTGAGTATGCAAAACATGCATTTGTCACAAGGGTAACAGACCTCGCACACTGTGCAGTGCCAACGTGTCTCGACGTGATGCTTGCATTCATTGCAAGTGTACACAAAGCGGTCTTGTCCCTGGTTGTGCAGCTCAACGAGCATACACATGGTGCTCCACTTGCATCTCCTGAGAGAGCTGAACTCCCAATGTTTGTCCCTGGCCAAAGTCAGGAAAGCATCACGGCCATCCATCAGGTCACAGGAGAGCAAGGGGTCCGGGTCGATAATCGGGGGCAAAGTGTTGACCATGGGCCCGGAGTGGAGGTGGATTACAAAGAACACCTACAGCAATCAAACAACTTTCGTGTTAAAACATACACCCTCAATGGCTGGTCCATCATTGATGGTCAAAAAAACAGTACCTACGCTGTAAACGAGTCTCACTCACCTCTTTGTGCTTCTCCATGGTAGCATAGAGCTTCTGGGACAAATCATTCGCTACATTCGGCATTCCGGGCTTCTTCTTGTTAGCTCGACTCATGCTGCTTTTGTTTTTATTTGTCTTCTTGTTGTTTTTCTTCTTAGCATTTTTGCTGTCACTTGGGGTACCCTGAGAGCACATGAAAGAGTAGCATATAAGTAGACTCACCAAATTCACACTACTCTAGAATAAAATATTACAACTAAGTTTAAGATTGTTGACAAACCTCTGGCGTTTCAGAAGCAGCCGTGTTCTCCTCTTTTTTTCTCTCTTCCTCCTCCTGCTCGAGCTCCTTGATACTTTCTTCCAGAACATTGGGCCAGAAGTCTCCTTCGAAATAGGGCAACTCATTGGCGCTGGTTAGACGGTCCTCAGTTGCCTGTTTGAAAATATCCTGTGTAGAAGACACAAAGCATTAGTAATTTACTTAAAATGTCCATCATACATACAAAAATGGCAAATGTTGCAAGCGGTGTGAAACTCGCCACGGAAACTGCCAAAAATAGTGGCAAAATCATGTTGAAGTAATTATCTCGTAGATCTTTTACCATATCAAACTTCCCTGACCCTCAGGTCCTTCGATACTAGCTTTTTAGTAATACCCAGCGTGAATGCAAAGACCCACAGCAATACTATACTGTTTGTTTTATGTTAACTCTTATTATTTTATTTTGTGATGGTCATTATGTTCACCTTGTAGTCGTGCAAGATTCTTTCTCCGAAGGCCTTGTCCAGCATTTTCCGATACCAGTCCTGAAGCCTCTTAGGTTTGGGAATCTTCTGCTCGGGAGGGTGACAGTGGAAGATGTAGTCATCTCCCTCACTTGGTGGACACGCCCAAATGTGACCTTGAGCATAGCTTCACACAAGCACAGACCAAAAGGTTACACCTGAGAACCGTTTGTGATTTGAACAAAATATATGTAATCCATGTGGTGTGGTTACCCGAGTTTCTTGGCATATTCCAGATAGCCGATTAGGATCTCATGGTACACCGCTGTTCTCAAAACTCGAGGTTTGAAAAAGTGAATACTGTCAAGGTATGATATGTAGACTCGTCTGTGAGGGTAGAAAATTGGAGATTCGGATCATTCAACCCACAGAAAGCCTCAAACCACAAATTAATCATCCCATGTACAGACCTAGTGTTGGGGAACGGGCATTCAGAGCCGTACTCCTGGACATGCATGCCAAAGAAGCACACATCGACGCCATCAATCTCTTCAAAGGCAAAAAGTGCTTTGGTTCTGTAGGGAAAGGTCTCTGGCATCTCACCCGTATCCACAAACCTGAAATCGTCAAGGGAAAACAATTATTGAAGGACGTGCGATTATAGTAAAATGGAAAAAAAAAAGTGAATTGTGTAATGCGTGCAGCTCATTTTCAAGTGTTTTGCATGTAATCACATCAATCTTTAAAGCACAATTGAGTTTCAACATTTGGTGATTTCAATTCTGTTGCCATGAAGTTTCTTGGGGTTAAAAGAGCATTAAATTGCATTTCCCAATTAGTGCACATTGGTAAACATGATGATGCATTGTTTGAAATGTGTAATCGTTTTATAACTGATGAGGAAAGATGACTTAGTTACGTGACAAAGCACGTTTTTTGAAAATATTTGTTTTGGCTCCTTTTAAACTACATAAAGGAAGTTGCCCATTTTACTTGCTGCAAACAAATTATCTTACATGAAGTGAGTCTCAGTGTGCTTGGTGTAGCTCCCTCCACGGTAAATTAAAGAATCACCGCCTACATAAATTTTAATGATCATCAAATGAGCAGTGATTCCATAATTTTCTGTGAGGGCTTGTAGAAAATGTAGCGCAGCCAACTGCTCATTTGTACCTTGGTCGGTCGGGAGTGTTCTCACCTCGCTTTCATGCCTTGTTTAACCTCCACCGTTTTGTCGGAGCTTGCAACCACTCGCACAAACACCTCTCCAGCTTCCGGGTGGTTCTGTCTCTTCAAGAATTTATTCACACGATCCTCTATATACATTCCGAGTCGTGTTGACTGTAACCCTACGGTATGTCAAACAAGGAAATTTGGGAATTTTGGAAGGGAAATTGAGATGTTCAATTTGTATCAAGGATCGTGCACACTCACAGGAAAAACAGAACGATTCAAAGAAAATGATACCAACTTTTTGCTGAGAACTTGTTATCCTTCCGTGTTTTTCCACTCTTCTTCAAGCAGTTATCACAGATGAATCTGTTGATTGTGAATAGTTAGACAAAACAAAATAGAACGAGACATTTTCAATTACGTCGATTATGAACAGGTTGGATTTCTCACCCAGATGGCCAAATAACCTCATAGTGCAAGACACATATCTGGTGCATCTTCCGCCCGCAATCTTTACATTCAACAAACCTAAAGAGAAGCAAACATACAACAAATTTACAATGATGACAAAATCAGCATTATGGTAAAGGCTAGCGGACATTAATTGCCTTTTAACAAATGCCACTCTTCACATATGCATACCTGTGAGAGGATGTACTTGTTTGGAAGGACGTAAGACCTTTCAAACAATAAGATTCTTATTGTTTTCTTGGGCGGCAAGATGAGGTTAGATTTTTTTTTTAATTAAGAGAGGGGGATCACGTTTTGAGAGTTCGCCATTAGGTTGACTACAGAAGTGATGCAACTAACTTTGTACTGAAGCAATATCAGCATGAAAAAGTTTAAAGGGGAGTGTGGGTTTGTGTCTACTTACGGCTCAGGTTCCAGTACATCGTTCTTCTTTTTTTCAAACTGGTCTTTTGATATCATCCTGACAGGGAATGTACAGCAGATGAGCGAGAAAAAGTGAGCCCGACATCACAGTTCCGACACATCAAGTCTATGAGCTGCTCGTACTTTCATAATGTATGCAACTGGGCCACCTGTATGTTTGTTATTCATCTGTTTACTTACGTCTGTGGCTGTGCAGGATCATCCCCTAATGTCACACTCTCTCCCTGAATCTCATTGAAGCACTTCTCACAAAAATGGTACCTGGATGAATGAATATGTTGCATTGAGCACATTAAGTAGAGCCGAAATTGAAATGCCACAAGTTCCTAAACGAACACCAAAACAACCTTTAGATTATGTCCACAATTACTTATGGACTTGTAAAGTTGTGTAATGGCGAACTTTTCTTTCTGCAATTAGTTAAATGATGGATATAATCCCTGCTGCTTTCTGATCCACGCGCAGTCATTGGAGAAATTGACTGTCGTTACAGGATTGATACTGCAGGGGGTGCAATGGAACGTGGCTCAAACTACCACGCAGAGGTTGGGGTGTATAAGGGAATGAATGGAAGTTATTTGGGTGTTTTAGTGCCATTATTTCCCACTGATGTTGAAGCACTGTGAATTATTCTCGATTGTTTATCAATGTGTCGAACTTTTCGCCATGCTCTCTCATCACTGCAGTTGTCTGGTTTGAAAGGTAAGTGGGTAACACGGTGTAGGGTTTTCTTTTCTTTTTTTTTTTAGGTGTGATTCAAATTGTTCCAACACAGAAATGGTCTGATGATGGGTTACCTGTTCTGGTAACTGTAATATGTGCCTCCAGTTGGGATGGTGCAGAGCTGTTTCCCGTAACAACAGAGGGTTTGTGGGGAAAACTCAAACTGCAGAAAAAAGTGGCAAAAAAGAAAGGTGAAAACTTCTCAAAAGGGATTTTTTTTATTTTGTGTACTTTACACAAAATATGCTAATCTTTGACATGTCTCATATTCAGTTTTCTTTGTAGAACATACCTTCCTCCCGCAGCAGTAACCCAGGCTTTGCATGACGGGGTCAATCTCGGCCTCAAAAACCTCGGCCAGCTTGGAACAACACTTGTACACGCGGGATGTCTTGCGGTTGTACAGCCACGCATTGTTGAACATCAGCCAGACATCATCAACGTATTGCCATGGATCCTGGTACTGGCCTGTGTCCAGCTTGCGTTTGATTGTGGACAGATCTATTGGATTTTTAACTATGTCAAAGTAGTCCTACAGAGAGAGAGAGAGAGAGAGAGAGAGAGAGAGAGAGAGGACAAGTCTTGGGTTACACGCTTGATTTTACATGGATGAGGTGGCTTACATGCAAGAGTTCTATCAGCATAGACACTTTGTGTTTATCACCCACGCTGCGCTCAAACATATGACGGCAGCCGAAACAGAAAGTACTCAAGGTCTCCTGGGATGGAAAACTCACAAAAGCTTGTAGGCAGTTAGCTTGGCAGGCTTTAATTACAGCGTTGCCATCTCTTGCCTGCTTCTGAACCGCTCAACTCCGCTCTCAATAAAGTCAAGTCACAGCCTTTGCGATTAGCAAGTGCCACTTTATCAGATTGTGATTAAAACGCAAATCACTAATTGTTCAGTACTTTTTCAAGGTTCCCCTTTTGCAATATTTACAATAAATTTCATTAGTTTGTACTTCAAAAGCATTCAGTAGCAATACAATTAAAATGGGGCAATACACGTTTTTTATATTATTGTTTTTTATATTATTGTTATTTCAAACACTGCGACACAAATGATGCCGCTTATTTGTGAAATTTCAAAATTCCATTTGTGCCATGTCAGCTTCTCTTTCACAAAATGCTTTTTTTTTTTTTTTTTTTTTTAATAGAACAGTTGGTTGTTTGGAATCCATTATGCTTCCACTGCTTCAACATGTAACGACTATGCAACATTACATTAAACAGTGATTAAGTTCCACATGATAGGCTGATTCTGAGCATCCCTAAAACACTGCATGTCAGTGGGCGTGCATTTTCACAGTTGCATGTTTATGTGTGAAGCATGTTTTCGTGCGCTACCTACTGGAATACACAGGAGCATCGGGTCTACTGGCTGTCTGAAGGGCAACGACTCGGAATCCTGCCTATAGAGCGATTCCAACGTTGGCATCAGAGCCTGCCGCAACTCCTCAGGCTTGAAGACTGAAAGAGAGAGATTTAAAAGAAAAATAATAATAAAGTTACTTACAAGTCCAAGGAAAAATGATAACATCTGGTGGTTGGTGAGTTTATAGGTACTGGATTTACACACAATAATTCAATGTTTTGGTCAATTTGCAAAACTGTTTTGTTTTCTTTTTGCTCCAGAGCAAAACAATCTTCATCCTTGGTTTCACCGACTGACCTTTCTTCCGAGAGGGCGAAGAGGAGGTTGTTCTGTTGGTTCCTTCCACTTCCTCTTTTTTAGGCTCTGTCTTCAGTTCCATCTTTTTCTCCTCTACTTCCATTGTCTCTTGCTTTTCCTCCGTCTCCTCCTTCTTCACCAACGAGGAACTCGAGTCTTCATCAGTCTACAAAGAAGGACAACAAGTCATTAGTTTTTTTATATGCACCCTTACAATGTAAAATACTCTGAGGTAAAAGAAGCATCTCAAGAATCAATTGAGAGGCTTGTGGGAAATGTAGATTACACGCACCTCCATTTTGGGTTCAATTTTGCCGCCAGCGGCCTCAAACTCAAGCTTGTCATTGTGTGGCTCTGTTTTGACCTCCTTGACAGGCAGGTCAGCTGCAACATGCTGCGAGTGCAGGTCCGCACTAGCAGCTGAGGCCGGCGTGGGCACCCGGTTATCCAGGCTAGGCCCTGGTTGAGACAGCTGTAGGGCAAAGAAAGAAAAGTGAAGCTGTGATACACAAACCGTGGATCAACTGAGCAGTTGCATGCGTAGCTGAATGTACAGCACAGATAAACGCCTCCCACATGAATTTCACGGTTCCCCTATAAAATGCAACAATCCAGGTGTCATGGATGCTACAGAGACTGGTGAAATGCAATTATCAGACAGCGAGGTGAAGACGATGGGACGGGTTGGCACATGAGAGCGAGTTTGCAGGGGTCAGAGTGGAGGGCATGCGTAGGAGCTCAGGCTCACCGGTGTGGTGGGGGGCTGAGGCAAGGGCTGAGGCGGGGGCTGCGTCTGTGCTGATGAGGGGATCTCCACTTGTGTTTGGGGCTGAGTTGGGCAGGATGGGGTGACACCTTGGACAGACGCAAGGCCAGACAAGGTGGGAGTGGCACTACGGCTGGAGGACTGAGGGAGGGGCAGGTTAGTGCCCGCCCCAGCCGTGGAGGCGGAGGAGGTCGCAGGAGGAGGAGTTGAGTGCAAGGGGGTTTGGGAAGAGGCTAGCTGAGGGCCCAGCGAGGGACCAAGTGCATTCATGGGGAGGTTAGCACTCGGCTGCTGTTGCTGCTGGAGAAGACACACGCACGCACGCACGCACACACGCACGCACACAAAAGGAAGGCGGACGAGCACACAGTAAGCAGACAAACCAAGTAAACCGATCAGACAATCACCACGCCACACAGCAGCATCAGCTTTTGGCTTAGAGAACACCTTGCAATGGGAACAAATCTAATTTCATTTATGAATTAGTGATTAGTATGTTTGATTAAAGGGTAAATCCTGATGCCAAACTTCAGAATACTACAGTAAATGCAATGATTTGAAAACCAACTGTAAGTTTCAGGCATCAGCCACAACAAGGATTTACTATTGACAGCACCAAATGGCGAAATACCTGACCAGGATTCTACCTTTGGCCACAATGCGGAGTGGGATTTAAGTTGGTAAGCCGTTTTAAAGGAAAAAAATTATGTATTTAGAAGCGGAAGTTTCATATCCAACGAAAAAGGAAAAAGGGGTGAGGCGAGAGGTGAGCGAAAGAGGGGGAGAAAGATAGACATAGAGAGGGGGAGCAAAAGAAGAGATAGTAACTGCACCAAATGAGCTTACGGCGTGGTTACGGCCATTTTTTGTTGTTGTTGAAAATATCATTCGAGTACATTCTTTGATTTATCGTTCAACCTTACTCGACTGATCCCTTAAAAATAAGTGATTATGGCTTAATTAAAATTTTTAGTATCAAAGTTTTCTCAATTCTGTCAATTAAGTTGGGGGTATTGTGTGCATAACATAACATTATGCCCATTTTATCAAATGGCTAAAACTTTCCAACTTTTTGTAGAAAGGTTGTTGGAATTTGAAACGCTTGTGTACACCACTCATTTAGGCCTCACCTGAGTAACAGCAGCCTGTGCTGGTGGCTGACCCATCCCAGCTGCCAATGTGACATTCATTGCCCCTGTTGCAGAGACGGCAGTCGATCCAGGAGGGAACTGAGTCTGAGCCATAAACTGTCCCTGGCTTGCTGTCTGGCCCACCATGTTGCCACTGTTGTGACCAGTGATCATACCCTGGGCTTGAGGCATCCGGGAGGGTGACATTCCCACCTGGACAGCAAAAGCAGACAGCACTAATAAGACACTATTTTTCTTTTTTCAGGCAAAGATCATTTGCATACATAGCAGTTGAATAACAATAATGAGAGAGTGGAATGCAAAACATTATAAATGGTTTCCCAGCCCTCCTTACCGCTGGAACGGAGCTCATGTTCATTTGTTGAGGGTGGTTCATTGGAGAGGCAGCGCGAGCCCCCATCGTTGTTTGCGACATTTGAGCGTTGGGCAGAGCCATGTGATTAAATTGGTTGATTCCTGTAGAATAGAGAACAATTAATACTCAGTAATCAGCACCCTGATGCAGTGTAAAAACAAGTGCCTCAATAAGTTCATTCTGAATGAACTGAATGACGGCAGTTTAACCGATTTTTTTGATTAAATGTAATGACAACAGTATGTCCAAAATATAAGACATACCTTGTGAAACTTGCATGCGGTTCATGATTTGATTTGGCATGTTGGGCAGAGGATTAGGTCCATCTAAACACAATGAAAGACACACAATCAGAATACTTTTTTTTCTTTTTTTTTAATCGGTAGCAGATGAGAACTGTCCATAGCAAAATACAGCTAAATCGGAACACTTGACATTTCATAATCTTATAATCCTGTAATATTTTTTTATACTTACTCTGTGGCCTGGGGCCCAAGGGGTTGGGCTGTGGGAGACCTGGTTGCTGGGCACCCTGGGCAGCCATGGGTGCCTGATTGATAATCTGTTTCTGTAGCCGTGAGCGCCGCTTCTCTTCCAGTTCCTTTTGGATTTTATATATTTTTTCCGCAAGGAAGTGATAGTATTCATCCTACACAGAAGTTAACATGAATATCATATCAACCTAACTTTGGTGATTATGAGGCAGGGTTTTATAAATACATCAATAATTGGTAATTTGGGCACCTACCCGGCTATTTGCTGACTCGTACATGTCCCCCTCCACCTTTCTAGCATAAGCAACTAGGTTCTCCATCCGTCTGTCCTTCAATGCTGCCGGGTCAGGGGTAGGAAATATGGCTTGCACTCTGCAGTGGAACATGGGAAGTGAGAGCAATGAATCTAAACTGCATCCGAGCAACAGTCAAGGAATGCATGGTTACAGCACACTACTGAATACGACACAATTTGCAGGTAACGCAATTATTCTGTGTAATGAAATTGAATTCAAATGAATTCAAATTTTAGTTAATAAGTTCTAGATAGCGGCAATAGCTTTGTGCAGGGATTCAACAGCTTGAAAAACAGTTGCTCCAAAGCAGCAAATAACAGAGTTGTGTCATCAGCATAATATTGCAAATTTGCAGCAGACACAATTTGATAAGTTGTTTACGTATATAGATGACAAACAATAGGGGGCACAATACAGAACCCTGCAGCCCCCCGCCTTATGAACAGAAACAAAAGACTTAAAATACCATCTCCAGTAAAGCTATACACTTACAGTTTGTGTACGAGGTGATTGCGCAAGTCCTGGGTGACATGCTCATGCCAGGCTTTCCTAGTGCCAGTGGCGGAGATGGGTGCTGCTGTGGGTAGGTTGCCCAATGAGCCTACACCTGAACCATCTGACAACAGCTGACTAAAGATGGAAGAAAACAGGTGAGAAATTACATAGAATACATTTTTCAAGTGTTAAAATCATGAAAATGTCAAGCTGCAGACAAGCAAAATTATGCTGACTTGTTAGTGTTGAGTGTGTTGGGAAGAGAATCAGTATGCAGATTGGACTGTTCTGAAGACGTCACACCCATTGCAGCACCTGTAAGGGCCATCTGGTTACCTGCAACGACACAATGTTTTTAGCACTCTCTGTCAGCACAACTGGAAAGAATTGTCAGAAGCTAATCATAACAAAACAAAGGGGTCAGACATTACCAAGTGCATTGATGGATCGCATCTGTTGAGGAAGCTGGGCCTGAACATTCTGTGCACCTGTAGGCTGCCCTGGACCTGAGCCCTGCTGGGACTGGGCCTGCCCAGTGGCTTGGCTACCATAAGGCAGCCCAAGTGCTGCGTAAGCTCTTTGCATGGAGCTGGGGTCAATGGGGGTTGAGGTATTGATGGTAGGGGCACTCGACTGGCCCACACCAACCGTAGACATGGAATTTTGGAGACTTGTATTGGGGGAACTCAGCATGGCTAAAGAAAAGTGTCAAAGCAGCATTCAGTTAATAGTTGTACTTTGCACGTGGACATTTTGAATGACAGTGAATAGAACAAGTCTACAAATACATTAAATGCAAGCGATTTGTGATACACGTACAATATGAGACCAAGATAGATTGCAGTATTTTAAACATCTTCCACCATTAATGTGGTTGCACACCCTCTTGAGACTAAATGCGTGTTCAGAATTGACCAGTCGCATTCAGTTTCTTTAATTCCTAATTTTGTTACCTTTCGTTTTACAAAAAAAGGCATGGTCAAATGATCTGAGCACTTGTAAGAAAAGAATGCAGGATTTTTTGAGCTGTTGAGGAAAACTAAATGTAGTACATATATGTTTGTGGGCAGGTTCCAATCCAAATATTGTTAATATGCAAAGAGCCTATTGCTTGTACTTACGCTGCTGTGTGCGCTTATCACTGGCGTTCTTCAGCGGCAGGCAGACCGGACAGTCATGCCGTGTGCAATTCTTCCAGTGGGAGATTATTTGTCTGGACGATGCACAGTGAGCCACTGCGATAAGAAACAAAGGAGCAGGGTCCATACTCAAATAATGATGAACATATTCAAACTATAAATATATTGAAAACTTTTTCTGGACAGTAACAAGGTAAACGAGCATAAGCAAATGACCATTAAAGCAAAAAGTATAGTCAATTGGAGTCAGGACTAAATTTAAGACGAAAAACATTGGATGAAAACTAAACACACCAGTGAAACGCATTGGGGTGTGGAGTCAAGAAGCCAGCGATGAGCTGCAAAACTGCTTTGAAACTACGGACTGGAGTATGCTTTGTGATCCACATGGGAACAACACTGACAACCTCACGGAGTAGATAACTGCATCATTTTCTCTGAGGACTATCCCTTGAACCAGGAAATGTTTGCTGCTTCCCCAACAACAAACCCGAAACCACCAGTGAAAAAGAAATACATCTACACAAGACCACGGGACCTGATCGCAGCCAGTTGGGGACTTTAAAAAGGCTGGGACCACGGCTGGACCTCTCATCCTCACGGACAGATTGTGCAACAGCACAAGGACTCGGGAGTACGCGTGTACAACAGACTGGATTCGGCACCGTCATGGATGCTGTTTACAAGAAAGTGCATGTGGACCGGGCACAACGCAAACGTGAACCCCTTGTTGTAAGCGTTGGTAAAATAACAAAAACTGCTTAAAATACATTGCCAGTCTTAAATACTCCAAACGTACCCTGGCATGACTTCCCAGCTTGGCAGTGGGTCATGTGGTTGAGGACGTTCTTCATGGTGCGACAGTGAGGTAGGGCACAGGCCCGCACCTCCCCATTGGCCTGCTCCCTTCGCTGGCACTTGTGTGCATGGAGCAGCAGGACCAGCTGCTGCTGGATCAGCTTGCGCTTCTCTGGGTCGGCTGTTGGACCCGCTGAAGGCACTGCCACACCTCCGCCGCCGGCCAGTGGCAACATGGCTGCCTGTAGCTGTGGCTGCTGCATAGGTGAAAAGGACAAGTCAGGCAAATTATTTCATATTGTCACGCAACCACAAATCCCAAACTTAAAAGACATACAATTAGATTTTGTAGTTCAGCAGTTTTGGGCCGTCACACCATAATGCTTAGATACAATGTCGCCACAGTTATTTTGGAAAAAGTACTTTCACTGATTGTTGGATTTTAAAAGCAAGTTACTTCACTGTGTGAATTAAGAATTAATAGTCATATTTTTTATAGTGAAGATGAATTTCCGCCCTATTTTTTGGCAACCACAACATCAGCCATCTCACTTAATGGGTATGTGGACTAACCAATAGATTTATGATAAAAATAAAATACCCAAGTGTTACTTAAAAAGCATCAGGTATATGCTTAATAATTTTAATATGTTTGTATATATGTACTTGTCACTAAAACAGTCAGTCAATTTTACAACATGAAATGAAACTACATGGCAATGCACCCAACAATGAATTATTTCTCCCACCCCTTGTTTCTAGAAACGTAATGGCATGATAGGTGACAAGCACGGACCATGTTTGGCACACTGTTGACAGCTGCCCCCTTGAGTTCATTTGGGAAAGGTGGTAGATTGTTGGCGAGGGCCGACTTGTTCTGGAGCTGCTGCTGAGGGTTGAGCTGCTGGCCAGGGCCTGCAGCAGCCTGTCCATAGGACTGAGCCACAAATGGACCCCCATTGCTACCCAGGCCAATCTGAAAAGACATCAAATATAAGACATCTTTAAGACTCATTTTGCAGCAATAACTTCACAAGCAGCAACAATGGCCCTGAATGTCCCACTGTTTCACGTCTCGTACTGATTCTGAGTGACATTAACGAAGGCTGAGTAAAATACAAATGATACAATTTATTCCAATTGAGGTGAAGATATGGGGCATTTGCATTCCGTTACGCCATTCGGATTCATTCCATTCGAAATACATGGCTCAATCCAAACCCAGCTAGTGTGTCTTCAAACGAAAAAGTCGAGTGGGCAGTCTGTAATGCCTAAATGCACCAGGGCCGGTTGCGCCATGCTTTTGTGAATGCGAGCGCTCCAGGAAAGCGACTCAAAAATGTGCACACACGGTCCTTTACAAGAAGCTACTCTGCTAGTGGCAAAGTACACATCCAGACTTGGATATTTATTTATATGTGAAGGATTGAACCTGATGCGTGTCATAGTCTGGCTATTGTCTTCTGTGTGACGGCTAAAGGCGCCGCGTGCCAGCTCCCTGGCGGATAGTTGGAGCGCTTTCATTGTATTCGATTTGGAAATTACGGTCTCACATTATTTCAGCTCAAATACACAATATGAGACCGGTTCTTAGTACAACATTAACTGCAGCCTGACATTCAAATCGCCTGTATTGTCATATTTTTATTTGGGGTGGGCGAGTATTGATATCAGGCCGATACGCGGACGTATTTCAACAAATTGGCACGACGGCTGATACCAGTATTAGAAGCCCTTTTGTGGCTGCTTTAGGATTGGGAACCAAAGGCATACATGTTTGCCAGATGCCCATAATGATGCCATATCTGCATATGTATAGAGATAGAAAAATAATGCCATTAAATTCATTTTAATGAGAAATGCTATATTTGTGATATACAGCGATCCCTCGTTTTCGCGAGAGATGCGTTCCAGAACCGCCGCAAAAAACGAAAATCCGCAAAGTAGAAACAGTATATGCATTATTTGGTATTGAAAATTCCAACACATAGAGTTTCTTGTAAGTCAATTAAAAATATGATTCATCTTGGCCAACAATGCAAAGTGTTCAACTTCAGAATTACTACAATACACTAACCCAGGGAACATCATACATAGCGAAACCAAAGTGACTCACCGTTGTGGCATGAATCTCCAGTTGCATTGTGGTCCAATACATAATATTAAAGCTTTTTAAACCCTCCCCAATACTTTTACGCGACATAAACCTTTCTTATTCCCTTAATAACCATTCCCACACTGTTCTGTGCATGTATTGTACCTTTACAGTAAATAAAAGAATAAACGTGATATTGTCACGTGTCGTCCTGCACCGGTTGGTGCGCGTGGCTGGCTGGCTGCCGCCTCCTGCGCTTGAACTAAGTCAGATTCGCGGTGACGCACATTGCTCAGAGGCACTCCCCACACGATCAGGGCTCATTATCGTTGTACCGAATCCTGGACGGCAGTGCTTTTTTCCTACCTGCGCGGCAGCCAGCCACGCACCCCGCGCTTGTTCTCAGTGAAACAAATTGCTCAGAGGCACACCCCGCGCTATCACCATGTATTTAAACAGAGAAAAGTTGTATCGAACATCCCTGATTTTGATGGAAAACCCTTTCTTTAGGTCCACTGGCATGAACGTGTGAAATATTGCTTCTCAAAATTAGAACGCAAAACTAGACTTTCAAAACTGCTGTTATTTTATGCCTTGCAAATTGCGCTACGGACCATGACATTATGAATGTTGTCAGGTGTTAAAGCTTTTATGCGTGTGAAATGCATGCTAGGTCAACGTCAACCTTTGGAAGAACTCTATAGAAAAAGTCTTATCACAGCCAGAAAGTCACTCAAAAGCTTGTGAAGTGGGAAGGGGTGCAACTTACCTTATTCATGTTGCTTGCTTGCTGTGCTGCATTAAGTGTAGCATGTGCAGCCATCTGCTGTCCTCCCTGGGTAAGAGTGTCTGCCAAAGCACTGCTTGCTCCCGATGCAGCTCCTTGCATGGATTGTCCCTGGTACTGCATACCAACCACCCCTGCTCCTCGCCCTCTTCCAGCACCAGGCCCAAGTCCCCCATTCATGACCTGCCCAGGTTGGGGCTGCCCACTCTGCGTCAACAGCCCGGAATGACCCTGGCTATTATTCATCAAGGCCTGATTGAAGCCTGGGCTGTTCAGACTCATTGTTGAAGCATTGTTGTTCTGCCCTGCTACTCCGGTTGGTGTTCCTGCTTTCTGGGCTTGAGGCGATGGGTGATTGTTGGGAGAACCTTGGCCAAGGGGGCTCTTCCCCATAGGTGTGCCAAGCTGAGGCCCCATGCTTCCAGGTTGAGGGCTACCGGAGCTCAACCCTACACCCGTCATCGTGGAGGTGCTCCCAGCTCGTAGAAGCTCGGAGAGCTGCTTGTGTTTTGCAGCTGCATCTGGGACCGTAGTAGTGCCGCCAGGCCCACCAGAGCCAGGTGCTGTTCCACCATTTGTAGGCATCCCACCCATAAGGCTCAAGTCTCCACCATTGGGGATTAACTCATCTGGAAGGTCATTTTCGAGATCGTCCCAAGACAGTGATCCAAGATCTTCAATTGAAAAAGAAAGAGAATACTTTATTATCTTAATCTGCATTCTTCAGTTGAACAATTGGATATGATACATCTTAAATGCTAAATAATCAATATAAAATTCTTCTGAATCTGTAAATGCTATGCAGTTTTAAAACATCTACTTCTTAGAACTGGGAAACCACAATCCAACATGTCCAGGGAGAACCTGTGATTTGTTAAATGTAGGATGCATATTTTGACTCCTACTACCTATTTATACTCACTGCACCTCAAGTAGACTTGAAAATAAATGATGGTGGATTTATAGTCCTCATTATAAATATGACACCCCCATAGGGCCTGTGCTCACAACATAATCATTCCATAAATGTGATTGCAAATGAGATATTTCAATGTGTTCACACACAAAATATATTTTTCTAGTCTTCCTGATTGTGGACTAAGCTTGTTTTAGGCTTAAAGGGACTATCAGTCGTTTTGCTCACTCGTATGTCTCAGTCCCTCCTTTCAAAGCAGCAGACACATTGATGGCCAGCAACACCATTCATTTCTCAACAGAGATACACACACACTCCAAGCTTGCCTGCAGGCGCTTTGGCTGTGCACCAAAAATGCAAAGCAATGTTTTGGTTGGGTAGCACATCATGCAGAGGGACAGAAGTCTTAGGAGAAGCCACAAGGAAACTGTTATGTTTGTTCGTTTTGACTGACTTCCAACGCAACCGTGCACGTCATGATCACGCAGAGATATGACGCGACAAAATTCTCCACTCACAAAATTTGCTGTTGCTGTACTTAACAGGTGAAGCGCATAATACCTAGTCACTCACTCCATTCGATCGGTTACAACGGAACAAATGGCATGGTTTGTAACAAAATATCCACCAATAAGAATGGATTGGATGGCCAGCGATTGGCTGGCGACCATACAATTACGCTGAAGAGATTAAATTTATACCGTAATATACATTTTAGGCCATATCGTTCAGCCTTCACTTAATTTAGAGAGCGACAATGTCCAAGTTTACATGGACCCCCATTCTGATCAAGATTTTGTTCCAGACAAGGTGGTTGTTGATGTCAATTGATGATTCAATCAGCGAGCATGAGAAAACATACTGTGCACATTTGTGACGTCAGTATACGAGTTTTTGTTATTCCCGAAAGCTGCTGTCCGTCTCAGTTCATCATCATACAACTAGCCTCGGGTCTTAAAAATCAACACGAGCAAACAAACTTAACTTGACGTAACAGCGTAAACAAGAAAAATATCTGTAAAAATTGCAGTCAGAAACGCTTCAATAATTTCACCATTTTTTAAAAAAAAAAAAAAACATTTTTCTTCCCTCAACCACAGGTGCCAAATAAACGGAATATTTTTTTTTGTATGAGGTGAATATGAAAATACAAAATGCCAGTGTAGCTCAGCTTATATAGAGTGGTACCTCTACTTACAACACCTATACTAAAAAACTTTTTGAGGTACAAACCGGAGCCTCGCTATTTTTCTGCATCTACTCACAAACCAATTTTCGACTTCCGAACCAACGCATCAGCCCCCCCAACACACACACACGGCTTGTCCCCTTTGCTCTGTCATTCCCTGTTCATCTCAGCGCATTAGCAGTGTAAGAAAAAAAAGTACTATAGTTGAGTCTCCTAAAACTATCGGTATGAAACGCGAAATCATAAAGGAGCATGACGAATGCATGCGTATCTCCGAGCTTGCGGCGGAGTATGGCCGGTGTTGTGGCAAAGTAGGTATCCCCTGTTGCAAGAGCGTGCACACATTGAGTGAAAGGCAAAAGCAGTTGCCGAGCGGCAGACGGTACCATCTTATTTTCAATAAAAACATGAAGAACACACTTTTGTATTTGTCAATTTTCATCTTTAGAAGCTAGGTTCTCTTTTCCACTTTTTTTTTAGGTTCTCACTCGCGTTCTGCACGAGGTGCATTCAATGTCCACACATTCAAAAAACTCATTAATTGCACCAAAAAGCAATGAGGAGTATGTGAGCACATTGCAAAGACCGGTTGGTACGTGGAAGTATACAATAATTTATTGGCATGAGCTTTTCTGTGCCTTCTCAGGGGTATTTTTAGCAAGTGTAGAAAATTAGAACAGGTTGCCCCCTTCCCCAAGCAAAGCTAGGAGGTCAAAAATAAAGTAGAATTTATTTTTTGTTAAAAGGTTTGAAAAAGCAAAAATAAAACTGTTGTTTTGGTTTTCTGTGAGCTTTACACAGAGTAATAGGGCAAAATGTGTGACTTTTGGGATTGTCTGGCACGCATTATTTGCTTTTACATTGATTCCGATGGGAAACGTTGCTTCTACTTGCAAACTTTTCTACTTACAAACCCAACCGCGGAACGAATTAAGTTCATAAGTAGAGGTCCCAATGTAATTGTTTTAAATCAGTCCACTAATAGCAAAAATGCGAGTTTAATTGACAGCAAGTGAAATGCATACTTCTTTAAAGAAAGCTGATAAATGTGTTTTCCAAAAAAAACTGAGTGAATTGGGGTGCATACAACCCTCAAATGAATTAAAAAAAATTGAAGGCATAAAATAGTTACACTTGTTCACTCCATAGCTAGTCAATTGGAGAGTCAAGGCAAACAGTGCAGTTGCCCTCTTTTCGAATGGCACCTCTCTTGCTTTGTGGTGTGGAGACAAAATAATCTTTTGGATGTATTTAATTCGAACACATGCATCACTGGCACATAATCAATCGGTGTTAAAGTAACATGTTATTTGATTATTTATATACCAGGCTGCAGAAACATGTACCAAAGTGTTTAGTATTTTCTTGTTGTGTTGGCGTTGAGGGGTTGTAATGAGCAAGTACATTATTAGCAATCGATAATTCTGTGTGCTCGTCACGATTTACTGGTATTTATATGGTTTGCTATAAAATTCCTTGCTATTCAGATATTCTCCTGAAAATTCTATTTAATAATTCAGTAATTGATTAAAAAAAACATTTTGCATGGTTAAGGGTACAGGAAAAAAAACATTTCCACTTGATGAACGGCCAAATGGTTTTAATTTTTGGATAATCGACATTTTTCACTTGAATATGAACTGTGCTTAGCAGCACTTTTCTAAAAATATTTAGATTTTAGACAAACCTCATTTAGATATTTAAAAAAAATAGATTTTTATGTTTTGTACATGCGAAGAGGTTTTTGTTGAATCAATGCAATTTTATTTTGTCCAGTGGTTGCACAAAACAAATTCTTCTGAATCAAGATAGTAGTCTCGTTTAAAAGTAGCTATAGATATAGTCCACTTTAAAATGCCTCTCATTGATTTTATTTTGTGCAACCACTTGAAAAAATAAAATTTCATAACTTCAACACGGCATTTTTTTTCCAAGTGTAATCCATGGGATGATATTATATCACAACAACACTTTTTAATTATGTTTGAGTAAATTGTTTAATTTTTCACAATTTTTAAGCCTTATTGTACATGCTTGGAGATTTTTTTTAACCATTCAAACTTGACAGGCTTGTGAGCAGCACTCTTCATTGTGGTGGATCAAATTTAGAAGAGTTTTATTTCGACTTTGCAGGACTATAAATGCCCCTTTAGTAAAAGACAATGTACATAACAAGGTGGTGTGCCACAAGGTTTTACTTTGTCATGTAAAATGTTAATGGTTGTTCGTCTATGTGCCCTGCGAGTGGCTGCTGACCGGTTCAGGGTGTACCTCGCCTACCGCCCGAGGACTGCTGGGATAGGCTGCAGCATCCCCACGACCCTCATGAGGTTTAGTGGTTTGGATGATGAATGAATGAATAGAACTGCATTTTTACCGAGGCTCAATTAAGGTTGGGAAACTGATTTAAGAAGCGTATAGAGTAGTTAAACGTGATTCACTGCTATCAGTTTAGTAACGCTGAATTCTTCTACATAACATTGGAAATTAGGATTTATTTTAACCAGGATAAACACACACCTTTTATTTTGCTCCCATTTATTATCTTAACTCGAAGACCCACAAAAGACATGTTTGTCACCCAAAAAAAAAAAAAAAAAAACCAGCAACGTTTTAAAATGGCCCAATATGGGCGTCTTAACTTAAGGCATACCTGTGCAATAAATGTGTCGCACTGCAAAACGCTAATGATGGATGGCCACGGGTAACCACTGTATTATCTTGGAAAAGGGGATCCAAACAGATTTTGTAAACATTATTTAAGAGATATACGCTTTTAGTGCAGATAGAAACTGTTCAAATGTTTCAGTTAATAAAAAACGAATAAACACGTGTTGCATTTCTGTATCTGTTTTTCTGTTCGGAGGATAAATGCTCCGAGCTACGAAACAACACTAGCATGTAAACTGCAAATGGTTATGCACGGACAACACCCATACTAAGTAAACATCTGCAATTAAACTGTCGCCAGGTATTCATTCGGAAATACTGTGAGTGTTACTTACTACGAAGCATTCCAGTACACATGCACGGCCTGTCAACATTTAACCCAGACCGCAAGCGTGTTGACGAATGTGATCAAAAGGTGCTCATACCAAACACTATAACGGTCATGGCATTTAAACAGGAACATTTGCGGGGCCTTTACCTGGTCCATCAGACGCCGATAGGGCAGGTGAACTCAGTTTCGGCCGCTTGGAGCTCGGAGGTCCGACGTCCAGCAGGTTTTCAGCCATGGTTACCTTCTCCCACTGGTCAGTTTCGACAAGAACCGCAATTATTGTGTGACAGGCTCGTTGATCGCTCAAGCCCAAAGCTTTCCGGCTAGCACATTAGCGAGGTGACAGCCTGCTAACGTTAGCTAACCGACTAACAGCTAGCTTGGACGCCAGCTATCAGCTAAGTTAAAAGCTAGCGTTAGTTAGCTCCTCCGTGCTGTGTCTTCAAAAGAGATGCAATAGCGCCCCGCTCCGCCACCGCCATTCACCCCATGATAATCCAACACCCAACACCCACATTATTAGCATTAAATAACCCCAATTAAAAGATTCCCCATGAAAAGATCGAACTTGAAGACGTCAATCCAATGAATTCAGGTGAACTGCTGCATTCCGATGAAAAGGTCGTAAATTCTAAATGTTAAAAGTACCCATTTTGCGTGACGTCAAAATTTCTTCATGCAAAAAAAAGCTAGACGCTCCACAAAAATGCACGGGTGCACAAAAATGGGCGGATTTTGCAATTCACTTCGAAAGCCAAGGTCCGATGCCAGCTTGCGAACGGTAAACAATGCTGCTCCCGAACGGCGACAGGGCTCAATCGCCGCACTCTGAAGGGGAAATCGGATATACCGAGCGTTTCTGTCCGACGACCACCGATCCAATTTCTCCTTTTTTTCTGCACAAAATGTCTCCGAGTCGATGTTAAGATTTCATTTTCGGGGGGAGGATGCTGTCATACCGCGGAAAGCATGCTCGATTTCAACGTTAAACCCAGTGTTGGACCGAAATCCCTATTCCGAGCCACAACAAGATGGCGGCTGTTGATTCCTTCGATACAAAAAAGTTTTTTTCTTTTCCAGATCGGCTGTGAGGGGGAGGGGCCGCGCAATCACGCCCTACGTGAGAACATCGGTTCGACCACGGGCGGCGCTATAGGACTGTCGAAAAATACATGCAAGTCATTACCTGGTGGATCCTTAATTGGGCGAAAAGAATCCAAAACACTCTAAATGCTCACCTCTTTACACGCATTTAGTATTTTTGCACAAAAAGTTCGGGCTATTCGGCTTCCAGGTGAAATTGCAGAGTGAAACTAAATACATTATGTTTCTATGAGGACTTGATTTGACCTCTAAACTTTTGAACTTACATGTCTTTTCAATCTACGTTTTGCATGACCAAATTCACAACAGGCTTTTTATTCAGTACAAGAACCAATAAATGTTGTGATTTAATTAAAAGTGGTATTTAAACAGTTTTCTTTATAAAGCATTATGACACTAGACCAAGACACCTAACAATTAATCAACAAATCAGATTTGTAATTGCCAGGTATCGTTGATATCACCACGTCATTGTGTTTTCTCTGGAAAATGGCCACAGAAAAAGCAACTGAGAGAGTCACCGAAGGGTGGGACATCCTTAAAAGGTTTCATACGTTAAACATCTGCTGTGAATTTTGAAATTCAACTTGACATTGACCAAAGTATGAAGGTACTGAAGCAATGAACTCTTGGACATCTGCATTCAAATGTGCAAAGGTCAAATAAAGTTTACTTGTAAGGATTATTGTGCATGTTTGGTTCATCCTGAATTTACACCTGGAAAGCTTAATATCCTGCATTTTTTGGGTTTTTTTGGGATCATGTGTTTAATATTTTTAGACATAGTAACTACCCATGCTTACAAAATCAAGGTTCTTTTCACCTTAAGAAACTGATGATGAACCTGACAAGTCCATGTAAAAAAAAATATTCCAGCAAAATTAAGCATTTACAGTTGCAAAAAAATTGGCTACAAAGTGTGCTTTCTTGGACCATGTGACCATACCATGCACAAACCTCAAAATGTCATATGTTGATAATTTGTCATTTGTTAGATGACCATCCTAGCCTAACTAAAATAATGACTCTGAAACCCATTTTAGGTTCCTGTCTCACCAGTTGAGAATAACTATTTTGGAGGATAATCTCATACTTGTACAAAATATAATGTTAGGTTCTTAAAAGGGAAGTCAGCCCCAGAATTTTCTTTACAATATGTTCTTATGTGCCCCCACTAGTCTAAACACAACATTTTGATTATTATCGCAATGTCAAATATGAATTAAACAGGCAAAATCCACCTGTTTTTATCCATTTTGACAGAAAATGACATCACAGTTGCTAAGTCTCAGGTCACAACCAATCATGGCTGCCCCTGCGCCCCTTGAGATTAAACTGGGTGAATTTTGTTGCTTAATTTATCTTCCACAAATGCAATATTAATCAGAATAAGATATGTCAGGCTTCAGAGAACTTTATCAAGAAAATGTGAGTGTTGGCAAATAATCAACAGCAAGAATCACATCTAAGTTCATAAAACTCAGGCAGAAAATAATTTGGTCAAACAGTTTTATACACTCTTTTACACACTCTTTGTTCACATATTGAAAAAAATAATGAAAAACTGTTTTGGAGATCATCAAAATAACACTAAAACAAAACTGCAATGCTCATAAGTGACAAGAAGCCATCTTTATACAGTGTTCACAACAATTTAGTCTGCTTGCAGGTTTATTTCAATCATACTGAAAAATAAGGAGTAATGAAAATCATAACATTCACACTCAAATTGGCACGCATTGCATCAGTTGTGAGAATAGGCGTCTCATTTTCATAGTTTAATGGCAAAATCGAACACAAGCGCATGTATAAAAACAATTAAGTGACAAACTGATTGCATATGTACAAACGTTGAGTGCTTTGTGCAAAATGTGTACAGATAATGATCACGTGTTGATATAGGATAATGTGCACAAAACATACATAATACATCTCATGAGCATTAAACCAACGCATAAAGGAAAAAGCATTGTTGTCAAACAACGTTCATGTTTGCCTCAGTGAACAAAAAATAAAACAACACTGAAATTAAGGCTTAATTATTGATAACCTGTCCAGATTCATTTGGCAGACTAGGATTGTTTTGTTGCATCGAGTTTATGAAATGCCAGCAAAATGCTGATTTTGCTTCTTCCTTAGTTTTGTTTACCCAACAAAATGTGATGCATTGTGTGTTAAATTCAACAAGCATTTATTTTTTTATATATATTTCTTTATTTAATTACTTAGTATTTATTTTAAATAAAGGCCACTTCATTTTTTCTGCTCTTGCAATACATGCTTCCAATTAATCAATCGTGTCCTCTAAATGAGCAAAACTGAGGGACTTAAAGAAGCCTGGGTATTGTAATGTTTTGAGTTATGTAATATACTCATTTGAAACATTTGTCAAATGAGTGATACTGAAATGAACAATGTGCTGCAAAAAAAAAATCAAATTAAACATTGTCTCGAAGATGTCAAGATACAGTCATGTCTCCATAACATCCATCATACATATTGGGAATTTAGCTTTGTTATTATCCAGTCCCATGTTAGCGTGTGACACCTTTACAGTCATAAATAAAGCACAAAAACATGAAGAGAGTGGAAAAATAGAAACAGGAGCTGTTTTTGAGGGGTCATTGCGAGTCGGGCTCTGTGAAGACCATGTTTGTCTTCTATCCTGAAAGGTTTGGTGATGTACAGTATACTTTTATTCATGCATCGAATTTAGCAGATCTATGAAAAGATTTGAAAAGAAACTTTTGACATCAGCTTTGGAATTTGCTCATTCAAGAATGAATTTAACTGACCCTGTAACCGGATATTCTCATTCGGCTTGGTCACGAGCATGTTGAGAGGCTAAAAGTTGATGAAAAGTGAAAGTGAGAATAAAAGCAAAGTAGACAAGGTTTTCACCCCATAAAGCACTTGGTGTGACTTTGACTATTGCGTCTCCAAAGTTTTGATACCGCAGAGAAATGAATGTACTTGCATTGTAATGATGTGATGCGTAACCACAGGCTACACGCTGTTGTCACCGATATAGTATTTTGTTCAGAAGGCACTAGTAGTTCAGTTTGGAGGGCACAAGGGCACAGGTAGAATATGATAAATCAATTCTGACAGTTGCTTTAATTCTGCACTTTTAAATATATTGACAAGCTGAAATTTAAATGAATATTTTTGGATTACCTAGATCCACAGATTCCACGATTGTATGATGCGAGTTAAACACACCAAACAAATGTCTTTATTTTTATAGATACAATTTTGTGCAGTTAAAAGTCAACACTTTAGGGGGGGGGTTGTGTATTTGTGTGATTGCCAGACATGGATGTAATTTCGCTCTTATCAATGCAGGTTATTGCCCGATACGCAGCAATCGGTTCAACGGTGGCCCTGTGGCAAATTGATTTCCTCTTGTGCCTCATTGCTGCGATTATATCTGCATTATTGACTTCACGGAAAACTCTCTCACGCATAAAAGAAAACAAGTGCTTCGTTTGACGCGGACGCGATAATAACCGAGCCAGGCAGTTAATGCAGATTTGAAAAATGTGTAAAAATCTCACTTAGCAAAAGAAATGTAGACACTGTACATTTGCACAAAAGCATGTTTTCCCTCATCTGATCATACAACTGACATCTACTCTCAGCGATCTATCACGCATTCTGAAAGGCAAACTCCTCACAAATACACTCATACCTGTAGGCACCACAAAACAACAAATTTAGGCTACGATGATCACACCATTAAAGTGGCACATTATTAAGTCTATTGATACAGTAGAGGCCCCCCTCAATTAAGAGGCTGTGTCCCAAAACGACAATCACACAGAAAGATGGAGAAAACACTGAAATATTGAATAAATAGAACAGGTGAACTGACCAATGTGTTATTTTCCTCTTCTAAGGCAATCAATGAATGTTCTGTGCTTTGAACCATCTTTGTCTACACAGTGACTGTCCCTCACATTCATACTACTCCACTCAAAATCTTTTCAATACCGCTTGAAGTGACTGTTTACAGTTATCCACTGATATCATTTGGTCTAATTCTGACTTTTTGCAGATTTAGTCAAATAAGTGGAGGTGTGACCGTTACATTTGAACGTCAATGAGTACAATTTTAAAATCAATATGGGCCTAAAAAAGCACGTGCATATGAAAGCTCTCGGGTCACAGTATCAAGTCTAGTTAAAGTGCCTTCCTGCCATTTGTGATGCTCCCTTTTTTGCCCTAATTTAAATCTTATTTTATTTTGTGCTTTTGATTTCATTTTGTGAGCGGAAATACATTTTGTTTGAGATATTTCACTTCTAAAAACAAGTGGTAGTGGAAGAAAAAAAAATTGTGCAAGACCTGTGCTTAGATGTGCATTTCCATCAAAATCGAATCCACGCAGCCTACTTTGTAGCATATTCTCTTAAAATGTGAGCACAAGTGAATACTGTATATAGCCCTCATGTCAAAGTAGAATACATAGAAAAAGTTAACACTGCTTCATGTGATTCCCTCATTCTTCCCATAATTCCCTGCTCAGCCTGTAATGCTGCATTGGCACCTATTAGGAATCTAAAATGATTTTCCCTTTAGTAAGATTTAGATCAAGTTAGAATGATATGGCACAACTATCGTTATTTTTTTTGCACTGAAAAGAAAAGTGTCATGTAAGAAACCACAGAGTGTTCGTCAGTCTACATGTGGGAAAAAACAACACACACAAAGGCTTAAAACTTTGTTCGGTATTCATAATTGTTCTGCTCTAGTCCTGAAGGCACTTAATGACAATGTGAATTTAAAAAAAAAAAAAAAAAAAAACTATACCAACAAAATATGGTTTTGCCCCTTTAGCCCGTCATCCTTCTTCTCTACTGTGCTCAACACAGGTTCAGTCTACCCAAACATTAAATTCCATTTAACAACGTGAGTCGCGATTTTTCCTCTTTTACCTCAACCATTTTCCTCTTCTTCGGGACTTGCCAAGAGGAAGGGACATATTGCCCGGACAAGCAAACGGCCCTGGAGTAATAGCAGCTCGGGGCAGCAGCGGGGAAAGAAAAAAAAAAAACAGAACAACTAAACAAAACGGGATGGGAGGATTAAGAGGATCAGAGGCGGGAGTAAAACTCCTCATTGAGTCTTGTTAGCTCATCTGCCTCCTCGCCGATATACTCTTCACTTGACTGCACCTGAGGGGCCATTTGTGCACCTTCTGAGGTCACAAGGTCAGAAGTAGGGCGAAGGAAGTGACGGTCTTTGGTGGACGATTCCCCAGCTTGCTGTGAAGGGTCCCTATATCCTTCCTTTCCCGTTTCTGTGGACGAAGCCGAGACGGTCTTGGGCCTCACTGCGCATTCTAAGTGCGGCGGAGGTGTGGACGGAGAGGAGGGAGGCCGGGTGGGCGCTGCCTGGGCAACATTTGATATCGTGTTTGTCACTGATGCCGCTGGCGAGGGTCCTACCCTGGCACTGAGCTCCTGTTGATCTTGGCACATACACTCGCCATTTTTAGGGAACAGAAAGGTCCTCATTTGGCCTTTTCCCTTCACATTCACAGTACCCCTGTAATCAAACTCCAAGCCCATGGCGCTGAGCGCAGCGTGGCTTTCTTCGCTCACCTGCACCCGACACTCCACACCGGTGGAGTCCATGCGGCTGGCGATGTTGACCGTGTCTCCCCAGATGTCGTACAGCAGCTTAGTGGTGCCGATCACCCCCGCCGTCAGCGGCCCGTGGTTGAATCCTATGCGGAGCTTGAAACCGAAGCCCAGCATGTTTTTGTTGAAGTCGTCCAGTACTCCCATCATCTCCAGGGCAAAGTTGAAGAGCGCTCTCAGGTGAGCGTGCGTCGAGTCCTCTTCATTCTCTGCTAGTTGCTGGACATTCAGTCCAGATGCCGCCATGTAGGTGGCGCCGATTGTCTTGATTTTTTCCACGCTCTTGAATTCGGGTTTTCGAAGGAGCTCATCAAAATCTCCAATTAGTTCATTGAGGACACGGTAGCATTCTTTGCCACCCTCGTAGCTCTCCTCATAGAACTCGCTGAAGTTTACAATACTGGCAAAGATCACGGCCACGCTGTCGTGGTTTTTGGAGTAGCTCTGTGTTACCTGGGAACAATTAAACGATTAAGTATTAGAGGTGTGTACTTCATCGTCACAGTTTTGAACAATCAAGCAAATATTTCTGTGTGACAACACCTTGAGCTGGTCAGCTACATGGATGGGGATTATGTTGCCAAGTAACCACTCCGCCTGGTCCCTCATCGTCTGAATCTTGAAGCGGTGCTTGTCGGCCTCCACGTTGCCATGGTAATGCAAACGATAGCTGACCTCAAACTCACGGTTTAGGAACCAGACGAGGAGAAGAAGCAGGAAGAAGGCAAGAACCGCTTCGGGCACCAGAAGATTATGCGGTCTTAGAGATGCGTCATGGTCTGATTGTGAAGTTGACCCAACGTTTGGTAATATGGAGCTGTTTGATCTGAGGGAAAAAAGACATTGAATCATTACCAAGTGCTTCAAATCGTACTGTTGCAAACAATGAATTTTGAGGAAACATTTTTAACAAGCTTGCTTTGTTGTCTGCTCTTGTGAAATAAAAACTCATATGTATTCTGTGACTAACTACAAAATAAATCAATACAGTTAACTGGGTGCACTTTGTGACACTGTCCCAAACTTATAAAGACTATAAGGTTCTTTTTAGGTAGCATTTTATCATAGTGAATTTTCCACATAATTGTGAAAAATCAAACTGCTGTTCATAACTACACTTAAACTTCAAAACATTTTTTTTTTGGGGGGGAGCCGTATCATCTTCCTGACCATTTTGTTCTACGAATTATTATTGCTGATACTGCATCCTTGTGAAAAGTTAAAATCAGACACACAAAAAAATTGTAAAAAATGGCCAGGAAGATCAGCCATCTCAAGTATATCAATTAGGATGTGACGGATTGATCATTATTAACACGAGACACATTTAACAGCCATTACTGCTGGTGTATGGAGAAAGTGACAAGGAGAGAGAGCTTGGGTGGAATAATAAGACTGAAATCTGCAGTTAAGAAAACTTTAAAAAGCAAGCCACTGCGCCTGTTGACCCTGGAAATGTCACCCATCATACACCTCTGTTGCCATGGAGACACTCACCCATGAACCGGTAAATTGTTATTACTGGAGCTGAAAGAGAGAAAGTGTTGTCAATCAGAACTGCAATAATGTAACACACACACACACGCACACACACAAACACAGGAGACTAATAACGCAATAGAGTATTATCAATTTTACAAAAACAGATTTTCACTTGGAGAAAAACTGATATGACTGAGATAGAAAAGTTGTATGAGTACACAATTTAGCTGGAGTAGCTTGATAGAAACATTTAATTATTATATATATTATACAGTTATTTTCATAATTACAGCCTATATGCTGATTTCTGGGCATGCACGTCCTCCTTGATGACCACGACAGCACAATGCCCCACTTCATACTTCTCAGAATTTCTCAGAAGGCGTGGTACAACTATTACAAGCATACTGTATGCACCTGTACCTGTGCAAGGGGCTATAAAGCAACAGCAACATGGCGATCCCTGTAGCAGTGGCCAAGACCGAACGCATCCAAAAACTGAGTTGACAGAAGTTGCAGTACTGGATGATGGCGATGATAGTGGCACAGCATAAGAACATTGTCAGCTGGAAGAAAGAGGAGGCAAAAAGGAATTCAACTTCACCGACCAGTAACGTCTTATAGTAGACCATGTACAGTGAATCCTGAGATTTGTTTCTAAATACATGCTACATATTTGAAGATATTTGGCTCAAACTTCAGTTTTCAGTAACTAAGTTACAATCACCTATTCCTACCACTAAAGCAGGCAAATAGCGAGCTCGCTATGTCCACACCTCTGAAAATGCCTCTTCCCATTATCGAATTTATGTGGTTACTTAAATTCCCAAGTGCTATTTATTTTGTGTTACTCAGGCTAATGTAAAATGTTGGAACAGAAAGCCTTGTGTTTATAACTACCGACAAGTATGTGCGCAAATGTCCGTCATGTAGAATGAGCCACGGGCAGAATGACGTGCGCTTCTGTGCTTAATAAACATTTGACTTTCCCTTTGGTGTCTGCTATGTGGAACTACACACACCCACATAACACCAAGTGCGGAGGTGACGCCGTGGACGAGAAAGTCTTTGGAACCTTGTCAGCTCGTGAGGCTAGTGATTCTGCTCATGGCATGCAAAGTCTCGTAGCGACTGTGTAGGTTATATTCCAGCCACCTGAGGCCCTAAATCAGGGTTGTCAAACTAATTTTTTTCACGGGCCGCATTGTCATCATAGCTTCTTTCAGAGGGCCATTATGACTGTCAACCCAAATAAATGTATGAGCACCTCATATTATATACAGTAAAAGCTACAAACTGACAAATAACTCGTTTTCAAATCAGACGAGTAAAAACTGGTCAAATATTTAGAAAAAAAGATATTAAAAGTGAAGACAATTTGCAATTCTAGTAATGACACACGAATTTGATGCACAATTTGTCTTCGCGGGCCACTTAAAATGATGTGGCGGGCCGTATCTGGCCCCGAGGCCTTGAGTTTGACACCTGTGCCCTATGTGGATATATATTTTCGCAGCTCAAACATGTGGTGATGTAAGCAAAGAGTACAATTCCCAATATTTAGGAGATAAGCCTATTTTTGTGATTAATGGTGTGCAAATAACTGAACTCTTGTTTCTACGATGCACCATCTTATGCCCCACTTCAAGCACTGTTGAGTCCTATTCATCGAAAATCTTACTCTCAACGCTCCTTCAAACTATCCACTTTGCTCTGCAAGCTCAATGGATAAAAACCACACAATGTGCCAGTCAAGTGCATGACTCGATTTAGCAGAATTCTGAATCACAATTCACATCTGATCATATTTACCTTTTTTTAGTACAAACCCATTCCAATGAAATTGGGAAGTACAGTAAAGCACAATTAAAACTATGGCTACGATTTACCTGAAGAGGCAGCTGAATCCCGTAGGTCATGTGGGACAAGACCGAGACAGCCGGTAGGGAGACCAACACGGCCCCAATCATGTGACGAGCAGCCCAGCCAGATACCACCAGTATTAGGGAGCGGGTGCAGTTCATCACTTCCTCCAGATAGAAGGCCATGCTACAAGAGAGGAGATGTGACCGTTAGTCTCGTTCACAGAAAAAGTATAACCCCTCATCAATTGTAGGCTCACCGTATCGACAGCACCAGAGAGGCTAGCTCCAGCAGGCCAGCCAGAGGGGCCACAGCAAGTGATGCCGAAGATGGGGGCCCCACAGTGGATGAGCTCACCAATGCGGGAAGAAAACACGCCAGGGTGAGGGCCAAGAAGATAAAACAGCTCAGGAGAACGTCAAGGAACGAGCTGAACGTGCAGCTTGCAAAGGTCTGTTCTTGGACTTGATTTTTCACCTAAAGGAGAAGAGTGAGAGAAGTGAACGGCTCGACTTGCCTCGAAAGCCTGACTGCGTCAAACATGACAGTTACTTCCTTGCTTTACATCCATTTCTAAATACTGACATACATGAAACATATGGAACGGTCTTCAAGTAAGGACAGTCTACTACTTTTACTGTGAGTGACCCTGTAAAATGCTGCAATAGTAGTGATCGTCACAGAGGACAAAGAATATATACCAATAATATATTGTAAATTTCTGAAAGGTTTGTGAAATTGCAACAGTCGATTCTTAACAGTAGTACTTAAATGGTGTTTTCCACATACGTAAGGATTAGGCCAAACTGTCATTTGGTTAAAAGTACACGGTATGAACTTAATGTTTAGCTCCACGATAAACTTCACCCAGGTGTATCAGCAAAATGATGACTCGTATCTCGAAAAACCCGTAAGTCAGGTCACTTGTACATTGTAAGAAGAAAAGATAGGAACATAAAAATGGGTCATTCAACCGCAAGGTTCAAGGCTACTTACAAATCAGCGTGGAAGTAGGACACCTAAAGAGGTCAAATCTCAAAATGTTCCAAGCCAAAACAAAAACACATGGCAACTATGATATGCTTAAATTAGCTTTTTTTGTAAAGAGACAATCTGACTGTCAATCGAACAATGCTCAAGAAGGTAAGTGCAGACATCTAGTATAACCAATAATTAGAGATACATATATATACTGGTAGTTTATTTTGACTTTCAGTTCACATCACCACTTTTGTCTAATGTAAAAAAAAAGAGCGATCTTAATGAATTAATTCATCTTGTAGAATTCGAGAGCACTATTTGGGCATGAGATGTGGCCTGAAGATAAACAATATGAAGATGGTTATAAGAAGCTCAGCTGCATGTGGCAGCTCCTTCTGGCAGCATAATCGTCTCAAACAAGAATGTCATGAAACAAGAGCTCAAAACATCCTAGTAATTATAATCGTTTGAAAACAATTCATTATTTTCTCCATAGTGTGGTAGTATTTTGAGTTTTTTGTGTGAAATTGCCATCTGTATGCACCTTTTAAGTTAGGGCACAAAGTTCTCATTTGAAATTTTCACTAAACATGTCAAATTTCAGACGTTCCTGGTTTCCCTGCCGCAATAAAATACACAGATTGAAAATGACAACGTGGATTATTTAGTACTACTGGCGCAACAGCAGGGGGCCACATGCTCGTGACGCGCATGGCCTCTTTGTGGCCACCCCCCCACTGGGCCTTTTACTTGGAAATAAGTGAAAACAACTGCAAACCTCTATTGCATGGGGCAATACATAAGACTAACACATTTTCATAGCTTGTCTTGGAAAACGATGTGCGTGATGTAATATGTTGATACCTCGTCCTTGTAGCTGCTGCGATAGGCTGTCTCCAATGGTCGGTCTAGAAAGTTGAGGCTGATCTTGTTGATGGGTGGTTTGAAAAAATAATCCTTCATCAGACTGGAAACAGGAGAGCAAGACCAAGTATATAGTATACAATATATTGTATATCCAAGAGAAAATAGCACACTGCCAATGTTTCAATCACAAAATCTAACATGAAGAGCACTTATTTTGTCACTTGACACTATCAGAACAAGAATGACATTGGTTTAGAACATTTGACTGGCAACGCCGGTTGAAAAATTCCACTTGCTCACCTGTCTTCTCTGATAACATCCACAAAGTGGGCATCGCTCTTTTCTCGAAAATTCTTGGCACGCAGCTGAATAAGAGCAGAGTGCTCCATGCCTGTACCCGGTGGTCCGGCGCCAACTGCCATAGCAACACTGGCGCCGGTCATCGTGCTTGTGCTCGTCTTCTTTTCTTTCTCCTGAAGCATGTCGCACAATGAGCTCTGACTGGCCCTCACCGGATCATCCAGTGGGGGGCTCAGGAGGCCGTTGGCCGTTCGGAGGCTGTTAGCAGCGAGGAACTGGAGAAAGAAGACGAAGAGATACAAGGACATGGGCATGAAGGGGTGACGGACACATTCAAAGTTGCTGAGATTGAGTGCTTGTGCGTGTGCTCCACCTTAGCGCCGCTTATCTTGCGCTCATCCTGGCAGCCGTTGAGCACAGCCACTTCATCACCCTGTTCAGACATCACCTCAAGGCGGGAAGCACATGGATGCTGCACAACAAAGGAAGTGAACTTTACACATGAATGGTTTGGCTTCAGACTTTATTTACGTTTGCCCAGTGTGGGTCACAAGACTTGTCTTGTTGCATTGAGGAGATGTAGCTTCGGGTTATGATTTTAGTCTGTGACAACAAAGTAACAGAACTGTTTTTGGCCTAGCCAGAGCCCCAACTAAACCGATTAATCACTTCTGAGAAATCTGAAAATGGCTGTACAGGCGTGCATTGACGCTCCTCACGAAACTTGATGGAGCGTGAGAAATGCTGCAAGAAATGGGCACAATGTCCCCAAAATGGGTGTAGTACCAAGCTTGCCTCGACCTCCTACTAGAGAAGTTAATCTGCATGCGTTCAGTCCAAGCTTCTCTGGGTATCTTCACGAATCATTTTTAAAATCCACGATTCTCAGTTTTGCCATTTAATGTGTGTCAGGGGCAAAAAGCTAAGTTTGACTCGCAAACTGTGAGGCAAAACTGACATTTGTGAACCTTGAAGATGCAAAAAATTGGTTAACATATACCTCCTAAAGACTCTATCACTTTGTGGCCTTTTCTATAGTATTAGTATTTCATGAGTGGTTCACAACCCGCTATTAGAGAATCAGCATTCCCAGCATGCTTTGCAGCAGTTCCAATTAACACTTGTTACTGTGTTTAATGTGTTATACTGAACAGACAGACTATATGTTTTTTTTTTTTTTATTATGACCTACCCCGGTCATGTCTGGTGGTTGGTTGGGCAACAAGGGTTCAGCAGCTTGGATACCCCCGTGGATGATTTCAGGAGCGTGGTACTGCGTACAGACGGGCAGGCTCATCCCAACAAAATCACTTCCCGGATGAGAACAGCCGCACTGCGCATCATGTCCAACCTTCCTTCCTGAGATCAGGTAGGTTTTCAAACCTGAGGAGAAGCAGAAAGGTAAACAAATCTTTACAAACCAAACAAGCACCAAATTGGAATCATTTGATGTTACATTTCTGGTGCTATGCTCAAAACACTCAAAATGGCCATGGCAAGCAGGTGGGAATGCATCACTGTTTGTTTCCCCAACTATGTTTACACATCATCCCAGAGCTCATTGTTCAAACCACTGAAGGGCCAACAAGGAGATACGCAAACAGTGAATAAGAGCATTGCCCCATAGCCAACTGCTATCAGCCTTTCCAAATACGCTCGACTAACCCAACTCGATGACCTTTGTCCTCAAAGACCGAAAGGTGCTACATGTTGGCAGGCGTGAGGTCATGTGATTTTCAGCTGAGATTGACTTATTTCCTGACTTTATAAAGGTATCCCGAGATGCAATGATTTTGCAAGATAGAACAGCAATATCTTAGTTTTATATTAAACAATCTTGCAATGACGATGTATAGTGGGAATACATACGAATATTCGCTGCAAAATATGTAGAGTGCACTCCATTCAATTGTTGACCCTGACAAAAGAATGAAATGATTTCCCAATTGGAAATCCAATAATTTCAGTCGAATGAAACATGAGCTGAAGAGTTGGCCTGCTTTAGATGGGACAAACATTGTGTGGATCCACATGTGGTAGCATGTGCGTCAGTCTGATGCTGAGTGGGTGTGCTCATGAAATGGTTTGTGTACTAGAGTATATTTGCTACATTTTTACTAAAACAAACAAAGTCAAACAAAATGTGTTTGCATGTGTGTGTTTGTGTGTGTGTGGTTAGCCACTATTTCATTTTCTAAATAACATTATTACCATTTAGAAAATCATTAGTCTTCTGTCTTGCTGCTTTCCAAATCAAGTTTACAAACTTGACACAAATATTACAGTTTGTCATTTGTTACTGTCTTGTTAATAGTGTGTTGATTAGTGCTATTTTGCAAACACACACACACACACTCACATACATACACACACATACACACAAAAACATAAATTGTAGATTGTGGAACTAATGACCATGACTGACTTTTATCGCAGTTCTCTGTCTTGCTTGTTTGTCCTTCTAAATAAAATTAGTCAAGATGCGCAACTAAAAATCAATTTATCTTAGTCTGCAAGTAGAGTCAACTTGGCAGTGACTCTCATCTTTTCTGCCAGCAGCAAGCCTAACTTGGGCTTTGAGGCCTTTTCTCACACATGAAACGTGTCCTTTGAGAAGACAGACGTGTACATAAACTCATGAAATGCTCGTGATTGCTATCGACTGTTCAGAGGTGCGTAGTAACATGCTACATTAACTCTGGCCAGAGTAGTTTGGATGCAACACACATCTTACTATTACTTCAGTAAATATATTATAAAAAGAAACAATACTTTTACATTCCATTGAGCAAAATACCATTTATTTTTAACACACATTTGACTATTATTTGAGTAAATACACTACTTTTACATTGTGCAATATACCATTGTTTAATTTAATTTTTATCCATTGAATTTATTGCTTGCCGATCGAGGTTTTTCGAGCGTGCGTGCGCCTGTGAGAGTTCCTGCGATGTTGTAATCACATTTCAATCACATTACACATTTCATAAATACAGTGGTTCTTAACCTGGGTTCGATCAAACCCGAGGGATTCGGTGAGTCGGTCTCAGGGGTCCGAACACACCCGATTTAGCATGTAAATTCATGATGACATATATCTGAACTGGTCTCGCAAAGGCAACAGCAGAAATCACACTGATTTGCAGGTATATAATTTGTTTTGAGTTCATGCATTGTGTTGGTTTTGTATTTTGAACAATGTTCATGCACGGCTCATTTTGTGCACTAGTTAAAAAACATTCATGTCTTGAGTTTGAAAAGTAGAATTTTATTTTTCACTAAAGAAGGGTTCGGTGAATGCGCATATGAAACGGGTGTTCGGTACCTCCAAAAAGGTTAAGGACCGCTTGTCTTGTTAAAAAAAAACTCCTCAAGTAGAAATGTGAATAGTAAAAACCATCCTAAGACTTTATATAGATGGCCTTATGCTGACAAGAGTAAATGTTGGAGTGATGGCAACAGACAGAGGAAGAAACACTCTGAAGGTCACTCAGTATAGCATACTTTACATAACCCAAATTCCGTACGCTTCTATTTCAGCTTTCTAACTAAATCAATGGCCTCTTTGAATGCTTCAGGAGGAAACCCAAAATGCAGTACAGTACTAATTAAAATCCGATCCATTTCCACCGATTCTGTCTGTATTTTATCTGTCCATTGTCTGAACCACTTATCCTCACTGGGGGGGGGGGTCACATACCCGATGCTGCAAAAATCCCAATTGTGTTGTGTATTGGTATGATAACATGACTCTTGGCGAAAGACACACCTACAGGAAATATGCATCATGTCGTAACCCACACGTGCATGTACATGCGCACAGACAGACAGACAGACACAATTAGTATTTCTTTTGACTTACGTAAAGTACATAAAGCTGTGTTGCACCTTTACATTTGCCCCACGTATCTTATTAAAGAACAAATCAACAATGATCTCTCATACACACACATGTAAAGTGCAAACTGATCTTCATAAAATGCTATCACTTGAATGAATGAAAAAAATGAATGAATGGAGAAAAGAATGAATGGAGAGGAAGCATAACTGCGCCGCGAAATTCCACATGCACACCAGAAGATCATAAACACCATGGACACGCACCTCAGAAAAACACTATTCTATCGCACACTCTCTAACTTCTGACTACCATGCATGCACTATCGCACTTGCTGTGAAACAAATTGGATTTTTTTTTTTTGTTATTGAGTCTATCTAACTATCTATCTAGTATCTATCTTTCTTACCTGGGGTCTAAAAGCATGAATGGTGACATATTAATATTTTCTCCTTTGAGACATTCAAGTATTATGTACAAAAAAATAACAACAAACATGACAAATCTACATTCATTTGTCATCATTACGTTGTCATTACTGTTATATATTTCTGTGATTTTCTTATTAATCGTCTCAATATTGTGGTAATTATGATAACAACTGTGATCTTTCTGGTCACTAAAATACTGTTGTTGTTTTTTATTGCTGGCTTGATAGGTGGTACTATACAGGATGTTACTCATGACGGTTTCTGCTGACCATACAGATGTGAGAGTTGAAACACAGATCCTATTACTGGGAACTCGGTCAGTACGTTTACATTCACTAAGGGAAATATAAAATGGTCCGCCCTATACTATACTCAATAAAAGACGACAGTTGTGGTGTTGATGTCGAAGGAAAATATGCTCAACCAGCTTGAAGAAGTCCCAGATGAAAAAAAAAACATACATGAAGGGTAAAACACGATGTAATATCCATTTTCACTGCTGACTGAGCAGACAGACCTGCATGGGTATCCATGTATATCAAAATGTTTTAAACATCACACCAGATTTCTTTTCCTATTCAAACTTGAGCTCTTTCTGAAATTGTCTGTATTTTGCTACAAATGCAGCATCCTTGTATGATTTAACAAGTAGCAGCTAAAAAGGAACACCATTGCTGGAGCATCTCAGTCATGCATTACTTGGTCCAAGCTATGCAAATAACTTTGGTCACTTGATTAATTTGTGCACATGCTCTACACCAGTGGTGTCGAACCTGGCCTGCAGGCCAAATTTGGCCCACAGTGTAATTGTATTTGGCCCGCAAAGACAAATTGTGCATCAACTTTGTGTCAATACTACAAATTGTCTTTACTTTCTAAAAATAGAGATGTTGCTAGTTTTTTTTTTTTTTACCATTCATCTTTTTAAAAATGTGAACCGTTTTTATTGGTCTCTGATTTCAAAACTGGTTAGTCATCAGTTTATTGTGTACGGTATATAATATGAGAGGTTCATATATTGATTTGGGTTGACAGTCATAATGGTCCTCCGAAGGAAACTATGACAACTATGCGGCCCGCGACAAAAATGAGTTTGACATCCCTGCTCTACACATTTACGTTGTCGGTGTCCCAGCACATTTACTGTCAAAATGGCACTTTTGTATGGCTAATTTTGGTCACCATGCTTCTCATTTGTGGCCATTTGAGTGGGTGTATAAAAGTAGAAAAAATGGTGAGCATATCTATGAACTTAAATGTCTTTCTGTGAACTACTACAACAACATCATGTACCTAGCATCTATTAGTCAATTTACATACACATAGCAAAAACATTTGTCCACCAACATCCAACATAATGCAATTATAATGTTATTGCCAGAGTTCCAGCAACACAGCACACTACAAAGCAACTGTTGTTGCAAGTTAAACTGCAAACAATTTACGGCTAAAGCCTCTTACTGTATTCACCAAACTTTTTTGTCATTCCTCACTTTCATCTGCTGTCTGCGACTAAGTAAACGGCGCCCAGGCTAAAAATAGTTTTTGAATTGCTTTCTTTCCTCACAGATCCGGCCAACTTTACTTATGCACTGTATATCACTCGAAGCTTCATCTCCTCTCTGTTGTCTTGCCAAACCTACATCCATCAGCACCTCAAACTGCCTATCTTTATATTTGTGTCTGAACTACACTATCATTTTTCATGTCTTCCTTTAAACTTAACCCTTCTCCCTTAGGTCTTGTTTTTTCTACTCCCCTCCCTTTCCTAGCCTCTAGTTTTCTGCCCAGTCGGTGGCAGGTCTTGAGAACAGGCGCTTGTGCAATACCAGATCCATATTTGGACACGCTGATGGAACCGTGGGATGAGACTCTCACATGATACTCCTTCAAATACCCTTCCCTTTCCTCTTTTTGATTTTTTATTAGTACACACAGTTCAGAGAAATCTCCCTTTCTTTACGCCCTCCTGTTCACCATATGACTGTGCAAATTTACAAAGAGTCGGTTGGGAGTAAATAAAGACATATTAGCTGCGGGTGAGCATCTTTTCACAAAAGACGATTCAATACGATTCTCGATACATGGGGTTTGATGCAATTTTCGTTTCGTTTATTTATACAATTCAAGGATGTAACGATTTTAAAATGTAACCATTCAATTTGAATTGGTTTCATTTTCTATGGCTGCAGCTTCTGTCAAGTTTATTAATATGCGACACGTAAAAGCTCCCCAAAGCCCAAATTACCTAATTTAATTAATTGAAACAATCATCAGCAATGTCAAGTTTGCTTAAGTGATGAAGTAAGCATTGCATTTGTTCCTATAATCATTGCAGTTGCAAGATCTACGTTGGCTTCATTTGTCTCCTTCGGGTATCCGTAGCAGAAAGTAGGCAGCAAAACATGTCAGCCTCCTATATGATGAGCTGAGACCCTCGTTATGTAATTCATGATTACGAGATCGACAAAAACATAAAAAAAAAAGATCTTTGATGTGATAGAACATGTTTATAGTTCATATTGAAATTCACAGTGAGAGTTTTTAAAAATGAACACTTTAAAAACAATTGACACAATATCTCTAAAACTGGTTCAATAAAGCAAGAAATACTGCTTGCTGTCATACATAAAAACGCAATTGTGTAGGACTGTATGTAAAATACATGTGATTGTTTATTTAAAAACATGTTCATTGTACATATGTGAATTGATTTACCGTAATTTCTAGACTATAAGACGCACCCGAATAAAAGCCACACCAGCTAAAATTCCGGGAAAATACTGTTTTGTTCATATATAAGCTGCACTGGATGCAAGTGTTTTAATGTTTAATATCCATAAACTCCAAATTCCATATATAAGCGATTCCATATATAAGCGAATACGTATGCACAAATCATAAAAATCATGAAATGTCCATAGATAACACGCTCTGGACTATAAGCCGCACGGTTCAAAGCTTGTGCAAAAGATAGCAGTTTATTAGTCCGAAAATAGTCATTCTTTTGCTTCAAACGAGGGATTAAGCTTAGTGTTAATGCTCACTTGTTGATGTTCATATCCTTGGCCGTAGAGAGATCTATAGCATCAAAATATCCAAAGAATTGCAACAATCGGCGGGAGTGTGGCTTCTCGAGAAATGTGGCGACACACACCATCTACGTCACACTCATAAACACGCACATACACACAGCTGCTCAATGCACGTAAGTAATGCACTTCACACTAAGTGCCTCTGGTGTTCTGTGGTAGACAGTGCTTGAGTGAGAAATGACCAAGCTTGCCTCTATGTAAAGGAACCCATGCATGTCTCCTGAGGTACTTCAGCACTTTGCAGGAAAGCTCTGTTAATCCAGCAAACACGCATGAGAAATTTCTGAAATTATGGCAACTCCATGTGAACTTTTAATGCACTGTCTCGAATGAGACATAAAGCGTCCTCTTAAGGCACAAAGACAAAAAAAAAAGAAAAAAATTATAATAACTCCCCGAGCTACCCTAAGATAGACTGTGGGAACTCCATGGAAAAAGGTCATGACCAGAAGATATGCGGCTTGTTCTCCATTCTTCCTCCCTCTTCTTCTTTCTAATGTCTTTCCACACAACACTGCTGTTTATTTGCACACCTCTTTGTCTAATACCCTTCCCTGAGATTTTCTGGTCTACCAGTTTTAAAGACCACTAAAGCAGGTGATTTAGGGGTCGCCATGGCAGTAAGAGACAAGAGTTGCCTTTTAATATGAACATCAAATGCTATTTGAAGCTGTTAGTTCGAAGCTAAATCACCTTTATATTGCTTTAAATGCTTTGTGAAGCACAATTTACTTTTGTGTATGTTTCAAGGCAGACGACAGTGGTTGAAATTGGTAGAAGCACATTTACATTCTCGCCACCTCAGTCGGGAACAACTTAACTAAACCGGTACAACCCTTTGAGTTATTTATTGATCTTACTCTATCTTGTTTTAAAATTGTGTTTAAAGACCTTGAAAATTCTTTTCTAGGGTGTTTTTCTATATCGCAGGTTTCAATTATTGCAAGGGTGTTCTGAAATGTAACCCCCACAAAGGAGGAGAATTTACCAAACTATATCTCTCTTACAAGGACATCTAATGGCCATTCTGATGAGCTCCATGCAGTAAAATTAGTTGGGGTTTTTTGGTATGAAAACACAATATAATCCAATAATTTTGTACCTCCAGTCTGTTATGTGATCAGCAAGTTCCATCACTGCATGAATGGTGAAAAAAAGTGTTTTCACTACACTGTGTAACTAATAACATCAACAATAGTTCCATTCTATGTAAGAGTAAGCCAAAATTCTGACTGCCAAGACTATGAAATCTGAAGCGGCTTAATGATTTTTTTTTTTTTGAGTGCAAAATGGTATTTACAACCACATTCTTTAAACTGAATGCTTAATAAAATGCTCTAAGTATTGAGTAAAACACAAAACATACTCAAAAGAAATTGTTTCTTGAAGGTTGAAAGTATTGTGTCGTAGATGTGCTGTCATTTCAAGACAGAGCACACATAGGAATAGAAAAAAATATTAGACCACCTCATTTTCTTCAATTTCTTGTTCATTTTGACGGTGGTACCACTCAAGGTGTATCATGTGACTAATAGGCAAAAAAGAAAACAAAGTCCCTAATATCACAAGTTCATAATTTAGCTAACATGGAAATAAAATGATTTAGAAGGCAAACATTTTTAGAAGTGATCAGAGATAATCGAAGGGAAATAAAAAAGCCGAGGGGGACTGGCCTAGTTACAGTTAAGGCTCAATCCATCCGTCCATCTTGTCACTTGCATAATTAAGTAACACGTTTAAATCAGCATAAACTAACTAGCTGGAGGGCATGGACTTCCCACTACAACGCACTGTAAAGAATGGGCCTGTGTAGCCAAAGAGACACTAAAGCACATGTGGGGCATGCACCTGTTTACACAAACAAATAAATTCAAAAAAAGCATTCCATGTGTACAGTATTGTTGAAGATCCAGACCTCAAATGTGGAAACTCAACAATACACTGCATTTGTTAAAAAGCCAGCATTGTGTAACTGAGATAGGAGGATTCAACCAATTGAGCCTAAAAAGCTAAATAGAAACTACAAGGATTAAACAAATCTGCTTATAAAATAGCTATCAAGAAACCAATTGATTTAAGTGCACATTCAGAAAATGATTTTATTTCAATTTTGGTTTTTCACTTCCAGTTACTCCCATATACATTTACTCCAGTCATTTGTTAGTCTATGCATAATTCCTTCACATCACCTCCAATAAATAAATACTCGCCTACATACATAAATCGGGACACCAAGTATGAGATCATGAGATAGTTTGACGCCTCACAAAGGGAAAGAGGCCGGGACATTTTTCCTACACAAACAGTCTCTAAGGGAAATTAGATTGCATTCATAACTTCGCCCACAATAAAAGCTGCATATCACTATCAGTCTGTTGTTGTTATTCACTCGGAAAATACAGAATGATGACACCCTTGTTTAGAGTCAAGTGTGAATACTGTCTGACACAAGGTCTTTGCTCACTCAAGACCATCAGACAGCTAGGACTTCTCCTAACATGACGGATACTCTTCTCAATAGAATTCAAAACATTCAAAGCTCAAAATGGTTGCTGTAAAGCTATCATGGTCAACAATGAGGACAATCACTGTAATACTAGTGCAGGAAGTGTGTTGACAAATAAGACCTACAGTATGTACCAAGGTAACTTTCTTTCCATACATGATAACTCATCTGGTTATATTATTAATCTATTTTCTTAATCTAGGTCCTGTCCCAGCTGTGCCGCAACCATTTCTTGACTATTTTAGCCACAAAACACATTCCACTCACAATGTGCAAGTTACGGGTGCGCTAATCTCCTAATCTTATCACCATGTTCTCTTGCTCATCTAGTGGACCGTTTCAACAAGACAAACTAGTCAGATAACATACTTCAATGCTCTCAGGCATGCAGTGACCCAACTCAAGCCTTGGTGACCGAGGACTAAAGTTCACAGAGATATTTAGATGTTCAACGCTCTTCCTTTGAAAGTGCACTCTAAGAAAATAAGAGGTAAACAACATTGACTCACCCTTCAGCTTGTCCACCACACTTTCTCCAGCTCGCTCCACCACTTGACCATCCTCCCGCTGGTAACGGTCATCCAGGAACTGAGCGGTGGCTTCAGACAGATGGACCTTGCCTGCCACGCCAAGCTGCTCCATCAGGTTGGCCAGATTGACATCGTTTGACCATACGTCAAACTTGAAGCGCTTCATTCCGAGAATCCCGCAGAGAACGGTGCCAGTGTGGACACCAACGCGCATGCTGACGGTTTCACACGTCTCCTGGCAAAATTGCTCGATGGCCTGGATCATACCGAGGCCCATCTCCACACAGCAGTAGGCGTGGTCAGGTCTAGGCTCAGGGCAACCTGCGACGCAGTAATAACAATCACCCAGTGTGCTGATCTTCTCACAACAGGTTAGTTCACAGAGACGGTCGAATCGTCCAAAGAGATCATTGAGAAGACCGACCAAGGCTGGTGCAGACTTATTGGCAGACATTTTAGTGAAGCCCACAATATCTGCAAAAAGGATGCTAACGGGTTCCATTCGTTTCATGTTGAAAGGTCGAAATATGATCTGTCCCCGCGGGATGGAGGTCTTCTTGCGTTTGTGGTTGTTGTGCGGGTAGTTCTTGGGACTGGTGGAATTCGGCGATGGCGAAGCTCCACCGACACCTCCGCCGGTGCCGATTGAGACAGCTGAGGCAGAGCAGGTACCGGAGGAATAACGCTTGCTACAGTTCTCACTCCCGCCGCCCTCGTCGTCACCCTGCTTCATGAGCTCGTCGGCGACACGTCGGGGCATGACCGAGTGGATCATACGCTCCTTCAAGGCCTTCTCAACCCCGAGGTCCTTGCCATGCATGATGGCTTGTCCCACTTTGAGAAAGGTGCTGCGAGAGCGCACCTCTGACATAATGAACAAGTGGATACCGATGACGTGGACGCACAGGTGAAGCAGCGCTTTGGCTGGACCTAGCCATCGAAGGGTGTCCGTTTCCCAATTGGAGCTGGAACTCCCTGACTGCGAATCGTAGCTTCTGTGAAGCAACGGCAGCCACCCTAATGCCTCGAATAAAATAGAGTATAGGAACCCCAGCATCACTGAAGCATACAGACGCACATGGAGAACACTGTATAGCAACAGCAGGACCTCTATGCACAACGAGAAGGTAGCCACCGGCGAGATACAAATTGATCGTTGAAAGTTCGAAAAATGGTATGAAGCATTTGCATGGTGAGCCCACTCCAGCTCAGTGTAGCCCGCAGTCTGGATCTGCGGGGCCAAAGTGATGGCGAAGGTGACCGCAATCAGGAGCAGTGACGTTTGGTTGTACAGTTGTGTGTAGTAATGAGTTAAGGTGAACAAGAAGAGGAGCACTAAGAGGACCAAAAAGGAGGCGGTGGGAGCCAGGAAGGTCATGGGATGGCAGCGGTCACTATTGACACCAAAGTAAATGGCCCAGAGCACAGCCGCCACGGCCAGGTAGAACAGGACATAACGAAAACGCCGCTGAGTCTGAGGAAAGCACCTCTCTTGGCACGCCTCCTCCAGGATGGGCGAGTCAAACTTGGGGTCCCAGCACTGGGCAGCGGAGCGCTCAAACAGCGGTGGTGCCTTCCTGCGCACCCTTGTTGCCGAGGTCACAGCCTGTCTGGAGTCTGCGGAGCTGCAGCTGGAGGAAATACTGTATTTGTGGAGGTTAGGGTTCATTTTACTTCTATCCTCGCGGCCTCGGACTCCTCCGACGACGACACCGGTGGGAGGCCTAACCGCTTCATGCTGTTGCACGTGTGGCGTCAGCGTACTGTTGGTAATCCGTACGGTCACGTCGCCATCCCTGTTGGAATTGCAGCTGACTTCTGTGGCGTGCATGAGAAGCTGCCGGTGTTGTTGTAGCGTGGCCATATTGAGGCGAGAAAGGAGGGCCGCGGGAGTGGAGTTAAATATTAATAGCTTTGGATGGCGCTCAGGCAATTAGATGTGTTGCGTGGGCGCTGTGTGTTCACATGTGGCACTGCGGGGAGGGAAGAATGGGGGGGGCACAAAAGGTGTTTTTGCTGGAATAATCACGCTGAGGCGCACACGTCTTTGCTCCACACACAGGAGCCGAAACACTCACTCACACCGTTCCTTATTGAGCTGCTCATGACGAGACCCTGGATTTACGTCACTACTCGCATTACAAGCATCACTCTGCAAAAGAGCATCGGAGTTCCTCCACAGCAAAACAACAGTCACAAATGAGTCCGTCTCCAACACTGATCATCCATGGTTGCGTCGCAAAAGCACATCCAGATGTGGGCTGTCAACAGTTGGTGATGTGTACAAAAGTTAAAACGGTCCCTAGCAGCTCTGCAACAAATGGCACCTTCACTCAGTTCAGTGGCCTTTTAAAACTCCACCGCTGCAGCAGCCTTAAACTTACAAAAATGCTGTCGAGATTGAAAAATGTTTTTCAAAAATATTTTTGGATGGGGATGGTTTCTGAATCAGGCAACTTTACCTTGTGCATTCCTTCTCAAGCAGCCTGCTGAACAATTGGATTTCCGTGCATTCATTCCTTCCATCGTTAGTCTTATAAATCTTCCCGAGAGTGGGATTTCGGAGCCCAATCCATGACCAGAATCCAGCTTGTATACAAGGCCTGGCAGACAGGCAGGCCTATTCCCACAGATCCAGCCCCGTCCTTTCCTGAACTGCCGCTCCGGATCTTCTCCGTGTGTGCCCCCCCACTCTACCTTCCAAAGAGGGTTGGGAGAGGTATGTGCTATTCCGAGAGCGCAATCCGAAAAGAGAAGCAGAGAAAATACCAACCACTGGCCCAAATTAGCGTCGCTTTGCCTCAACTGGGAGTGACTGCAACTTGTTGCGCGCAGTTGGCAAAACATACAAGATACGAGGAACAGCCTGGGTCGAGGCTGCTCTATAAATAGTGATGATCAAAGCTCAGCAATAGTAACAACACAACGCGGGATTTAACATTCGAACACTTTTTCTCCATATATCCAGCGGCGTTGGATTCCAGAGAGGTGTGGTTGTGGTAAAAATGCACTACTTTCAATTCAAGTCGTGCAAAACGTCAGCCTCAGAGCACGTCTAAAAAAAAAAAAAAGTTTTTTTTTTCCCCCCACGCCGTATTTCCTGCGTTTAGAGAGGAGACCCAGTGAGGGCTGCAGTTATTTGGAGCTCGATTTCCTCCCTTCACATCCCCCCTGGGCGAAGAAGTGAGAAATCCCCAGAGCAAACAAGAGGAAACCCTCGCGCGTATCCTTGCAAAAACGATCCAAAGGCAGCCAAAAACAGACAGTAGACTTCTTATCGGAACCAACTCCTCAGGGTCTAGATGGCACTAGTTTGTCTGAATGTGTGTGTGTGCGTCCAACACACATTGGAGTGCACGCTCAGGCTTGTGTGCGTCCTCTTCAGTCCACCGCTTGTCACCTCCCTTTTGCAAGCCTCTCGCTTTGGCTAAAACGCGGGTTTTATCTATCCGGGCAAGACACTCCCGTGGATGCTTTGCGTGTTAACCGGGCGAACGGAACATCCACACGCCTGGAGGTGCCACCATCTTCGCTGTGACGGGCTCGGAAATCCTCCCCCAGCTGTTGTGGCGGTGTGGGATGGTGGGACCAGCTTGTAAAGCTCGACGCTATGACAGAACAATACTACTTCCGTCAAAACAACGCATGAAAGTCCCAAATACTCCACCGCTGTTATGCCAATTTTTTTCAGACTGTGTATGAGTACATGCATTTATTCACTCGCTGGTTCAGAGAACCAATCCTTGATTATTCCATTACACCCTGCAGTTGTGAAGATCATGTGTTTTATTTTAATTAAGTGTTTTGCTCTTTTCTTGAATATAATATATTTTCTTAAATATATATCTGCAATCGTTACAACTGTTTGCAAATATCTGAATAATATCTTTGGGACCGTTTCCATCTTCTCTAACCAACATTCATAAACACCTGCAAATTGCCACTTAGTGTTATCTCTGTCTGTCTGTCTGTCTGTCTGTCTGTCTGTCTGTCTGTCGTCTGTCCGTTTGTTTGTCTGTTTGTTTGTCTGTTTGTCTGTCTATCTGTCTATCTGTATCTTTCTGTCCATCCATCTACCCATTTGTCTGAAAACAGAGAGAGAGGGAGAAAGAGAAGGAAAAGGACAAGACTTCACTCCAATACTGAAATGATGCTTTTATTTCCAAAATCCAATTCTGAGTTTCCGTTTTGTCCCTATGTCGTATAGGTGTCTTGACACAGCTGGAGATGGGTGGGTTTCCACAATGAGTGTCCGTTCAGGTCACATGTCACTGACTGACTGCCTTAACGTGCTTAAAGGAGGAGCAATCACACTCAACTTGTTCTTTCTCTTACTTTGTTTTTCACTGTTAGCAAAGGTGGTTAAGAGAGCATATTTACCCATATGTATGTTTATATACGTATATATACTACATCTAAAGGGTTTTGTTATTTTTTCTTTGCATGGACTTCATAACAGTCCAATCCTTAAATCTCTATGTGCTGAAGACCATAAGGTGTTATGACACATTTATATTTTTAATCATTACTTCCAGGAGACGTTAAAGTGATGAGATTGTCAACAGCAGGCTTGCACACTGCTTGACAATAAGCATGCTAATTCACTGACTCATTGTGAGCGTGTTTGTGTGCGTGTGCTTGTACTTTTCTGGTGATAACAATGAAATATGATTCCAATAAACCATAAACCCTGTGTGCATTGTTCAAGTGTGTTTACCAGTGGCATGTGGATGACGTGTGCACGCGTGTGTGTACTTGTATTTGAGAGCTTCCACAAGAGTCCTTTTCATAGAGCTGATAAAGCTGCACTGATAAAGTCTCTGTTAGCACTTTGGCCAATAGGCTTGGCAAACACACTTCACATACACACACATACACTTTTTATGAGGTCACATATGTACAAATGGAACTTTAATTGCAGGCATACACGTGCTTGTGAGGTTTTGTATGTGTCAGATCATCCTGGGATTTTCAGGTTGACCAATGTGCGGTGTTTTATAGTTTTGCTATTATTCGATTGTTTTTAGTCATTATTTTATAAGAGCAATGGGTGAACAAAAAAGTAAAACATTTTGAAACTGTGGACGGAAACCGGAAAGCACAATTGAGAATTATTAAAAGTTTCCTTGAAATATCCAGACAGAGTGTCCAGTGGTAATCATTGAAGGTTTTCCTGTATCTTAAGTGAACTTTACACTCTGTATGACTCCTAGATTAAAGTTTAACAAATTGATTTTAAGGCATCTTCTAGTGGATGATCTGCAAGACATACTAGTTTTTGCTTTTAGCATAATGTGTTTTGGGATCTACTTACTCTCATTCAAACTCATCAATAATACACCATTATGAGGTTTTGCATATACACTATTACTAAAAATATATATTTTCAATGTTGGTGTTTTCAATGGTGTCTTTGTAGGCTCAGAGAAGAAACAGTGCAGAAGATTTGATGAATTTTACTCAAAGGAAATCACAGAAAAGAAAAATTATGACAGACCTGAACTGATGAACCTGAAGCAAGCAGCATAGAAAATGCGGATTAAATTTACAACTGAAAAAAGGTCTCTGTAGGAAAATGTTCTCTGTGCATGCAAAATAGAATACATAAACCATTTTTATTTTGATGAGCACTTGTCTGGTTATCAAAACATGCACCATAAATCCTCGAAGACATGACAACGGAGCCAAGGTGGATTAAAACAGAACAGCAGATTTGACTTAGTCGCCAATCTTTGCAAGAGGCACAAAAAAGATAACAGTAGTTTTTAAGCATCTTATCGGCAATGGCCTTCTCTGAGGATGAGAATAAATAATGTGCAAAAAGAAAATAAGAACAACAAACATCTTTTGATTTATTTACTTTAAATTTAATAATTGAATGTTTAGAAATGAATATTTCCTTTGTTAGAAGACGAAGTAGTGGAGGTTTTCACCAATAATGGTCAGCTATAACCTTTCTAGTTCTACTTTATCAGCATGATGTAACATTGTTCTAAGACTATCTCTCACTTGTTAATTCATTCAGAATAAATAGAGTCTAAAATGTATGTATATTAGGGGTTCTATGACCCAGGTGAACATTCTGTTTTGCTCCCCATGTTCAGTTTTAAGAATCACAGCAGTGAGGATTCTTGCAAAAAAGCCTGTAGGCTACCACCATCTGCCGCTGTGATTCATGCGTTTGCAACATTCATATCCATCTCACTGCCTCCTCCAACGATTTTTGGGTTTCTCCTCACACTCGGGGCCATCGCAGCTGCCGGAAGGTAGGGTGCCAGGTGCCGGGGCAGGTTTTGCCGGAGCGGGCGTCTCCTTGCTGACGCTCATGAGCAGAGCTGGGAGCTCGTAGGAAATGGCCTTCTCTAAACGGTCCAGCATGCAACCTCCCGTCCAGCTGCAGTGGTAGCACAGCTGCTGGAAGTTGGACACCGGATTGACGCCAAAGAAATCCTGATAGGCCTCCTTGCTGGGGAGGTCAAACTTGCTGACGTTAGTCTTGGCCAGAATGGACTTGAAGATGTAGTACTTGTCCGGGTCAGTGACAATGTCGTGAAACACCTCATGGGGATCGCTAAACCAGCCCAGCTTTTCATGGTAGGTCTGGAGGTAGCGGTCAACAAGGAGGGCGTGAATGCGCACTCGGATGCCATGCTGCCGGATGAATGCAATCTTATTTTCCATCTGGTTCTCTATCACCTGTAAGAAGAGCGACAAAGGAAGAGGGAGTCCATTTTCACATGAGCTGGGAAATGACTCTTAACAATGACGCTTTCTATTGTATGATTTTTTTTTTTTAATTGTTTTATACTTGATAGTCTGGTTTTTGGTGCATGGAGAGCCACCCAAAATGTTAGGATTGGACTAACTCGACTTCTACCCTTCGCATGTATGATTTCCACATGACTCAAAAAGGTGACAAGTGAAAACATGTTTCTGTATAATCTATTTACCAATTAGTTTATCAATTGATCATTTAGAAACTGTTTGATTGTATGGGAATGTTCATTGACTATGTATGGCCTGAAGAAATTGAGACTTTAATTCAACATGTCATTATTATTATGATTATGATTATTATTATTATTTTTTTTTTATTATTATATTTGAGGTCGTACTTTGCAATGATGTGTAATATTGCTGTGAGTGGTATATAACATTACTTTACATTAATATTACTTATCTTTGTAAAGGCAAAATATTTGATAGCTCTTATATGAGTATTGTGCAAGTTGTGGTTGGTATATGATCAATTAGTCAATTCATTGTTTTGTTTTTCAATATTATTTTTAATGGGAGCTTTCTTTTAGTGTTCTGAACTCCTGTTTCCATGGCAGTCTTATTGATTAGTTGCCATTAGGGTTGTGCCATAATGAAGGTATGCATGGATGTACTATACGCTTATTTTCTCGACCATTAATTGTGTTCAGGGTCACAAGAAAGGTGGAATCAATCCCAGATTACTTCTTAGAAGAGTGAAAGAAGCCCTGAAATGATCAATCCTGGTTTGAAGTTTAAGTAGTGACAACAGACTGTCGGTGACTGCCACAATGTGTCTTCTAAAGTGCAGTGCCTACTATTGTTGGACTTTCTTGCAGGTTTTCTAATAAAACTGTGTAAAACAAGACCTACCTGGTTCAAGTCTTCCAACAGAGAGGTCTCCTCTTTCATAAAGAGCTCTCGGCTGGTATCTACTGCGTAATCCTGAGTCCAAAAAGAGCTCACGTACACCCGAGGAGGTTCTGTGGCATTGATGAGGGGTGCCATGCTCCAAAACAGGGCTCCATAGACCCTCATCAGATCCTGTGTGGTGAGACTGTCAGCCTTGTTGAGGATGATGCGGATTTGGGACTCCCGGCCCTTCATCTGCCTGAAGAGCATTTCTAGCTCCCCTCCCACATCAAGTTTGGTGGGGTCAAAAACCAGGAAGATGAGGTCAGCTCGGTCAATAAACCACTGGCACACCTCGTTGTAAGGGTATCCTGATGGGGGTCAGGACAAACGACTTAGTCTAAGTTCTCAGTTGCATTTCACAACAAGTAGTTACAAAACAACCATCGGTCCAAACCAGTTGAGAATCACGAAAATGTTTTACCTCTCTCCTGCTGCTTGCGGTTCTCAATAATGCCAGGAGTATCAACGATTGTGACCCTCTCCAGCAGCTTGTGAGGCATCTCAAAGCCCACCAGCCTTTCCAGGAAGCCCTGGCCAAACTTCTCCAAGGGCGAGAAGGAGCGCGAGCTGTCGGCTGCCATAACGATGCCCTCTACGGTTCGATACTTGTCGCCGTGCATTATTACGGTATACTCAGAGGTCGTGGGTTCAGCACCTGGTCGAAAGGTGAGTAGAACAGTATCACTGAGCTTTAAATACTGTAATGTTCCAAGTAATAAATCGTTGGCCACTAGCATAATTGTCTAAATCATAGTATAGTTTTTGGAAAACATAAAAAAAGGTATTTTTGGTTGGTATTGTAACAAAAACAACAAGACGGACAAACAAGGGGAAGGAAAAATATCCAATAAAAATACAAATTCTGTTCTAAATATTTATTTTTCCTGTTTTCCAAAAATATTTAAATATGGCCATTATGCTATGTGACCGACTATACGTATTTAATGTAATGCTGTGGGAAGCAAACAATGAGGACCAAAAATATGGGTGTTAGGACTAGTTGAAGTCATAGTTCTTACCTCCTCATTGTTGCATGTTTAAATTGGAATGAGTTGCATATATTTCTAAAGTTCATTATGTATTGTGAATATCTTCTGCATCTGTGACTAGTCATTCATTTTGGAAAACACATTGAAGCAAAATCATTTACCTGTGTATAGTTCTTGTGGGGTGTCTTTAAGACCCAGCAGGTAGTTGATCATGGAGGACTTGCCCACACTCCAGGGTCCAAGGAACAAAACCATGGGCTTATAAGTAATTTCTCCATCTACAATGTGGATGAAAAGAGAACAAAACCAGATAGTAACTAACTCCAATTTTGTTTCTAAAAATAAAAATCACAACGCTCCAGAGTTTTCAGGACTTCTCTGACCTGATTTCTTGTGCCATCTTGTGGTCATAATCTTAGTTCGTTTAAAATTAAGATGTGGCGCTACCTATCTTGGCTCTGATAATTACTAGAACCTCTTTGAAATACGCAGCAATTATATCCGATACAATACAACTTTATTTATATTTGTCAACATGGTCAGTGTGATTTAACCTGTGACTTCATGCTGCCTGAGTTCATTGTACTTGAAGGCTTGCTCCAATGGTTTGATGGCTGTGTGGTGGATGTTCAGTAGCTTCTTCATTGCAGCTGGAGAAAAACATTGTAGAGATTGAGAACATGACAGGTCAAAGGTGGATATGAGACATTTCGGGTCATGTGCTACAGTGGATACTTGGTGTTTGTTACTTCTCTTTACTGAATTTCAGATTGACTGTTTGATTCGGTTCTTACCTGACAACTGGCCTGAAGGTTCAGCAGAAGCCAGTCGTAGTGTGTCTTCAATATGGGCGCGGTCCCTCACTGCTGGACCTTCATTTGCCTTCCCTGATTGGCAAAGTGGACGATCAGTCAGAATGGTTGACGCTACTAAACCTACATGTGTAACTGCATAACTGACTTGTTCATTTATGTGGGTATTCATGTTTATGCTTTCAACCTTTTTTTTTCCAAACAAAATCCCCATGTCTAATGTTTCCGAGTGTTTGGACCACCTGTGCTCAACAGCACAGGATTGACTATTATATCACGTCTATCAGTCTGTTCGCTTCCTTTGCTATTTTGGTCTGTTTATTTCTGTACCAGAGGTTGTTGCTAATTCCTCTTTAGCCACACACAGTGTCATATTCTGTGGGATTGAAGTGCCTGGGAAAGAAAGACTGGAAGCTGAGAATGATCTTTTAAATGTCATGACCCATCATATTGAAATGTTCATTGCACGAATGGCAGTTGCAAAATCCCCTAAAAATCAGAATTGTAAAGTAGGATTTGGACTGTGTTGAATATTGTGCTTGAATATAAATAAATACAAATTTAGCATCTAATTTCTGTGTGTGTAATTGTACTGATTATTGTGTATGGCTGGAACTACACTAAACGATTACCTGTGGCCTGTGAAGACTCCTTGACCTCATGGGTCTCTTCAGACGTTTCAAGATCTTCCACTGTTGCTTCTTCAACAGACTCTGGTGTGACTTCTTCAACCACTTTAGGAATGACGTCTGGCTCTGCTTCAGGCTTTGAAATGGTTTCTGGCTCAGAAACAAGTGTAATTTCTGGTGCATCTACTCCGATTTCATGATTGGTCGTGTCTAGTTTTTCTTCCTCAGGGTCAGCCAATACTTCTGGTTTAGATTCATACACTGCTTTGGGTTCTGATAATACTTCCAGTTCAGCTTCAAATTGTGATTCAGGCTCTGGTATCATTTCTGCTTCAGCTTCATGTTCTGCTTCAGGTGCTAATATCAATTCTGGTTCAACTTCATATTCTGATTCAGGATTTAATATCTCCTCTGGTGCAGGCTGGGGTTCTGTTTCGGGCTCTGATACCTCTTCTGGTTCAGCTTCAAATTCTGCTTCAGGTTCTGATTTCACTTCAGGTTCAACTTCATATTCTGATTCAGGTTTTAATATCTCCTCTGGTTCAGCTTCGGGTTCTGTTTCGGGCTCTGATATCACTTCTGGTTCAGCTTCATATTCTGCTTCAGGTTCTGATATCACTTCTGGGTCAGCACCATGTTCTTCTTTGGGTTCTGCCAAGACTTCTAGTTCACTGTCATAATCTGTTTGAGGTTCAGATGTAACATCAGTTTCGCTGTCATAATGTGCTTCAAGTTCAGATGTCACTTTTGGCTCTGCAGGTTCAGCATTCATTTCAAGAATGTCTTCTGGCTCTGATTCAGCACCATCAAAGGCTTCTTCTTGCACAACATTCTTTAGCACAATTTCCTCCTCAACTACTTCTCCCTCTTGTGTCTCCTCATCTGTTTCTTGAAACAGTTCCTCCACTTCAGAATCATCCCCGTGAGGGATAACTTCTTCATCTTGTGGCAATTCATTCTCTGCATCTTCACTTTTGTCTTCTTCCATAATATCTCCTGCAGAAGCTACATCTACACCAACAGCTTCATTCTCATTCCTTTCCTCTACAATGAATGTCTCGCGTTCATCAGATGCCAGCTCCTCTTGGTTCTCCTCCACAGCTACATTTTGGAGAACAGCTTCCTCTTGTTCTTCTGCATTGCTAATTTCCTCATCGGTGGAAGCCTCAGTTTGCGCCATCCCAGCTGGTTCTTCTTCACGCTCTGAGGCTGAATCTTCTTCGGACGCAGCTGGTGTTGGAGTACAAGGTTGACACATTGGCCTCTCTGGGGCCGGGGTGTCGTTGGACAAAGTCTGGCTGGGATGCTCCTCTGCCGCACCACATCCGCAGGAGAAGAGATTTGTCTCAGGCTTCTGGAGCCGTAGAGAAACCAATGGCTCTTCATCGGGGATGGATGACCCTAAATGGCAAACCACAGAAATAAAGAAGAATGGAGACCATGTTAGCTTGAGGAAAGATGGGTTATAGTAACATATACACATACGCCGCACCCACAATATTAGGTACTCCTGCACAATCTAATAAGGTCCAATATGAGATGGATTAAAACGTCCAACTTTAAAGTTTTGGTTAACATCGCTCTCCACATTCACAGGGCATAAACACGAAAAGGTTACAACCTCAATTTAATTTTAACTGTCGACTCGTGTGAACAGACGGTTGAGCACATTCTGATGGCAGCTAATATAGTATATGTATAGACAGTACAGTTCACATTACACGGTGGGGTCAGTGAAAAAAGACGACAGGCGTAAGCAGCTGACGCTGCTTTTATGCACGTTTGTCAGTCTTGAAGATTCTCTCTCTTGAGATATGATCAATTTGGCTTGGTGAAGATCCAAAGCCACTTTCAAGTGATGTAAATATGCAATCCAGTGTGAACTGCTTTTATTGTATTTACGGTTGCTTACTTTTTTTTTCCCAGATGGGATTTTCCACAACAGAAACAAACATCTCACTGCAGCATACTCACGCTGGTGAGATGAGAGCCAGCATGTAGAAGGAAGCGCAAGAAGAACCAAAAACAGCTGCTGGAATGAGATCCAGTTCAATGAGATCCAGCTTGCTGTTATACAAGATGACAAGTTGCCTCTTTGGAAGCAAAGCTTTTGACTCTGGCCCCAGTCGTTATGGTAATGGGAGCCAGACTCCCCATTGGCCACTTGGATGAGATTTGGGTCTGACCTTCCGAATGGACTGATTTCAACAAGACAAGAAAAGGGGTGTGCTATAGTTTTTGATCTTTAGTGTTTTTTGGCAAAAGCACGTAACTGAAATTATGGAGAATAATGCATTGAAAAATGTGTTTCCTTTAAGATTATTACATCACACAACAGTAAATTGACAAGATAACTTTGTCCGGATTGTAGTGAAACTGATCTTTGGTTTGTTTGCAGGAGTTTGCTTGAACGTTAAATTAATTGTGATCTATTTTGATATTGTTTTGTGCAAATTGGCTCGGATGACTCATTTGTCTTGCTTTGTTGATGGTGAAGCCTTAATAGTCTTAAAACCTTAATTCAAAAACACAATGTACCTTAATATACGATTGCGTACATGGGTTTGGTTCATGTGATTGGATTTATCTGTACAATGATGCAAGCAGTATTCTCACTCTTGCAATACTCCCCCATTCTCTCCCTCTATTTCAAGGTACTGAATCACATATTAAGCTATTTATTGCAGCTGATGTGCTTTGCTGGCTTATCACTTGCTGTCAAGATTGTCATCATTCAAGTTAATGCGTCAAATGTCACAGGTTCATTATGCCATCATAGTGCCGGCAAGTAAGTTTCTCTTAAAAGGCTGTTTTGTCATCTCCTGCCCCACGGTGATGGCACCTGGAAGTCCGGGTAGATTATGCAGTGTGGTGAGATGTGCTGAATGTCACCTTTCTGATGCAGAAATAGGCCCACAATGAGTCATAGGAGGGATATTTGTGCTTCTATTTTATTTTTAGGGGGTGCAATACGTCTTCCCGCTTGGCAACTGCTTCACTGGTTGTGCAAGACCGCTTCTTGCAAAAACCTTCAGCAATATATGCAACAGTAGATGTGGTGTCTTAATATGGGCGTGGATGAGTCATGATTTAATAAACCGAAATTCATGCATGGGGCTTACAAAACGGTTGCCACTCCCATTGAATGAAATATTTGGAAATATATTTGGCGGTTTCCAAGTGAAGAATAATTTAGTGGATAGATTAGACTGAAACATTACATTTTGCAGATTTCCATTTTATTCCAATTCATGTTCTCATAGTTGAGAAGCAAAATTCACCCGTTTTTTTATAAATCTCAGGAAGCGGCCATTTTGCCACTTGCTGTCGACTGAATATGACATCACAGGTCTCAGACACAACCAATCACAAATCAGCTTTGAAAAGCTGCTGAGCCGTGATTGGTTGAGACCTGAGACCTGAAAACGGTGATGTCATTTTTAGTCGACAGCAAGTGGCAAAATGGCCACCCTAGAGATGGATAAAAACAGGGGGATTTGGAAACATTAATCAGAACGCTGTGTTTCAACTGGTTGGGCTGCGCAGAACATATTATTGCAAAGATAATTTGGGGTTGATTTTTCTTTTAATGATACACTTTTGTATATTCTTGCTTGGGACTTGATTAGCATATTACTGCAAGCAAATCTATGCAGCCTCCATGTATTGGTGTCTTGTACATAATTTTGCGGTTCTCTTTTAGGCACTGCGATACTGGAACTTCAAAATATTGAAATAACATTGGATTGATAAATACGCTCCAATTAATGTATCAGTGTGTGTGTATTCTTTAATAACAACATCTATGGATTGTGGAAAGCCACAAAGAGATCAGTAAGCCAAGTATCTGGTGACGATTCAGCTTGACAAATGCCTGACATGTGACTACAGCTGTTTGCAGGCTACCAAATGAATGTATTCAAGGACACACTAAGGATATCCTGATGAAGTTTAAAACATCAACTAATAATACACACACCTCTTAATAGCTAGTTCAGATTCATCATAGTACTTAGAATTAAAGTCACTATTGTATTGTGAGATCTGTAAAGCATGAATGAAAAACAGAAGAAAACTGATTCAGTGGCAAAATAACTTGTTTCATTTTAATTGGTGTTTTTAGTGAATGTGTGTTGGTGGGTGTATGTAGTGAACACAAGTCAATCTGACAGTGCTGTCTCTCCAGGGCAACGAGAATGAGCAGCAGGCAGAACATTTTCCATCAGCTGGTGTCCCGCTTCAGACTGACATTTCCAGTTTACACCCTCAAAGCCCCAAAGTGCACTTCATCACATCTACAAACATTTTCTGCAGGATTGGTATTTTTCATTACCTGAATTCCTAGTTATACATTATTTTATATTATATTTTGACCATGGGAGAAAATAATTCAAAAGGTCCAGTTTGCCAGGTCACTTTCTGCTCCCTGAGCTATAACTTTGTGTCCATGTTAAAAGCACACAACTATGGTGTAGTCATTCCACTACTGTGTAGAAGCACTCCCTCACCAAATCCTCATGAAGGCTGCACTTCACAAACACAAAAGCACCACTGCACTGACATGTTGCAGTACAAATGCCAAAGCCACTCAGCCATACCTGCAGTAGACAGAACCAGGAGAGCCACAACGCAGCACACATGGACCAGAGACTTCATTTTGGCTGCCAGGGGCCTTCCCCTCCTCTTCCCAGGATATTTATACCCCGTTCGGGGGCATGTGCACAGTGGAGGTAGTGCACAGCAACTGTTTTGTGGCCCTGATTGGCCATTTCACCAGCTCTTCAAAGCTTCTATGCCTACTTTGGATTTCAGCACTAAAAAAAAAAAAAAAAAGAATTATGATTATAGTGTAGTATATACACGATACTATACTGTAGTATACTATGAAATGTTGATGATTTCAAAGTAGTCACGTGTAATTCTAAAATTAAAAAAGGAGGATAATTTCTTGAGTCGTTACACTTAAGTGAATGTTTTGTTTTCTCTGTCTCTCTCTCTCTCTCTCTCTCTCTCTCTCTCTGCAAATAAATTTGAAGGATTGTCAAAGGTATTTCAATAAATCACACCAACTTCAGAATATTTTTTCAGAATATTTTCTGCAATTAAATTTGAAGGATTGTCAAAGGTATTTCACTCAATAAATCATACCAACTTCAGAATATTTTACTCGGTCAATCCAGGTTATTCTTGTTCCTAGCCGGAACATAAAATAGGAGAACCTCTTCAACTCAGATATCCGGTTTTAATACCAGAAGCGATCTTGATTGGCTAAGAGCTGTTGCTATGACTTCTGGTCCAGACGCTTCGGCGTCTACGAATTCTCACATACAACTTTTCCCACATTTATTCTTTGAGCATGTGTGCAGTAGCGAAATTAACCTGTTTTTGGATGTAAACTGAAAATATTCCTTTTACAAGACGAAGCATTGTGGCATCAAATTGTGTCATCCTTCGAACAGAATAGATCGATTAAAGATCTAATATCATCAAGATGAAGGTTGGTATTACGCAAATACATGAAATGTTGTTTTTATTTTTGTTTGCTATGCATCACCGAGTTGAAAGGAATGGATTTGTCTTCACTTAGACAGCGATTTGCTCAATGTAGTGCTAATTAGCTAACGAAACTTAAAATAAAACCATTTTGACAAATTAAGTGCTTTTTCAGCTCAACTTCCTGTCAAATGAATCAAGTTTCTATTACATTACCCAGCTTCTGGATTAGTCAAATTCTTGTAATTATGTAGTGTGGTCAAAAACATTTCTATTGTACACTTGTTGCATATGATGTACAGTTAAAAATGAAATACCAATGAGAGTCAGTGGTGTCCATATGATGTACCGTTAAAAAATGAAATAAGAATGAGAGCGAGTGGAATTATGTGTGGATATGTTGTGTCGGTTAAAAGACATTTAACTTGACTAAATTTGTTCGGAAATAATCCTCTTGTGTCCGCAGAGCATTTTTACCCTTATAGACAATGCTTGGATGGGCTCCAAGTTATTGTACAAGTGGCAGAAATCCCTTGGAAATTATATAGCTGTTGCAGGGTGAGTGAGAAGTGTTGCTACTTGGAATGTAAAAATCTGACCTGCTAACCAATGCATAATGTGATGTGCTGTATCCAATCCATCAGACAAGACAGCTCAGTGAAAATATTTGATCGCCATGGACACAAGTGGACTGAAATCAGTCTTCCTGGGTATGTGTCAAGGAAAAGAAAAACAATTGAAGCGAAAGAAAGTTTTATTGTTGAAATAATCACTTTCCTTTTCTTGTTCCTGCTCCCCCAGATGCTGTGTGGGGATGGACTGGGATAAAGATGGGGATATTTTGGCAGTGATAGCAGCAAAATCCAGCTCCATATACCTTTGGGATGCCAGTGTCAACAAAACATCCAAAATAGACAGTGGAATGAGGTATACTTGCATTCAATACCAACTTGTGCAATCTAGCAATACAATTATATATTTTTTACTGTCTATTTATTATTAATCAAACATGTAGTAGTGATATTTTCCTTTTTGCTTAGACAAACAGACCAATTTAATATGTGGAATGATTACAAAAAAAAACATTCCCTGACAGAGACCACATTTCTCTCATCGTGTGGTCAAAAACGGGCCCCCTGCTGGCAGCTGGCACTGCAAAAGGAAACCTGTTAATCTACAATCAGCAGACCTCACACAAAATCCCAATATTAGGTAAATGACTTGTAAACAAGCATGATTGTCATGTTTTTGTGATTTTCTCTTAACTCCATTGCCATGTATGCTAGGCAAACATACCAAGAAAATCACCTGTGGCTGCTGGAATGCTCAAAATCTGCTGGCCCTTGGCTGCGATGACAACAATCTGAGCATCAGCAATCAAGAGGGGGACACGATCCGAGAGGTTGTGTCATCGAACAAAAAATAAATAAATATGCAGCTGGGAGTCATGCCGAAGTGACATGTTTTTATTTTGTTGTAGATAAAACTGCGTGGTGCACCTGCAGACATTTACTTTTCCATGATGAAGACCAGTGAAAGAACTTCCCAAGGAGAGAACACTGTGAGCTTCATCGTGCCCCTATTTTTCAACAGCTTCACTTTTGAATTATTCTCTCAACATCCTTTTCATTGTATTATTTAACAAACAATCGATTAAACAACGCCAAATCTATTATACATTAAAATCCCATTACTATTATCTTAGTTTAGAAGGACTTTCTGATACCACTTGCATTGTATTGTATCAGTGTATAATGAAATGTCTTATAAATATCATAGATTCATTTATTGTCTAGGTGAGTGTCTGCGTGGACAAAAAGATCTTGGTCCTTTTCAGCGTCACCAACACAGACGACTGGTATGAGTTGGCGTTTGAAGCAAGTTACGGGCGCATCGTCTCCTATCGCTGGTACACTACAGATGCACACTCACATTACATTTTGGCTTTGGGTATATTTTTTCAAACTGCCATGATGTCTTTTTATTATAATTATTATTATTGCAGAACACACACACAATATCCTCACAGATTTTCCCCCCACTTTTATCAGGTTTGGTGATGGGTACATACTCATTGGCTTCTCTCTTGGATACTTTGTGGTCATTTCTACTCACGTCAGAGAGATTGGCCATGAGCTCTGCCAGGCTCGGAACCATAAAGACAGTCTTAACAGCGTAGCCATCTCATCTGCATTAAACAAGGCTGCTTCTTGTGGAGACAATAGGTGTGTAATACCTCCTAATGAAACTTACACTTAAAACTAAACAAACTAAATCCCCTTGTCCATTGCAGCATCAAGATCCATGATCTCTCTGACTTCAAATACATTAGCAATGTGATACAGCTGGAGGATGAGACTAAAGGTGAGGACATCTGCTTCTATATAGTAATTTGAAATGTCTCTCTCTTACTCGATTCCCACTCTTTCTGCTCAGGTCTGGACCAGCTCAGTTGGACAGATGATGGCCAGCTGCTGGCAGTATCGACCCAGAAAGGAACTCTTCATGTCTTCCTCACAAAGCTTCCCATTCTGGGGGACAGCTATGGAACCAGACTGGCTTACCTTACGTCTCTGCTGGAGGTCACAGTGTCAAACTATGGGGTGAGGAGTAAAAGTCACTGCAGCAAAACATGCTGGAGTATTAAAAGACTGCTCACTAGATTCACCGTGCGCCTCAGTAACTCAGTTGTTTTGCAGATACCTCCTGTGGCCATACAAGTGGAAGTAGAACCAACTTTCATTGCTGTAGGACCTTATCATGTTGCTGTCGGAATGAACAACAAAGCCTGGTTCTATGCACCGCTGGAACAGGAATTCGGTGCGTGTCATGTTCAACACTCATTCATTAAGTCATCTCGCTTCACGCAATTCGTTTGACTGGATTGTTCATCTTCAGCTTTTACCAAATTGAAGGAGATTGAGTACTTTGGGACAGTTGCCAACATGTGTCTGAATGCAAAATATGCTGCGGCGTTGTTTGACGGGAAAGTGCAACTGCATATGGTAAGTCACAGCTACCCTTATTAGTGAGTTACAAACAACAAGGCCATGCTTGTTACCATGTTGGTCTCCTAGATCGATGGCAGTGAACAGGAGGAAAGGAAGCAGATGAAGTTGTTCCCGGACGATGACAGAAAAGGTCGTATCCTTTGCCACGCGCTCACTGCTGACTTCCTCTACTATGGCACTGATGTAAGGCTGGGTAGCTCACAAAGCACTTGCTTATTCATTCATTCTCTGTATTTAAAAAAAGAAAAAAAAACAATTGCTGAATCAATGTCTGTCCATTGACTGAATTTCCCGTATCGCTCCTCCTCTTCCAGTTAGGTAACGTTGTGTGTGTTCTGGTGGAGGATTGGGAGACTGTGAGCACTTACAGTCACACCGTGGCAGTGAGTAAAGTTTTCCCAGATGTAAATGGAACACGGTTGGTCTTTATTGATGACAAGAAGAGCGGCTTCCTGCTCACCCTTTCAAATGTAAGTCCATGCAAAGTGCATGCACAAGGATTGACACACTTTTGACCAGTTGAAAACACAGTTCCAGTAAATAGTCTGACATCACTGCAGCACAATGCAATGAAAACCACAGATATATTCAAATGAAAACAGTAAGTAACAGTAAAAGTAATTGTGTTTATGTAGCAATTGATTGCATAGAAACTTCATGTTTGATGTTCTTCCCACTCAGGGCATCAGACTGCCACTCAAAGGTTGTATATGCCGCAAAAATTCAAGACGGTGCGAGTAAATTTTTCATCCACTCACACTTGTGCAAGCTGTAAATTTGCCCCTTTTTTAAATGCCACCTGTTACGCAGAGTGTGCAAAATGCGACTTTGTTTTTCTTGGGAGTTGCAGGCTTTTTCCATCTGTCTCATCATTTGACCTTTCCCTCTTTCGGCAGAAGGTCTCCAAAGTTATTTGCTTTTTTACTCATTTCTGCTAACACACTGGTTTACTTATTTTACTAACTTATCATGAAAGCGAGAAAAGCTGCTCTAAATTATCCTTCCATGTGAATGTCTCTCGACACTGCTAACAAACTTGACTGGCTGACTCGCAGTCCAGGGTGGATAGTAGTTATAATTAGTGTATTTGTCCTCATCAACTCCCACAGAATGAGTTCTGTTCTCAAATTCTTGTGTTCTGTCATTCCAGGCAGCAGATTTGTGCCTTGAGCTTCCAAACTTCTCCCCCACCATCACTGGAGTGCTGTGGGACAATTGGCACGCAGACAGAGTGGTGTTTGTAGCTTTTGACGATGACAAAGTCTCCACCTACGCTGCCCATAAAACCACCATATATGGTAGGGAAACACCAAACAAGTTTCAAAGTTGTCCTTTTTAATGTTGTTAACATTGGTAATGTTGTGGTGATTGCCATTTTCAGTCATCCAGGTGGAAAGGGCTGTTCTGTATTTTCATATTTCCTCCTTGGTTATCTAGGCCCGCGAGTGGTGTTAGTGGGGAGCACTCCACTTCTTTCCTCCCAGAAGCCTTTGCTGCTCTACAACGGGGTGCTTACGTGCCAGACGGCGAGTGGCAAGATCAATGAAGTGGCTCTGAGCACACACTCCTTCCTTGAACACTCAACAAACACGCCGTCTGGGTCACAGCCAGAACTTGGCAAGCAGCTCACACAGGCTCTTCAGCTTAAGAGGTTAGTACCACTGATTTTGATTGAGGAGTCTTGATTTTGTTAGATTGTATTCATTCAGGAAATATGTGGAGCCCTAAAATGTGACAAGTTTCCATAATGTTCTTCCAAATGTAGATTTGAATCTTATCAGAGTCATGTAAATTCAGCTCACCAGTTTTGTATTTTCCATATTTTGTATAGTTAAATCATTAAAATTTGATTGTTAACCCTTTGGTAAATGGTCAGAATTTAAATCACTGTATAGGGCCACAATTAGTTTTGTTTATTACCTTTTTATCTGTATCTTAAACACTGTAATTTGCTGCTTTTCTATTTCTTCATTGAGCATTTGTATGGGACTGATCCGAATTGTTCCTTATGAGTTAAAAGGTTATCTTGTATGTTTTTGTTAGTTCGTTTAAGCCTCGTGCATTTATGAAGGGCAAAGAATTGTGATTCAGATAGACTTGTCACTCAACAGGTTTTATGAAGCCTGGGATCTGTGCTTGACTGACAGCAGCGAGGCCGACAAAGCAGAGATCGGCAAAGCCTGTCTGGTCCACATGGAGGTCGAGCTGGCCATCCACTTCTACCGCATGAGTGGCAATGTGGGCATGGTGATGTCACTACAGGCCATCGAGGTACAACTATAGGTGGTGGAGTTTTGAACATTGCTTGACAAATAGCTCGAGATTTTACAACAAACTGAACATTTATGAATTTATCAAGAAACAAACATGTTTTTTTTTTTCGATTCATAGGGAATCGAGGATAATAACTTGCTTGCAGGCCATTTGGCCATGTTCCTGGAGGACTTCTGTCTTGCTCAGGACCTGTATCTGGCTTCAAGCTGCCCCATAGCTGCCCTGGAGGTCAGATTCATAGACATGCATAGTTTTTGGGCTTCAGCATTCTAAACTAACCAGTTGTTGTAAGTTAAATTGTCTCTATTGTTTAGATGAGGAGAGACTTGCTACACTGGGACAGTGCTCTGAAGTTAGCTAAGGGGTTAGCAGAAGACCAGATTCCATTTCTCTCCAAAGAATATGCCGTTCATCTGGAGTTTATGTACATATACACACATGGATCGATCTTAATCCTTCTGTCATCTAAAATGTTAGAGCTGATGCATCATCTGGTTCTCTCTGTGTGTCTTCCTTTCTTCTCTAGTGGAGACTACATGAATGCTCTGGCACACTATGAGAAAGGCATGACTCATAATAATAAAGTAAGTGCAACGCATTCGACAAAATAAGGACAGAAGTACTACTTCAGTTTTTGCCAAAACTTTGTCAATGTTGTGTATTTTTTGGTCTTTGCTCTACTGGTTTGTCACTATGCTTTCCCTCGGGTCACAGTTCCAGGAACATGATGAGGTGTGCCAGGCAGGTGTAGCGAGGATGTCCATTCGAATGGGTGACATAAGGAGAGGAGTGACCCAGGCTAGTCAACACCCAAGTAGAGTTCTTAAGAAAGAATGTGCAGCCATACTGGAAAACATGAAGGCAAGAGTTGTCTTTCTAGTTTCTCTTATGTATTGAAGCAGTTGTTTTTGTATGTCTATTAAATTTTTGATTTTGTTACACAGCAATTCTCTGAAGCTGCTCAGCTCTATGAGAAAGGACAGTGCTACGACAAAGCAGCATCAGTTTACATTCGCTGCAAAAACTGGTAAGACAAGGCCTGAAAACATTCTGACCTTGAAAGTGGTCTCAGGTTCTCCACAATGAAATGACTCCTCTTTTAGGGCAAAGGTGGGGGAGTTACTGCCGAATGTCACCTCTTCCAAAATTCACTTGCAGTATGCTAAAGCCAAGGAGGCGGATGGCAAGTAAGTTCTTCTTGATGTCTCCATTGAGATCAGGACTTGGGAAAAAAAAAAAGCCAATGTCATTATTTCTGTGTTCGTCAGTTATAAAGAGGCAGCACAAGCCTATGGTAGTGCTAAGGACTGGGACAATGTGACTCGCGTGCTGCTGGATCACCTGAAAAACCCAGAAGGTGCTGTTCGCATTGTCAGGGAAACGCAGAGCATTGAAGGAGCCAAGATGGTGGCCAGGTAGGACAAAATAGTGTGCTGTAAATGTTTATACTTAAGTGCACCATGTTGTCAAAGTGTCTAACTTGATAAAAATAAAGGTTTAACAATAAAAATAAAGTTTTAACAATATGTTAATTATTGTGGTTGTAGTAGGTGTATAACAGAGAGGGATTGGATTTTTAGAAACAATTGTAATTTTCAAAAATGTGTATCGTCCAAACTATTTCTTACAAAAAAAATGGCAATACATGCTTTTCATTCATTCAGTCTGCTGTTTTGTGTCAGCTCTTGATGGGTTTGTGTCTTTGCAGATTCTTCTTGTCGTTGAATGATTATGGCTCGGCCATCCACTTCCTGGTGCTGTCTCAGTGCAATGACGAAGCCTTCCAGCTTGCCCAGCAGCACAGACAGATGGAGGTCTACGCCGACATTATCGGTCTGTGACTATCCACTCTTGCAAGTTCAAATTCTGGGATCAAGTTCATTGTTTTGCCCCATTTGTGGCCTAATGCAAACTGAAACCTAAATTCAACTGCTGCTGCGTGTGTTCAACAGGCTCTGACGCAACACTGGAGGATTATCAGAGCATCGCACTGTACTTTGAGGCAGAAAAGAACCACCTGCAAGCTGGCAAATTCTTTCAAAAGTGTGGACAATACAGCAGAGTAGGAGCTCTCCTTCGTCTCTATCACTCCTACCGCTGTCTTTTCACTTACATGCTTACATTCTGGAAAGCCTGGAATGGTTTACTCAAGATGCACTGACTCATTGTGAAATCTGGGCCTGCTTAGTTGAATACTGATGATGATGTAGTTTTGGATGAATGAATGGCAACAGATGGGTGCATGGTTAAATGTACATTCTGCCCTCTAGTGGAAGAGTCTTTAATTGCGTAGATGAACAAACACTACACACATTTGTAGTGATGGGGAAATGAAGCTTCCAATTTCTTTCATGGATCAGACGTTGTATTTTTTCCTCCTCTAGAAGGCACTGTTGGTTTAAAAAATGGAAAGTCTGTACAAACATTGCCATCGAGAGGAGTCATTAGTATATACAAAAACTGGTTCACGAAGCATCTTTCAAGCTTCATTTCCTTTCACTAATTTTTTGTGATAAATAATGATTGAAAATGATTTTGGACCAATTAAGTACATTTGGATTGTTTCCCATGAAATCACTGGCCTCTCTTGTTTTCTTCTTCAGGCGTTGAAGCACTTTCTGAAGTGTCCTAATACGGAAGACAGCCTGGCTCTGGACATGGCTATTGAAACAGTGAGAGATCAACGTATCCGATGTAAAATCCCTGTTATCAAAACAATGAAAATGCATGTGCTTTATGTGTGTGTTTAAAAACAGGTGGGCCACGCCAAAGACACCTCACTTACTAATTTACTAATAGAATACCTCATGGGGGAAAGTGATGGCATTCCAAAGGTGATTTTTATACTGTGTTTTCTATCGTGACAGTGGCAACCTAAACTGTTTACATTACGGTATTGCAATTACACAGCACATAGAAACAACTATTAGAAAGAAGTCTTTGCCTCACCAATGTCTGAATGTTGTATCACAGTGAGTGTTTTTTTTTGTTTTTTTTTTTTTAGGATGCCAAGTACCTGTTCCGACTCTACATGGCATTGCAGCAGTACAGGGAGGCTGCTCGCACTGCGATTATCATTGCTAGGGAAGAACAGAACGCAGGCATGATCCTTCGCTTCACCAAAAGCTGTTTACATTCTATTGTGGGATAATACATGTGACACAACAACTATGCTGCTGTTTTTCTTGTGTCTCTACCAGGTAACTACCGTAGCTCCCACAACGTGCTGTTCAGCATGTACACACAACTGCAAGCTCATAAGATAAAGATTCCTGCGGAAATGGCCACTAACTTGATGATCCTGCATTCCTACCTGCTGGGAAAAGTGAGTGCATGCATTTGCAAAATTGACAGTCAAATAAATAAATGAAGATTTGAGAAGAGGGCAAATATATTTTTTATAAATCGTAATGCCCATAATTTCAAATTGAGTGCTTTACTGTCACTGTGCAATGACAATTATGATTGTAATAATTATACTTGAAAAAATATTTTGATATGTGCTTGTGTACAGATCCACATCAAGAGAAGAGACCACCTTAAAGGGGCACGCATGCTTATTCGTGTCAGCAAAAATATTAGCAAGTTTCCAGCACGTGAGTCATTGCACACAATGTACTGTAGTTATTCATCTCTTTTCAACATCTTGTTTTGAGTCATTGAGCCCCAGAACGTCTGACATATTAACTACATGTTCCACCGTACCGCCATGGAGATTTCCCTTTTTTTTTTCACAAGGTCTCTCTTGTTTGTTGTGTTGCCGCAGATGTTGTGCCCATTCTGACATCGGCGGTCATTGAATGTCACCGAGCCGGGTTGAAGAACTCCGCTTTTGGCTTTGCCGCCATGCTCATGCGCCCTGAGTACCGAAACGAGATACACCAGAACTACAGGAAGAAGATCGAGGCTATGGTTCGGTGAGCGGCCAACATAACCGGCTCATCAACTAATTTCACATAGCGCACAAAATGATATGCACTGTTTTAGAAATCAAATGTATCCCTTGAACATGAATGTTTGCTCACCCTTGCTCTAACTCCATGAGAATTTCCAAGATTGTATTTTTGTTCCATTATTTACTCTTCTAATCATACATGATTTTAATTTCATTAGGCGTCCAGATACGTCAGAGTTGGAAGAGGAAACAACCCCGTGTCCTTACTGTGGCTTCCAGCTTCCACAGAACGAACTGCTCTGCATCTCATGCAAGAACAACCTGCCCTATTGCATCGCCACGGTGAGTGTGCTCCATCACTCTGTGGGCTGACCTGACATTTGACAAGTTCGCATCTTGTGTCTTATGTCTCGCTTTATCACCACAATTATAGGGTCGTCATATGCTGAAAGAAGACTGGTCGGTGTGTCCTCATTGTGAATTTCCTGCACTCTACTCGCAGTTCATCCTGTAAGTGGCATGACACGCGCTCTGTTGATTTGACACAGACACATTTTGGCGAGACAAAAATAATCCATTATTTTTTATGAGTCCAGGTTTTACAATATCAATTCGAATGAATTTGTTTTAAAAAGGTGACTCTTCTGTCCTTGATGAATGATTTCAGGTTACTGGAGACTGAGACCGTGTGTCCTATGTGCTCAGAGCCTCTGAGTGCCCAGCAAGTGAAGAAGATCCAGGATTGTTCCAAACACTTGCAGACTAATCAAGTGGATCAGTGAAGGTGATACGCCTCTTCCACTCAGCCTGTTGAGATTTAATAGAATTTCCTCTTTTCACTTAGATCAGGGGTGGGCAGTTCCGATCCTTGAGGGCCTCGGTCAGGTAATAAGCAAGGTCTGCAGAAGCTGGATAACAATCCTGATCATTTGAATCAGGTATGGTGCAGCAGGGAGACCTATAAAACCTGCAGGACACCGGCCCTTGAGGACCGGAATTGCCCACCCCTGACTTAGATGGTCAGTACAGTTTACGAAGGACTGTTAATACGCTTATGATTTAAAGGGCCTTTCGTTTACTCACTTGTTTTAAGTACTCTTCAATTGATACGAAGGGGTAAAATTGATTCATTTTGAACTGTGTAAAATAAAGCAACCCTAGCTCCCAAAAATTATGCTTAGAGGCTCACTAATAGACATAGGAGACATTATGTACATATTGTTAGGTGATGGTGGTTGACTTATGAAGCACACCTTGTTTACCAAATTTGATTCATTTTCAATGGGATCAATCTGGTAACTCGTCATTCACGCTTAAAATTCTCATGCGTTATTCTTATGTTGGCCCAAAACACAAAATGAAAATCATGTTCAATTAATGATCAAGCATGTTATCATAGAAAAGTACAAATTTTATTTTTTATTCTTTATACAAAGGACTGTTTACCCAGGTTTTTTAAACAAAAATATAACAGCTTCTTATTGACGTGGACTGAAAAAAAGAGATAAAAATATAAAACACCAACAAATGTAAAATAAATTTGGAAAGACAGAAAAGCAGATCACGTTGAACAAAAATAGTCATAGTAAAAAGCGTACTTAAAAACAAGAAATGGAACTTCCTCATCATTATTTCAGGCAGTAGAGGACAGCAAGTGCTTTATACCAAATAGCTCAAACTTCACTGAAAGGCATCAGTGCTGAAATACAATGTGTACTGTACAGATCTTATTAAAAAGTGTTTTTCTTTGTTCCACACACCAAAGCTCCAGTTTGACTTTAGGCTGCGGCCTCATAATTAACAATTAATTTCCACTGATCCCTCTTTGACTCTATGAACAACCCCCTAGACTTCCCACTTTGCATGGAACAAACAAGTCGAACCAGATGGAACATCGATGCTAGATTGCGAGCAGCGGCGTCCACATACAACATGTTCGTCAAAACAAAAAGAAAATACCTGTCACACAAGACAACCTGTTACGAACATGCACTCAACAGAAGGCAGCGAGATGAAAAGACAACTCCAAACATTTGGAATGTTTACAGCATCAAATTGTGTTTGGAAATAAAAACACAGAGTTCCAGTTTTAAAAAGAAAAAAACATCTAGACAACGTGAAGCGATTTTGAGCATTGGCCAGTGCTCATTGGGGACTTTTGTGGTATTTCAGTGACCGATCTTGGTGTATTTTACAACACTCAACTTAAGTTGTTTTCCAGCACAACCACACAAAACTAATTCCAACATGTGCAAATGACTCGCCACATTTGAAAATGTTTAGCTAGTCAGCAGAGCACCATGTTGGCAAACAGCACCTCGTAAGAACGGTAATGATATTCTTTGATACAAGCGAGTCACAACTTTACTGTTGGTGTGACATACACACCTATTAGCGGTGCATAGTAATCTTCGCCACGTGTATAAATGGACCGAAGATGCGATTGCATAAGTAGCAAACACTCAAGTGCATAGTCACTGAAAACAACAAACCAAGATCAGAAGTTGCGACTGGAAGTCTTTGGTGGAAAACTTGAAATTGTCATGCAGACTAATAGGTTTTAAGAGTACATCACATTTTCATCTTTTAAAAATAAGACTGTTTCCTCCAATTATTCAGTCAAGTTGTCGGAAAGCGATTGAGAAAGCCCACTTGTTGTTACCAGAACAACATTTAGTTCTCGCCTTAAGACGACAGGTGCAGTTTGGGTGGCTCCAATTTTGAATCTCAAGGCGACTTGCTCCTTATCGAACCAAATAACCTTCCAATTTTTAAATTAATCTCATATGAGAATGCAGTTCAGTAACCCTGACAGGGTACATTTCCCAAAACACTTAACAGACTGTCAATTGATTAATACCTTATATTCTTCAATATCTATTTTAAGGGCTTAAGCTGATAAGTATACTCATTCAAGTAAAATCCTTTCTTTTAGTATCGCTCCTGCAATTAAGTCTGTGACCTGTCTTGTTTTGAAACGCAAGACGAGGGAAAGAAAAGATTCTAACTCTTAAATCCCCCGTTCTTAATCAAAAAGTCACAAGTTGCTGCTTCCTGTATTACATTCAGTTCTCCATTATAGTGAAAAGGTCAATTTGCAGCACAAATAATGTCATCGGCGCCTGGCTATGGAAAACAACTGGGAGGACGGACCGATGAGGAGCAGCCTCAAGAAACCCCATTTGGCCTCCTCTGCACGCTGACCACTCCTAGTTTTCAGTCAGACAATTTACATTACAAGAGCGACAGCGAAAAGCGCTTCACTACAGGGAGTGGGAGCTCGGAGAGATTTTTTTTTTTTTTTTTAAAGTAGTCAAGCTTCTGGATGGAATCTTACAGTGAGATGGTGTTAAGTGTTTGTGAGTTCACGGCACGATCAGTTCATTGAGCAGTCCTCTCCCTCTGTGTCCGTGTCTGTGTCTGAACAGGCGGTGTCCATGGCGACATGGGCGGGGCTGACTATGACCGCTCGTCTCTGCTCTTCCTCTGCGCTCGCTCGCCTCTCCTGAGTGCGCTCGATGTGGTGGATGGCCTGAGAGGAGCGAACGATGCAGCATATATTCAATTAGCCACAATGTAAGCTACACCACCACAATCTGATGGGATACGAGAGCTGTATCAAAAACAAATGGTTTTTAAAACGGGTTTGTTATTGTGGTTGTAGTCCAATCATACACTTTTAATATTTTAGTTGCAGTACGATACTGTACACCAGAAATATCAAATCAGGTTGTCATGGACTGCAACGTAGTTATTCTTCTGCCTCAGAAGGCTGTTTTGACTGTAAACCTATGTAAAGTTAGCGCAATTTTTGGCACAATAAATTTGAGATAACTGATTCATTAAAAACATATGTATTGAAGAAAACAACTTCTTTTCGCGGTCGCTTACAATAACGATAAACATGGGTAGAACATTTGACTGTTTTACAAAACTTTCTCTTAGTATTTAACGTTGCACCAAAGAGAAAAATTGTCAAATATCGGCCAATTTGTGAGTGGGTGAGAGAGGCTGACTGTCATTTTCTGTCTTTACTGTTAGTGTAAAAAAATAAATAAATCTGCAAATTCCTGCCAATTTTAAAATAGCCAATATTGGCTGATTAATCAGTCACCATATTGAATATACACAATAGTTATATGGTGAATGACAGGAAACAGAACCATTATTGTTTTTGATAAAGGCAGAAGATTTCTCTAAAAGCGTGCGTTTTGGATGACCTTCCATTGGGCACATGTGTATAATCATATGCAAAGGACATACCTGCACAATGGTGTCCAGGTTTTGTCTCGACGTAGACACGGTGCTGTTGTGGAGAGATGAGCTCATGGTCACCACGGTGACATGGTGATGGGGTTGCTGGGTTAGTGTCGGCGCCGGCACAATGACTGTCGGGTGGTGGGTTGAGGCGATGGGAGTGGGAGGGGCCACCACCTGAAGAAACATACAAATCACCTTTGTTATAAACAATAATTATTGTTTGTAAACAATAATGTCTTCAGTCATGTCTGATTACTCATAATACAAACATTATTTGTAATCATTTGTGATGCGTAATAAAAATCATTTATACTTTTCATCATGCGAGTCTCTTGAAGTACAGGTGGGCTTTACAAGTACGAATGTGTGCTTGGCCAACCTTTGGACTGTGAGGGGGTCTGTCTGCAGCTTGAACTTGTTGCAGTCGTAACAGCGTCTGGCTCTGGAGCTGCGCGTGCTCCTCCTCCACCTGTTGGGTGATCACCTTGAGGCAATCCGGGTGCCCTTGGGTGTCCAGAGCGCGCACCTGCAGCCAAACACACATGACGTAAGTAACCCATGATCCATCAAATGTGCCTGCTCACCTTCACTCTAACTCATTTCATATGAAAAAGACGATTATTAAATGTAGACAATACATAGAAGCGTGCACAATGAAAACAAATGATACAAATGCATCTAAATGGCAGCATTCTGATTCTCTATCCAGTATTTTGTGCCCTATATAGTAAACTGACTATTATGTAGTGTTGTTCAAAAGTCTAGTGATATACCACGTCCAAATTTATCAGCGTTTGGAATAGGACCCGAAATAATCGGCTAAGGCAAACGACTTCAATGATACGTTCACCTGCTCCTCCAGCTGCATACGGGCGGAGCGTTCTCGGTCCAGCTGTTGGCGCAGCTCCAGCATTTCCCGCCTCAGCTCTTCCACCTTCTCTTCATCTAGAGTATCAGGAGAGCCGATGCCTTCATCCTTCTCCTCCGCTCGCCTCCGTTTGGGCGAGGAACCACTGAATTCCTGCAGTCACAATGTGGAAACAGGGTGAGACAGCAGTCACACACTTTGCATTGAATGAAGGCAATATTATTCTTTAAACAAAGCACAAAGATTACATGTAGTATGGAAGCTGTCAGGGCACTAAAACAGCACTTGGGCATACCTGTATGAAGCGTTTGAGCTGGTTGTTCTGTGACAAGAGCTGCGTCTTTTCCTGCTCCAAGGTGAAGATGTAGTCTGCTGTCTGTTGCAAGATGGCCGCCTGCAGAGACCCAAAAGTAGGTAAAGCTCCGGCAACACTAAGTCAAACACATCGGTATGAATTTTTTTTTTTTTTTTCCATTTTCAAAGTGTTTCTGACAACTGATCCAAACGACTTTTTTGGTCCCTATAGTGGATTTTCACTTGCTGTAGGGTGGGCATTCAATTGCATGACCACGTACCTTGCTGAGTTTCTCTCCATCTGTGTGAGGCAAGAGACTTTTAAGGGACTGGAAGCCCGCATTGATGCTTTGCATGCGTCGCCGCTCATTGCTGTTGGCAATTTCACGTCGGATTCGCCTCTCTTGGTCCTGGGCTGTCTCTGGACTGAAGGGGATGTTGGCCAGACTAAAGAACGGTCACACGACAAAGGTAACCATTTATGTTTTCATATGAGACTAGTTGCTCGTCGTAGAAGATTTTTTGCTAGTACTAGCAACATCACAAGACATGTAAATGCTCAAAAGTGGTTACCAGTGACTCAACACTTTCACACAAAGCATCTATGCTGGACAAAAATACAGCCACAATAAAACTTAATACTGGATCAGATAGAATCTAAAAATAGACTTGCCTAAGCTTACAAGGACTTAATCTTGACCTCTGCCCTCTGGGTCAATGAGTTTAAATTGACTATCAGAGTTGTGAACCACCTCAACAAAAAACATGTTATAAACGAAATTAGGGCGCAGAGGGGACGACCAACCCGAGTAAACAAACCAGTAGAACTTGATCAGAGATGTTTATAAAACACTCAAGGTCAGATGGCAACTTGCTTGTGCGGCTTTGAAAATGATAGGATCGTTGTGGGTGGGAAAACCACACTACCATTGTGATTAGAGCCGGTAAAACCGACAGCCAAAGCAAAACAATGTCTAAAATGATTGTGAAATGCCTTTCACAGGCATCCGATCGTAGAATAGATGGGGTCCCGGTGCTCCAATGTACCCTTCGATCATGAACTGATGAAAATTGCACAAATGAGCCTTTGAAGACAACCCAAACAATAAAAATCATTAATTCAATCACAAAGAAGTGGAAATGTAAGCAAAAGGAAACTTTAGGATTCAGGTTTTCAACTTAAATTAGGGTTTCAAATCATGGTCAAATCTCATCTTTGTGTAACAGGTTCCAAAAGCGGAGTGTGGCATACTTCATGTAACGAGGTATTTATTTACATTTTTATTTATGTTTCTTCTGCCGGCCGAAAATGCCGTCCCCTGCATTTGTCTGTTCAGGTGTGCCTCATGAAGTGTTTGGTGCAGCTTTTACTACAAACCATAACCTGTCCGTTATAATGTGTTTATTTTGTGACGACGTTACAAACAAGCTCTCGGCTAGCCAGGAGCTGCGCACCTCCAACATGGCCGCCGGAGGGCGCGTCGGCCAGCTGGCAGCAGCACAGTGAAATGTGACTCCACTCCAGTCCACGCTGAGTACAGCAGCAGCGGTGGTAGGCAGGCAAGCAGCAGAAGGCCCCCGGGCACCGAGGAGAACAATGCGTTCGACAGTTAGCGCCGAGCGAACTGCCAACGTTCACCGTCCCCCCGCAAAATAACACCGATCAAAGACCGCGCGACATTCGTGCGCCCGTAAAACCGACAAATAGAGCCCAGTCTCGGCTTTTCGGCTAAAAACGAGCGCGGTTGAAAAAAAAATTGTCACGCTGTGTTAGCTTGGCGAGTTAGCACCACAACCATGGCTACTGCTTGTGTAAAAATGTAAAAGACGCAGCGCGAGTGTTAATGGTCCAAATGTTTCCACTTTATTACAACTCAAAATGTTTGCAATACTGAACGTGACATAATATTGTGTGATGAACCGAATTTGGTTGCAAATAATGAGACTATGGCGAACACGTAAACCACCACGTGCTCGTCTGCAAATGCGATGTATCGATTTCATGTGCTTGATTTACATATTATGGGAGCGAATGCCCTCTTAACGTGTCTCGTGGGTCAAAACTTGACCCGCCTGCTGTCAAACGACACGACAGGGGCGACTCAGTTTTGCGTCCGCTCGCACGGAATGGCTGCAGCGCAGGTCGTGATCCGCCACTTTGTACAACCTTGCTGCCAAACTATCGCATGCTAGCAGCTAACGGCTAACGCGCTATGAGAAGTCGAGCTCGCAGCCCGCCGCCACAACACAACCACAACGTGCTTTTCGGAACGTACCTGCATAGTCCCCCGATAACATCCTTCTCAGTCTTCTTGAATTGCTGCAGGGTCGGTATCTTCTCTGTCGGCATCATGAAATATTCCATGCTTTCAAAGCCACCCACTAAAGCGCGTGTTTTGCTCTCTCACCCTCCCACTTCTCTCTTTCGGGAAAAAAAAAAGATCTACGAATCGCACACTTGCTGTTGTATTTTCTAGCAGTCACGCGCATGCAAGACGCGCGATGATGTAAAGGAACGGGTTGGAAAAACAAAAGTTGTAGCTGTCCACAGCTGATGGGGTTCCCTCCAATGCGTGTGTGCACGCGCGCGTGTGTGGCATCTTGCCTCCGCCTACTACGTGTTTGTGTGTATGTCTTTTGCCTCCGCCTACTGTGTCATTGTGTACGTACGTGCCTGCGCGCGCGCGCAGCTGATCCGCGTGAGGCGGGAAACAGCTGGTTGGAATCAGCCTCCTTCCGGCAAGACAAACAAGCCAGCGGAGAGCAGCGCACTGAGTGCTCGTGGAGGAAAACTAGTCAAAAGTCGCTCCTGGATTTCACGTTGCACAAGGGGCAAACTTCCATCCATTGATTATGCATGCATGGATGTATGTATGAATGTGTGCGTGCGCGTGCATGTAAGTAAATTCATAAATAGATAATTAAATGTGTTAACCAAGGCACCACAGTAAGACAAGTGGTTCGAACGTCTAAATCTGAGTCCTTAGAGTAAAAAAAAAATGTTTCTTGTAATTTAGGAGGACAGAATACACGGAGGAAACCCACACAGCAATTCAGCCATGCAAACTCCACCCAGGTACGATTATTTTATAGTCATTCTTATATACTTATCAGGTCAATGAAGTTGCCAACTAAAATATGAATTATTTGATGAAGTATACAAGCATGTATATAACAAAATGAAGAATTCTTCTGTAGTGTCATTTTATTTACACAAGCATTATACAATTATTTAAAGAGTACAAAAACGCTCTGTAGATAAATATCTGTACCCTATGCCATCAAAATTGACAAACACATACAAACATAAGCACGTAAAAGGAATCATGATGAACTATCACTGTCAATGATTAATCACCTAGATTGGTCACCCTGTTATTTCTGCAAAGAATATATTTCAATCGAATGGAAGACTTAACTGGAATGTTTGAAGATGCTATGACTCACAACATTTTAAACAGATGGTTAGTGCATGCCTTTTCAATGACATTTCAAGTTCAAAGCTCCACAAAGATGTAACGTTCCTTCATTTGTACCACGATGACATTCCAATGGAGGAGGTCAGATGTTGCTTTGGGAATGAACAAAGATCACTGAGCAGTTGAGGATGTCGACACTAGCGGTCTGGCCCTCTTGGCAGCCAACTCCTCCACTGCAAATGTGTAGTTATACTGGAAAATCAATACAAAGTCATTACATTTATACGTGGAAGGGTAATGAAGAAAGTGGTGCAGTCGAGTGGTCTTACCTCATTTTCTATATCTTGGAGCGATTTTATACGAATGTTGTTGAGCTGGGGAGTCTGAGAGGGACAAAGAGGGATAGCTTAACATGGTTCTGGAAGACCTTTGTAGTGGGAGATGTTAGCCCTAAAAATATTGAGCTGGGAGCAAATTTGATCACTTGAGAAGAAAAAAAGAAAGTTGAAAATACCGTAGCATTTGGTTGGATATTAAACTTTGGGTTAAGGCTGAAAGGCACTCCATCTAGCGCTGCAGATAAATGACACAGAGAACATATTGGAAGAAACCTAAAAAACAACTACTTCGCAGTAATAATGTGTTACCTGTGATTCCTTGGATGCTGCTGTCAGCCGGTTTGTCCAGGGACTCATTGACATGGAGGGAGTGGCGTCTGTAGCTGATTTTACCGTGAGGCACTTGAGGAGGATTGCTGAAGAAACGTTACCCACCAAAAATTTAGAACTTAAAACCTCCCAAATAGGAGAGGGTCCTTTATTGTTCAATGACAACTTTCAATTCCTCTCAGTGAGCACAACGGCATTAAAGAAAACAAAGTGTACCTGGCTCTTAGAGGCTGTAGAGTAGGAGGAAGCTCCATAGAGTCTCTACGAAGGCCCAGACTGACATTACGAGGCTTGGCTTGGGGCGTGGTGCTGGTAAAATGACCTTTTCGACACCACAACACATAGCCGTGGATGTCTCTGTAAACAACACATAAAGTATTTAAAGGTCCATCGTGACGAGGAGCTGGATGAAGTAATAGTGCAGTTGAATGTCATGGATTGTACGGTGCCTACCCAACACATGTGTAGTGTTGTAACATCATTTTGCTTTTGGCTGTCAGTTTGATGTCCAAGACAGCTGTGTCCACACTACCGACGGGGACGACACGCACACAAATGCGTTTTTTCTTCGAAACGGTGGCCTCTGGAGACAGCAACGTACGAAATATTAGCAAAGTAAATCGACTGAATTTTTTTTAAAGGAAGTGTATGCAAAGTCTAGTCACAACATTGGTTTCTGTGGTTTATTATAAACATTTGATGCTGGCAAAATATTAAGTACACTTGCACAACATCATGACAAACCTAACATGGTTGAAGTTGTTAGTGAATTGTTATGAGATGTTTTAAGTTTTGAAATTTATTTTTGAAAAGTTATGAAAATTCTGTACAGAATTTGACTTTCAGGCCAGATCAAGCATGACTGCTCTCTCCATCGCTGTTTTTTGGTTTGTACTTTCTACTGTACTGCAGTTAAATTTGCAGCTCATACTCAGAGCCACAGAATTTAACCCACTCACAGCTGGTCGGTTCTTTGCAGTTTTTGACCAGCTGTCAAATCCCTTTGTCTTAGCTTCTGTCAACGCAGATGAGCTCAGCTCCTTGTTTGACGAACTATTAGAATCTGTGGCTCTGTTAAAAACTGCAGGCCAAAACTAAACCTACTAAGTCCTAGTCCAATGAGACAATTTGCAGAACTATTAAACTTTGTAAAATACAGAAAAGACTACCGTGGCTGCTACCAGAACACTGTTAGTATAAAGATGCAACAGAAAAGTCACCAGTCATCAAATCGTTATTCAAAACCACTGACTTCATTGTTAACACTCCTCAGACTTAGGTTATCTACTTGGTCTCCACATTAAACTGTATGAATAAATTTGAGTGTGTGCTCACTTGGTTCCAAGTGCTCTGCAATGAAGCAGAAGCCATGAGGAATGGCGTCCTTGTCAGTAATGACCTGAATGTCTGACACGACCATCCCACCCGAGGTGGCCTGCAGAGAGACATGCTTATACAGTGCCGTGAAAAAGTTTGTGAACCCTTAGGATTTTACAATATATTTGCATTTTTTTAAAGAAATAACGGAGACAAGTTCACAATAGTGTTACAGAATGGTGACACATTGCCATTATGGCTGAATACAAATTAATAGGACTATATTTTAACTATAAACACACAAGAATAACAAAATAATGAAAACGCAGTTGTGAATAAGTTTGTGAACCCTTGCCAACAGTCAGAGTTAATAGCTTGTTGCACCTCCTTTAGCAGCAATGACTTCTTGCAATCTTTTCTTGTAAGTACTGACGAGTCTCTCACATCGAGCTGGGGAGATTTTGGGCCACTCCTCCCTGCAGAACTGCTTCAGTTGTCCAAGGTTTGATGGTTTTCTTTGGTGCACTGCTTTTTTCAGGTCCGACCACAACATTTCTATCGGATTTAAGTCTGGACTTTGACTGGGCCACTCCAGAACATTGAATTTTTTCTTTTTGAGCCATTCCGATGTTGATTTACTTGCATGCTTTGGATCATTGTCCTGTTGCAGCATCCAGTTTCTTCTTAACTTGAGCTTCTTTACAGACGGTTTAACGTTTTCTTCCAGAATATTTTGGTAAACCTCGGAATTCATGATTCCTTCTATGATGGTAAGTTGCCCTGGTCCTGCTGCTGCAAAGCAGCCCCATACGAGTACTCGTCCTCCTCCATGTTTTACAGTTGGGATGAGGTGCTTTTGTTGATAAGCTGTGCTTGGTCGTCTCCAAACAAATCTGTTTTGATTTTGGCCAAAAAGTTCTATTTTAGATTCATCAGTCCATAAAATGTTGTTCCAAAATTCTTGAGGCTTTCCTATGTGCTCTTGAGCAAATTTTAACCGAGCTGCAATATTCTTTTTTGATAGTAATGGCTTCTTCCTTGCTACCCTTCCATGAAGGTTATTCTGAGCCAGTCTTTTTCTGATGGTGCTGTCATGAACTTCAATTCCTTTGCTTGAGAGAGATTTCTGAAGGTCTCTAGAGGTAAGTCTGGGGTTATCAGTGACTTCTCTCACCATCTTTCTTTCTGCTCTGCCTGTTATCTTCCTTGGACGACCAGATCTTCGAAGTGAAGTAGTTACTCCATGTTCTTGGTACTTGTAAATCACTTGTCTTACAGTTGAAACATGTAGCTGCAGATCTTTGGCTATGGTTTTGTAACCTTTTCCAGATTTGTGAGCTGCAATTATTGCTCCTCTGTGGTCTGGAGACAGCTCTTTAGATCTTCCCATTGCTAGATTTGTAATGTTTGTGTCCACGCAGGTATAGCTCTACTAAATGACAAGTACATTCAGGTGAGTATACAACAAGTGTGGCTTTAAGGTCTGTCAAGTCACATGAAATTACCTGAAGTCATCTAGTATTGAAAGACATGTCACACAGTCAGTTTTAACTTCTATAGGTGGAAAGGTTCACAAACTTATTCACACCTGTGTTTTGATTTTTTTGCTATTTTCTTATGCTTCCTGTTAAAACAGGGTTTTGCAGATTTGTGTCAATGCTAACTAGCCTTGTGTCAATATCCTGTAACACTTTTGTAAACTTGTCACCGTCATTTCTTTAAAAAAAGTGCAAATATATTGTAAAATCCTAAGGGTTCACAAACTTTTTCACGGCACTGTATTATGTATTGCGGTGAAGCAAAAACCCCACAGAATATTTCTGAAACAGTGAACGTGTCTCTCAGTTACCTTACTGTAGCAAAGGTAATAACCCGACCTTATGGCGAAGCTGCGTGTGAAGTTTGCGTTAGCTCCATCTTCAGTGATGTTGATCTGTAGATAGAAACAGCTGATAAATCTAGATGAACAGTCATTCCCGTTGACACCTTCCGCCAAATGTTCAATGACCTTGAGAAGAGGACTTGGAGGGAAAAAAAAAAAAAAAAAAACCGATCAAAACAGGTGTGATAGGTTTGTGCTCCCTCATTACTATGACCACATACCAAAGTACTTCTGAGCGAATAAGCCAAGGTTATCTTGACACTTAAAAGCAGCAACAACATGATCAAACAGTGATCAGTTATGTGAGGAATGTTTTTTTTTTTTTATGAGAACATTGCATGTTAATTGTCCAAATCACTCAACATGCTCCTTCAGAGAAATTCCACAAATATTCAAAAGGAGCTAACCCCTTTTTTTTTGTTCCTTCCCTTAACAAGGTGCAAGGTGTATGGATGAATAAAAACACAATATGCAGCGAAAAATGTGGAATCTCCACAATTTGTACCAAGGTGAAGTCTTTAGGGCAGGTGGAAGTGTTGGATGTCCACGCCACTGCTGTCAGTGGCCGAACTACCCCATGATCTGTGGTGCCCATCTGAGGAGAAGAAAAAAAGACAAGGAGGTACGTATATGCATATGCCGCATTTGACCTTTTGAAATGCAGGTGTACTTGGGTTCAAAAGTTTGGTCTCACCACTTAGAAACAGCCTTGTTTTTAAGAAAATGCACCCATTGATTTTGCAACCACAGTAACTGTATTTTGGATTAATTTGAAGATCCAAAACTTTTAAATGGTTGTTCAGACATCCTATGTGATGGGATTTAATACAAGAACCGTATCACACAAAATCTAATTGCAACTTTTTAGCTGTTTTTTAATTATTAAATGAAACATTGTTTGTCATAACTGAAGGTGTTTTTTTAATATTCATTTTTGTCAGTGATGAAATAGCACTGTTAACCCCCCCAAAAGTACAACTATAGATGAACAAATTGAATCCCAACAGACACTGTTAAGATATAATAATGCACAATTTTGTTTTAATTCAATTATATACTAATTGATTTTTTTTTTATTGTTGATGTCTGAGTTGTACACGGGGACCAAAATATTAGAAACAGCTTTCAATATGCGCAGCGGGTCCCAATGTAAACTACACTAAAATGACAATAATGTAGTTTTTCTTTTTTGTATTTCATGTCATCACACAGTCGAGGTAATGTTGGGGCCATCGAGTGCAGAATACTCCACATTGGTTGTTTTGCTCAGCTGATTTTTTTTCCTTATTATTTTAACAAGCAAAATTCTACCAGTGACAGTAAAGGTATTATGGTGAATTAGACAGCTTATTGTTGATGATCATGTGACAAATTAGCAGCAAAATAGGGTCTGTTTAAAGGCTGACAACGCATATTTAGTTATTCGTGAGCCATACAGCAAGACACAATGCTCCTATTCACTCTGAACGGCAGTGTTATGACGCGCTGTTGCCAGACACGGAAATAGTGAGTCCATTCAGAGTAATAATTAAATTTAAGTCAAATTCAGTGCATGGCATTCCAAATGTTTGTGGTTTATAATTCATATGAGAGTTCTAAATATGTATGCAGTTCAGTATGTATATGCATGTTTTTCATTGTGGAAGCAAACACAAGAAATGTATTTTAAATGTATAATTAATTGGGTTAGTTGTACTTGGAGTATTTCTGAGGGACCTATTCCGAGTTGAATTACTTTTAGTACAAGTCCAAGTAAATCTAAATTAATTATAGATTAATTAAGAAAAGTTTCCAGTGTTTACCAAATTGACACGTGTACCTTGTATAAAAGTTAGTACATTACTGTTTACACATTTGGACATTTTTCAAAAAGTTGAACCATAATCAATATTGACTTACAGCAGCTTTCCATAACAATAAGTTTGTCTGGTGTCAAGGCCGAGTTATTAAAAAAGCAAATAAGTGAGCAGGCATGCTGGAAGAAGTGTTGGGTGTCGTTTACAATACAAACACGACCAGCCGGTCTGAAGTCACATCAGCTGCGATTATTCGTCAAAACGTGTTTGCTTAAAATAAGTTCAATCTCTCTTCAAATTGAAACAAATCACTTCATCGACACTAACTTACCATTATGAAAGTCTTCACTTCTCTTAAGTTTGAAGGTTAGTTGTCTGGTGAGGAAACTGCAATGAAGTGTCGCTTGACGTCTGTAGGTGATTTTCCTGGTAAAAGCAGGAAGTCCTGTTTAACTACAACTCCCAGAACATCTCACGCCTAAAACACGTCAGTGTTTAATTACTAACTCTTGACGCTAGATGGCAGCATATCAAACTCGACAGTACAGAAATGTTTGAGTAAATCGTCAGTGTGTAATTGCTGACTCTTGACGCGAGATGGCAGCATATCAGATTCGATACAGGAAAATGTTCCCAAGACTTGCCTTAAAACTAAACAATAATCACAATACTTTTGAACAATTAATTACATTTTAAAAAGGAATCCAATCTTTGCCTAAGAGGTCAGATTGCTCATTTCCTCAATAATTAAACAACAGTATGCACCACTTAGAGTTGTTGTATTGGGTTTTCCATTACTTATATTTTGCAATAATTCTTAGAATAAAATCGTCAACAAAACACACACTTTTGAATGACAGAAGCTCACAAAAATCTCTATGGATAACACGAATGCATAAAACATGTAAAATGTGCACTTTGCTAAATAAGTGTAATATAAGGTTTATTCTAGGTTTAAATACAGTATATCAAAAAACTTCTACAATTAATTACATGATCACTGAATTATGCTGTAGTGCTGCAGTTTCTACTAACGACCACCAGTCCAGGGAGTTGCCAACTCACCCTAACCCTTGAACAGGATAATTGGTATAAACAATGGAAATGAACTCAGGTCTAGTAGCCACACTTAGTTCATGAGATTACAAAGGTAGCAAATAGTTTTTATGCAGGATCATGTAGTTTTGAATTGCTTTTTCCTCTTTAATAACATAATAATTTACTGGTGTGAACTCAGTCAAAGATTTACATTTGTTTGATGGTCTTAAACGCAACAACAAAAATTGAGGGCACAAAGTAATAATGATGTGCAAACGTATTTTTTTTTCATGAAAAGATCCCTTTGCAAGATCTCTTGATCCTCTTTTATCCCATTTCAGTAGGTAGGAGGTGAATGCCAAGTCAGGGGTGAAAGGTCGACCATGATTATCGCAGAAAGAGATGGTCAGTCAGCACAGAAAGTGATTGAACTCTCTTCTGCAATCATCATGGACTCATTCCCCTGTGCTCTACTCCTCTTCTCCCTGTTATGTTCAGGTAATTGGGATCATTTCTATCCATCATGTCTTTAACACACATTCTAATGTTTTTGAGAGCGGTAGTAAAGAGAGAACATGTTTGCGTGTGTTTACCTTGAGTTGTGTGTTTTAATAGAAAGTTGGTGCCTCAGCATAAAATATACTGGAGATTAAAAAAAAACAAAAAACTGAGCAGGGTATTTTGGTTGCTTTTGAAAGACAGACATAAGATACAACTTTTATAATTGGTATAACTTATTTCTTTTTGAAAAATATGGTCCCTGTTGGGGCATACTGTGTTTGAAGTTAATTATGTTACTTAATTCTATAAGCCCCTTAATGTGACAATAAAAATACGATTTTAGCCAATTATGCCTAATTTCCCTCAATACATTTAAATATTCTTGTTTTTGTTCAGTCGTCAGAGACATTTGTGTTTAATCTGTGTATTTACTCAGACTGTTTGCTTTGGGCTGCTGTTCGTTTACACTGGATTTTACTCCGACCCGTTTAAAGGTTCACAGAATTGGATATGGCACATGTGTTCTCCTACGTGCGTGTTTGTGTGTGTGTCTGCGTGAACGCATGCGCTCCCTCCCTGCAGCCACCGGTCAAGGTCCTGAGGTCTCAGTGGAGCCCCAGGTTACGACTGTGCGCGAAGGCGAGTCGGTCAGCCTCAGGTGCCTAGTGGCGAGCGGTACTCATTCCACCCAGCTGCAGTGGAGGAAGGCCAATAATCAAGCCTTAGCAGGTCTGGAGTGTCAGTTTAAATGCTCACGTTTTGCTCGATGTACGTCACCATGTGCTAAAATACTAAACCTTTTTTTGTCTTCCGTTAGACAATGTCAAGATTGGCCCCAATGGTGTGGTTCTGACAGTTGCTAATGCTCGAACAAATAACCAGGGCGAGTACCAATGTGTGGCAACCAGTGCTGCTGGATCCAGTGTTGCTTCAGCACAGATCAACATCAAATGTGAGCTTCAACAACAGCAAAGGAAGATTTTCAGAAAGATTTAAAAAATGTTCAAAAGCCAGGATTTTGTGATAAAATACCAAGATAAGCCATTTCAGAACTTTTTCCACCATTAATGTGACCAACCTCAACAACCCAACCAAAAACATTCTAATGTCTTTTAAGGCCAGTAGTAAAATGACAAACAGAAATAATTGCACAAGTGTGCACACCCTGATTAACTTTGGAGGTTCCACTCTATGACGTTTTTCTTTCATGATGACCTCCCATACAGATCCTCCCAACGTGCGCCTGTCACCAGCGGGGCCCCTGAGGGTCAAAATTGGTGACCGGGTATCAGTGCAGTGTCGGGCGACAGGCAGGCCACGGCCCAAGCTGAGCTGGAGACGCCAAGACTCCGCTCTGCAGCTGCCTTCTGAGGAGACAGATGGTGTCAGCACCATACAAGTAATACCTGAACCAAAATAATGCTTTTAACATTCCTTCTCTTGAAATACCATCACCTTTTCCTTTTCAGTGGACCGTCGTGCGTGGAGAGGACGCAGGTGTGTACATTTGCCAAGCTGAGAACACCGTGGGCAAAACAGAGGTCAAACTGGAGGTCATCATGGGAGGGGGACCTGGTGCACCCATTGCATCAGTGAGTCATAAAGAAATGACAGTTGTGGAGGGTCGTAGTGTCACTATCCGGTGTCAAGCTACTGGTAAGCTGTTGATATATTTATTAGACAGTTAAAGTCATTAGTCATTTTAGCAACGCTATAGTGACCAGAAATACAGTAACTAAAATTCCGCGCGGTCAGAAGTCCCAACCTCGTATAACGGCAAACCCTGACGTGAAAAACTGAAAGCAAATTGAAAGAAACAAAAAATAAATAAATCCTGAGAAGATTTTAGTTTCTTGTCAGCTACTAACTGATTTATGCAGTATGACAGACAGTTGAATGATGCCATTATAAATCCAGATTGGCATCAGATTCTCATCAAAATGTAATGTGTTCTTCCTTGGACAATGGAGCTCCCCACTTCAAAATGTGGTTAAATTCCATTTTTAATTTTCTACTGAATCCTGCCAATTGTATCTGCCCCAATATTTATTTCTTAACTATACCTAAATAAACCACTGTGAGGACACATGCTGTGATTAAAATGATTGCAACACAGTCTGACAATGACAAGAAAAATAAATGTTCAACAAATAACTATTTTATCTGATTAATATGCGCAATGAAAGTGCCAAAGTTCACTTTTAACAGATTTGTTGCAAAATACTTCAAGCTGTGTTGTTCATACTAAAGCAACTAAAAAGTATTAAAACACACAGAAATTAATACTGTAACATCCTCGCATAACATTTTATATGATAACATTATGTGGATCATTCCTCTACTTCTTTCAGGTTCTCCCCCTCCTGTCATCACATGGTCCAAGCTGAGAGCTCCGTTGCCATGGAAACACACAGTAGCTGGTGGTGTCCTGACACTGACCAGCGTGGGGCGCCAGGATTCCGGCCAATACATTTGTAATGCTACCAACATACAAGGCTTCAGTGAGGCATACACGCAAATAGAAGTGGAGAGTAAGTGGACCAAGTCTGCCAAAACACATCATGACATTTTTACGATTATTTGTCAGGGGCCATGCACAGGAAAAATTAAACTCGAGAGTAGAGATGGCTGTACCATATTTTAGCTTTATTATAGCTCCCTGTGGCAGGTAAGAAAAAAATGAGTGAAGAAGTTAAGTGAAAATGATCAATTATTCTCTTCTTTTTTCCTTCTGCCCTAGGCCCTCCTTATGCCACGGTTATGCCCGAGCAGGTGAAGGTCCAACCCGGCGATGCTCTGACTCTGCGCTGTCTGGCCCACGGCTCCCATCCCATTCAGTTTCAATGGAGCCGGGTGGGCAGAGGCAACCTGCCCGCTGGAAGTCAGACCACCATCGATGGACAGCTTGTCATACCTCGTGTTAGAATGGGTGACGGCGGATCATACAAGTGTGTGTCGACCAATCACATTGGCTCCAGCGAGGCACTGGCTAAAGTCATAGTTAAAGGTGAGACATGACATCATCAATATGGAGTGTTAATGACTTCTGACTTCTGCTGAAAATGGCAACTAACTGACTACTGTTGAGGTTCCCTTGCGTAAGGCAGTTAAATGAAATGAATGTGACGTGAAGTCCCCTTTGTGATTTCTTCTCTTTGTGTGTTTTCCAGGCTAGGCCACTAAAATGTCTGCAGTGTTGCCGCAAGCTTGAATTGTGACATCAGATGGAAAGTATCAAATTGTTACTGCACATATGGAGCTAAACTCAAACCTTTCAATTAGTGGATGTATTAAAGGATTAGGGGATCTTTGGAAATTTTTTTAATCACTTTTCTGTCTGAGGAGATGACAAACTTCTATTGAATGTTTTCCTATCCCAGGTTTGAAAAGTAATTCCAAAAAATATTGTCTGTATATCCAAATATATTTAGTTCATGTGGTACTCCGTCGGCAACATGTAATTTTCCAACCATAAATACTTCAAGACGCTTTCTACAATCTGGGAATGAACCATGATCCATAAAATTTCGATTTGTTTTATGGTATTAGTAAGCATTTATTAAACAAGGAATGAAATTTAAATGACAGGGCGTCAAATGACAAGGCGTTTAAAGTGCATCCTTCATTTTGTGGTAGGACTTTAAGCTATAGAATTGTGATACCTTTTTTAAAATGTATTCCTACAATCATGACAATACCAACATTTTAAGAGTCTTAAAAATGCCTATGAGTGATTCCTAATTGCTTTTCAGTTAGGATTAAACTGATTCCAGTGAACGAATGAACGGACGGACGAACGAATGAACAAACAAGTTGTCGATAACTAACATGGTAAATATGAAAGTGCAACACACTGATTTCCTTCATTTTTTTCATTTGGTGCTGATAGATTTTTAAAAAAATCCACGTGTTGTCAAGAATTAATAAAGTCCCCTAATAGATACTAAATGGTGTATTATTTTCTCGTAGCACAATTTTAAAGCTAAACTATTATGCTTCATTGTGTTCACATGCTTTGTGTTAGCTTTTCAACCTCAAAGGGGTGACAGGCATGCTTGCAGTGAGACATTCACGGACTCAACCACAACGAGGACGCAGGCAATGATTGAGGTAATTTTCATCCGCTGCAATGAAGTCAGAAACACAGAGCAAACAATTTCACCAGTTGTATCACATAAACAATTGAACACATTTAGCTACAAGTTTTTAGTGAGCACTTTGTTGCGAAACTTAGACCCCAGAGAGCTGTTCTGTTACATAAGATTCAAATCAGTTCTAACTTAATGAAGTGTTATCTTGCCATTTGAGGCTTGTGGTTGCGGCAGTAAAATGGAAAGAAAGTTGACATTTCCAAACTGAGGCCTGTAGCGGGCCTCTCTCGTAAAATTCCCAATGTCTTCTCAGAGAAGGAGCTTTTACCGTTCTCCTCTTCCACCTTCCATGATCTTTACAAGCTTGAGGCAGAAACATCTGCTCCTCGTCCACTCCCTCACTTCACAGTCACCCACCAAAAAGACAAGTGGGAAAGACGAAAAATTTGCCTTTGGAAATATAAATCCCTTAGAGTAGGAATTTTGCATTTCTTTGAAATTCTGCATTTCTATGTCATGAATATTGTTTCTAATGGAGTTTGACAGAATTACTTCCAGCAGTCCAAACAGTCTTACAATACCAGACACATTCCTTCAAATGAATTACGATGACAAAATGTCTACACTCTATTCATTCAGCTCTGTATAGCCTTGATGGGGTGAGCGCAGAAAGGAAAAGGCAGTCAGTCTTCTGGCTGTGCAACAATGTGATTTCCAGATAATAATCAAAAAATTAAAGTGAAACAGTCACAGGCAATCATTTAATCGGAAAACCATCATTGAGGAAGGAACAAATGATGTGAGCGCTTCCTCAAACAGGAAGTGATAGGTGGAGAGGGGGGTGTCCGTCAAGTCCGTTGCCATGGCTTCCACCCGGTGAACTAGGTTAGCTTGTGGCATTGGCCGCAAAGCGCACATAGTAGCCCGACATACGGATTCAATTGTTTCTGTGACATGTTCATTTTCCTCTCCGCCGTTTGATATAATTCTCTGCAATGTAGGTCAGAGAATAAAAATAGACAGAGGGAATGTACATGAGCTAAATTTATCGTTAACGAGGTACAAATTGTCAACATAATATTCCATTCATGTGTTTTTCTCATATTCAAATGAGTGATACATACATAAGTGCAGACAGTTAAGAAATCTACGGGGTCCAGCTCTTATGAAATTTATTTCATATAATGAGTTACATTTAATTTTGTGTGACATACATACTTGCAAAGTAACCCAAACTGGTCTGGAACCAAAAGATGACTATAAATCCTGCAATAGGTCATAAATTACATTCCATTAATAATTGACATTCTACTAAAGTCAGGGTTGTAAATTTTATTTTTACGAGTCACATGGGGTTCACTCCCAGATATATTATGAACTAGAGGGGGACAAACATGAAAGTTCCAGTGTGTAATATTTGTACCTAAAAAATATTCCTCATAATTCCAATACATGGTTTGTAATTAGGTGACTAGCAACACCACATCCACCCAGGATAACTTACTTTATTTTTAAATGATGTTGGCCCATAGGCCAGACAGGGCTCCTCTTGTGTCAGTGATGAATCACGTTATTATTCCTTGTGTGCAGTGTGTGTACGTTTTTCCAGTTACTAGATAAAATTATTAACTCTAGATGAACATTGAGAACATAATATTGAATGAGAAAAACAACATATCGAAACAAAGAACTTTTTGCCATATCACAATGTCCTTTAGCAGAGTAAATAAGATGCCATCCCATGGATAATCTTGTAATACTGTAAGACCAACAAAGAGGCTGTTTGAAAAGTATTTGAGGAGGTTAACACATCTCTTTTTACTAGTTGTGATGCCAGTGTCTCTCGCTGTATATTTGTTTGACGGATATAATGGTAGAGTGGCAGTAGGTGGGGACGTGGCATAATAACATATCTTCACTCAACTGTGGTTGGCGTGAAAGCACAGTCAGCTCCATCGGGCTGCAAGTCCCCATTGCAACTTGTTGTTGGCAAGTGGCCCCACAAATCAGAACACAACTTCAGATGAGTGACTGGTTCTTCCCGGCCGTTGTGTGGTGGCACATTAAAGCAATTCAGTTTATTTTGGATTGCTCTTATAAATATCTCAGCTTTGATGGAGTCTCGAGTGTTACGGTTCAATGAGAGATGATTATCAAGAGTGCGACAGGAAATTATTCGCTTTCACTTATTCGCTGCGAAAATTCTCATTTATTGTTTAGGAATACTGTAAATCGTTTCATTTAATGTCTAACTATAGCAACATGTACAATTACATGTTTTTTCAGATGGCAGAAGCTACAATTAAACGGCATCCACATGTTTCTAATCAATATAAGAAAAAAATAGCTAATAATATTAATAATGCTAACTAATCAAATTTATGATTCTGAAGTGCCTTCTGTGTGGAGTTGGCACGTTTTCCCTGTGCCTGTGAGGGTTTTCTTCAAGTTTTCCGTTTTTCTCCCACATTCCCAAAACATGCATGATAGGTTCATTGGAGACCAAATTACCCATATGTGAAATTTTTGTTTGTCCTCAATAACACCACATAAAATTGCCCTACAATTATGTTTTTGTCACCAGATTACAACATGAAAAATACAGATTCCAGATTGTTTTGTAAAAACAGTGGAAAGTTAGTTTTTCCTTTCTCTGCTTATATTTGATGTTTTTCTGTCTGCGGAACGGACAGGATATAAACAGCAACTGCAACTGTATGATTATCAGTCATTCACTGTGTTTCCATATGGGAAGAAGATCATCTGTGCATGTGTGCATAAGTCTGCATATGTGTTTTAGTTTGTGGTCATGGGGAGCCAGTGAAAATCAGTCCCACATGCATGTCTAACCAGTGTGACCATCATTCATACAAAAAGAGAAGCGTGCAGGAAAAGAGTAGGAGACCACCTTGTTTTCTTCATCTCAGTGTTGATTGACAAAGTTGAAGACATTCATTCAAGTATGTGTGTGAAACAAAAATTAAAACACAAAACAGTTAAAAAGGCTGACCATGTGCAACACTGCGATAGTACAATCAGGAAACTTTAAAAATTTCACCACTTGCTCAAAAAGTATTTTTTCATTTTTTGCAAAAGATGAAGGTGTATACTGCCATGAAATGGCATTTCGCAACTATTGTTGGAATTAATACGTGTTAATAAAAATATTAATATACCTTCACTGGGTTAATAATAACCACAATATAGCTGCTATAATACAAAAACAATCTTAATATCATTTGGAATTCGTCTTACATCATTCAACCGAAAAATAAATGACTTACAGTTGATTTGATTCTTAAAAAATGCACTGAAACTGCCCGACATACGAAGATATTTCCTGTTTGCTGAGCTTTAATGTTATCTTGTGTCATCTTACAGTAATAGAAAAAGCACCAAAAAATGTAAAAAGCTGCAAATAGGTCATTTGGTCAAATGTGAATCTGTGAACTGCTTCTGGTGTGACTTTTGAGGCTTGTTTTTCTTAAACATTTTGAATTTTTAATTGTACCATTTTCTTGTGCAACAAACACAACAAATGCTAACAAGAGTTAAAATGTCAATTGCTACGTACATGGAGTGGAAATCAAATTACTCTCTCCCACTTTATACTAATTAAATGAACTTTGGAAACTGCTAAAACACAACCGTGCTCCTTTTAAGTGGGAATTCCACTGTTTTACCTCTGTTGATACAACATGAAATGGAATGATCAAAGCGAGAATTTAAAATGCTTATTCACTGACGCTGAAAGGCCGTTAGCCTGTGGAAGGGTCACGGGAATGTTTGAATAAGTCTCAAAGGGATCGTTTGGAAGTGACAGCTGCAGACCGACTAAGGTTCGATGGCGATGGTAAAGAATTTTTTTCTCAGACTTCAATCTACAACAGTGGTGTCAAATTCTGGCCCGCGGGCCAAATTTGGCTCGCAGTGTAATTATATTTGGCCCGCAAAGACAAATTGTGCTTCGACTTTGTGTCAACTCGAAAATTGCAAATTGTCTTCACTTTTAAAAGAAGAGATGTTTATTGCATTTTTTTTTTCAAACTTTTTAAAAATTTGAACAGTTCTTACTAATCTCTGATTTCAAAACTAGTTATTCATCAGTTTGTTGTGTCGCCTATACTGTATATAATATGAGATATTTATTTGGGTTGTCATAATGGCTCTCCGAAGGAAACTAGGACTACAATGCGACCCGCCACAAAATTGATTTTGACACCTCTGGTCTGCTACAAAAGTGCAATTTCAAATCAGCACGTGTAAAAGAAGAAAAGACCGCTGAAACCAACCCACACGTTTTCGCACATCTGGCATCCTCTCATCATCTTCCTGCAGACAAGAGGAGAGTTATTTGTCTCATTGGTGCATCCACCAGTCGCCAAATGTCTGGCCTTCACTCTGCAGCAATATGATTAAAATGATACTAACGAGTATGAGGACAGGCACAGAAATGCGCGCATGAAAAATGGGGTCATAATAGCTTATACTCTCGCCGGATGTAGAGAAAGGGCGAATGCTCAAGTGACTTGATATGAAAGTTTGTCGCATTTATGGTTGAGTCTTATCAGACAAAGATACGTGGAACAAGGAGAGATATGATACCAGCAAATTCACATTAAGTCAAGGTCAGTTTGTTTCTTCATGCTGACACTGTTACTGGATGGCAATATAATTCAAATCCTACCCAACCCCTCCCACTCAAAAAGAAATCAGCATCATGTGACTTGAACAATTTAAGGAAATCCAGCCTTGGTTTTAGGATTGTGGGAAGAACGGGTTTATGGACTTGAAGGAATGTAAAATGTCGTTCTGGTGAATAATGTCTAAGAATGCTCCAGTGAACATAAAATGTCGTTCTGGTGAATAATGTCTAAGAATGCTCCAGTAAACTGTAACTTTCTGGGAAGGCTACAAAGTTAAAAGTCACAAAAGTCACCACTCGATGCATTCGGATCAAAAATATCTGGAACATTTCTCTCAGTTTGAATGTTTTGGATCACTACTTTGACCCAGGAATGTCAACATTCAAAAGCGAAAGCTCACACAGTCGAGAATGCACACTAAGAAACGGAATCTGCACCTGCATATGGTGACAACAAGCAATACCACACAGGAAGTGACAAAAAAACTATTCCAAAATTCTTTTTTTTTTTTTAAAGCAACAAAAATCACTGGCTTGAAAAGGATTGTTGCAGAACAATCTCCCCCAGGTCGCCATGATGCGTTTCATCATGTGAAGGAAAACAAAACTCTCAGTAGTTCTCAATTATAGTTATTGAACAAGACTAATACGACATTGGCATTAAAAAATAATGGAGAAATACTTGATGAATTGTTTGCATGTATGTATTTTTTAAAAATAGTATTTGTAATGTGACGAATCATTGCAGCCTTCTGGCAATTATTCTCTATACTGGTCTAAATCCTGCCTCTCTCCCTCAGTTCAAATCATGCTAATCCAATGCCACTAGTGTTCCACAGGGCTCTGTCTTAGCACCCTTGTCGTTATATTTCCCATGAAATCCATATCGTCAGAACTACTACACATTTCGTAACGCACATTAGCGAGGCAGAATCCAGTACAATGAATTCTGGTGGGAAAAGCACAACAGTTGAAAATCCACAATACAGTGAAACAATATTGAAAACTCCTCCCACTAACTTTAAACCTATTCCGATTTAATATAACACACTTTTTAAACTACGCCTTAGTCTCACAGTGTTTTATTTGCTTTTTGCTTCTTGTGTGGGAGCTGTGAAAACAAACAGGACCTTAATTGGGACTGGTGAAAAGTCCAATGTTTCGGGACAAGGAGGCGGAGATGGAGGATGGGAAGTTGGGAAGGGCCATCTGATTGCTTACTGGGAAGTCAAGAAGCAGCTGTTTAGAATGAGCGTGAGTCATCATCCTCCTCAGACTCAACTAGCCTCCTCCTGTCTATGCGTCCCAGAAAAGGAGGCCAGTATAGGTCCTGAAATAGAGCACACAAACATGTGTGTAGGCAGTGGAAGACACACAGGCGGGCGGGCAGGCGGGTTCAGCAGGCAACGTGATACGATGCTAGTGTGAGAAATGCTTGTGTGGAAAAGGTGGAGAGAAAGGGAAAGAGTGATGAGGGAGAGACTCTGTGTGAAAGGGGAGAAAAGAAGGGCTGGGGGAGGCCCGGAGGAGGCGTGTTCAGATTGAGAGGGAAAAAGCTGCTGGTGGTTCTCATGCACACAAACACACTCACACACTCCGGCGTTTCTCTTTGTGTCAACTCTTTTGTGGAGTCTAAGCACTTTAAATTCCTGTGAACCTTCTGTGAGGACTTCACTTATTTCTTTTCACAAAGTTTGCAGATTTATTGTTTGGATATGGGCGGAGGAAAAGAGCTTCTGCTTTTTCTTGGTAAGTCATTCATAATTCTTTTACTGTTTAACAGTGTGAAGAAATGAAAAGGAAAAACAAAAAGCTCAACAGGCTTCGTTGTTAGGATGCCTTTGGCGACACGCACATTCTGAACAATTATTTGCATTTAATCTAGTCAATGATTCATTTATGCCCAGACTATCACGTGTTAATTCGCTCACTGCCATGACAAAGTGTCACACTGGTCACACCTTGTAAGACTGAGGCTAAAAGATGTTGTGATTGAATGTGGAATCAATACATACAGTAGATGTTGATGATGTTTTCCTAACATCTTTATATATCTAAAAAGAGCCTTGATAACAATTGCCATATTGTTGCATCATACTGAGATGTGTCAACCAATATGTAACTCCACTATTTAAAAGTTCTCTCAGAATGATGCTGTAGTTTTTTGTACCACCATATAAAACACACTGTTGAACTAACGCTGTCTGACAGTCTAAATACAAACTCCTCATGGTGAAAAATGGCTTTTCTATTATGTAGTTGTGAAGACAGGATATGTAATTATTTCATTTGACCATATAATCAGATTTTTAAAATTGGATTAATATACTTTATTATATACTCTTTATGAGTTTCACAAAGTCAATGAGTTGTTTCCTCATGGTGAGGAACAAACCAGTCTAGCTATATGCTGACTGCTCAATATATATATTTTCCGCTGCAAGAGCACAATAATAGCCATAATTTCCAACTGGTTAGGAATTGAGGGTTTGGCCACTTTATTTTTGTAACAGCAAAAATAGCTTCTCTTTCCTGTCTCTCACTCACTGCATGTCCATGTGATGTAGATGCGTAAAAACAGTTAAAGCCAAATTCATTTATACCCGAGCAAAACATGTTAGAAATAACACAAAATAATTATATATTTTATTTTTTATCTTTGGAAAATCATCGATTACAATTTAGAGAAGGTGAAATTATTTATTTTCAAAAACACCCTGTCAACTTATAGCATAGTGTAATCATGCTCATAGGTCACAAATGTCAAACTCAAAGCTTGGGGCCAGTTTCGGTCCGCAACATGGGGCCCATTCCCTTTTCCTGCCCCCCCCCCCAACATTTTTTTTTTTTTTTTTTTACTGATCATTCAATAGTATAAGCAGATTTCCCTTTTTTCAAACAATAAATGTTTTCATTTATGAAAATACTGCTTGGATAATAACCGCAACACCATAATCGGAATATTAGGTAATCCTTTTGGCACTTGTATTTTGCTAGGTCTTTCATTTTAAGAAGCTGTTTATAAAAAGTGGAAGTGTGTCTGTCTGTGCTGTCTTGTATAGACAAATACTTTCACATGGATCAGACACAAGGCCTAAAATTCTTTTAACCCAGAAATTTACTCATGTTTCAGATTGATCATGATTTGTCAAATTCAAGAATTGAAGAATCACTTGTGAGTAGGAGGAACAACAGGTGTGGTTTGATCAGCTGTGACTGAGGATTGCGATAAATCACATGACCCTTTATTAGTAAAAATGAGTCTTATGATTATGAAGTCACACAGTCATACACATTGAGGTGACAGATCGTGAACTATTGACACGGTGTGGTTGCAAGTGAAACAGAACTTTAGTCCAATAAAATATGAAGTGTGAGGACTATCTAGGTCATGTTAATCCATATACAGTTCTGATTGGTGATCAGCTGCATCAAAGTCACACTTTGTTAGTTTTCAGGCCTTGTGTTTTTTAGTCATATACTTGGAGGCTGTCACGCTGTTTGGCACTCTTACTTTCAAATTCGGTCTGGTTTTATCTTCTCGGGGGCACTGTGAGCTCCAGCCCTGCCACAAACAGGGGGCTCATTGTAAATGAGGGGAGGGAGCTGTTTGCGCAACAAATATATTCTGTGTTACATGCCTGTTGTGTGGCTGGCTAATTGAATGTCTGAGTGGCGGGGGAGGTTGTCATGGTTGCAGGCATACTAAATAACAATAAACAGATGCCATAATTGCAATTCTCAACTTCACCATTACATCATTAGGTTTCTCCTCATAAAATACAAGTTTGTTTGTGAGCATATTGCACATTATTGGAAAAGCGAGGGTGACATTCATTTGAATGAAACTGCTTTGGTGTTTGAGAGGAACAGGACATTACACACTTTATGCAAGTCGTTTCACAAGAAAGATCGACTCATGGGTGAAGACACATGATAACTGTCAGTCACGTGAATGACAATGAGACACAATATGTTTCCACTTTCAGTCAAAACGAGAACCCCGCAATTACAAATTTGGGTTTTACAGTCTCTTGTGACACTATTGGCACAGTCGGGCCTGGTATTGGAATCTTTTGTTTTAAGCACTGTTTTCTTTCTTTTGTTTTCAATGTGTATGCACAGATTTTTTTTCAAACTGAACTTTCAAGTCCAGCTTTCTATGTAGTGCATTGAAGCTGAACAAAACTGAATAGTGTTCACATGAGGTACTGCATATTGTGGGGTGTTTTCTGTGGCACAAATAAAAGCTCTAATCTCTCTCACATGGGAGCAATGGTCACTATAATAACCAGTACAGAAGTAAAATGAGACAGCAGAGGGTCATTTCGACACCTCTTTAGTTATTTAATAGCATAGAGAAAGGAAGAGCAATAGAACTGCCTTGTTTGTCTCCCACTAACCTTGAAGCCAACATCTTATTTCCCATTTTTGTTTTTCATTGGGAAGCATTAGTCTGATAGTAGTGGTTAGAATGTCTGCCTCACCTCACCATCAATGTTTTTTCTGGGTGCACACAACTGTGACTCAAATGAGTGTTTTCTATTCAGAAAACTAACAGTTCTCACGGTTTGTCTCCAGGTTTCATGTGCACTTTGAAGAAGTGCATGCCTCAGTGTGATGGTGGCATGAAAAAGGAAGGAAACCAATGTGTTGGTAAGAAACTTGACTCTGCTTGGTTGCAAAACTCCTCAATATCTCTTTACCTAAGGTTGCTAATATCATCGTATGTCCAGTGTGATGTAGAAAATATAAAATCTTTCTTAAAACATTCATCTTAAGAAGAAATGTTTGAAGTGACATTTGATGCATACAAATGGTAGTCAACCACGTGTTCATATTGCGACGACAATAATACGCAAGTAACTCTTCTCTAACTTTCTTCGAAATGTCCAGATGTGGATGAGTGTACGGAAACTTCAGGATTATGTGGTGAGCACGCACAGTGCTTCAACACAAACGGCAGCTACTATTGCCAGTGCGAGCCTGGTTTCCACAACATTAACAGAAACACAAACTTCACCAGGTTTGATGGACAGTGTGAAGGTGAGCAAACCCATTTAGGCTCAAACGTAGATTTGTCTTATCTCACTCAATGTCCTTTTTGCACTCCTTTATTAGACAAAAATGAGTGTGCCTCTGATATCTGTGGTTCCATGGCTCACTGCATCAACTCGATTGGGAGCTTTCGCTGCGTCTGCCAATCTGGGTACACCAACAACAGCAATGGAGACTGCAAAGGTGATTACCGTCTTGTTTTGCGGGTCCACCTTTTGTGTGACAGCGGTAATTTCATAACCACACAGTCTTGACGCTGGAATTGGTGGATGTAAGTTTGAGGTTTAAATAGAAAATCACTCCATTCACTCAATTAGACACGATGATTTAAAATACCTTGAGCATGTCCAAGATGGAGGAAGCTCAGGTTTTTTTTAGCTAAGCTACACAAACAGCTTATTTTACCTTCTTCATTATGGTAGAAAAACAAAGAAAAGCGCAGGAGAGTGGGTGGTATTCAGTTTGCACACATGTAGATGTTGAATCGAAAGTCATGATCAAAACATTAAAATGTTTATTAAGGCAGACAGTTTGATACATTTAATATTCTTGTATCTCATTTTATTTGATTTGCACAGCGGTGGTAAAAGTACTCACATGGTAAACCTAATACAGATATTTGTGTCAAAAAATACTCAGATAAAAGTAAAATTATCATTCAACTGTTCAATGGTGAGAGTGCAAATTAAATGTACTGTCAATTCTGTTGCCTCAGATCAGACTTTTACGCTATCGAAACAATATTTTCGCATAGCTTTGCTCACTTTGCGACCTGACGAGGAATAAAATGCCAAAATAGCAATGGACTTTCCCTTTTGCAAGTTATATTTTTCTTACATCTTGCTGTCATCCGTGTAGGTCGACAAAAGTAGCAAGCATATTTTGTTGAGTAGAATGTCTGCTTTCAGATATAGGGAGTAAAAGTACAAAATGAAAATAAATACTGAAAAATAAATATAAAAATCTAGTTTTGTACATTTATGAAGTAACTCCAACTGAGCCCAACCCAACATGGTGAATAAAAATTCTTGAAAAAACTCTTGAATCTTGAACTCTTAACCCTAACCCACTACTGGTTGTGCAGGCGTATCTAATTTTGGCGTTGGAAACTGTCTGTTTCTCTTCCCATCAGACATCAATGAATGCGAAATATCTGAGAATCAAAAAGAAGACCTCTGTGGAAGTAAAGGAAGTTGTAAAAATCTAAATGGAAGTTACTGGTGCAAGTGTGCAAAAGGATACACTAATTATGGAAATAAAAGGACTCCATGCTCAAGTGAGTGTTTATATCTTATTAATATTTCATAACCTATGTGCTCCCACTGAAACTTTGTACCTTCACCCTCCAGAACTGGATTGCAAAACCTTTGATTCCGAAAGTGTAGCTGTGCAGGTAAATCATTGACTTATTTTCACTACAGTTTAGTTCAATTTTGCTAAATAGCACATCTGTTGGAAAGAAAGGAAAACAAAATGCACAAGCGCACAGCACAGATCATTTAGATGGAATATTTAAAGGGGGGGGGGCATTCTTCACACTGGACCCCTGGTGTTATTTTATGTCTAAATTCAAGTGGGTATGTTGGAAGCTGAATAGCATTATTATCGTGTCCTCTCACAGCATTACAGTGGCTTGGCAGATCTGCTATCCATAATGAGAAACAGCTGCATGGTTCTCTCTAACTCAAATATGAGCAACGGAAGCAAGGCCGATGGAGATGCGCTACTGGAGGTCAGCAAAGCAAACACAGGTCGACACATCGCGGACTCGAAAAACACACACTGTTATTTTATGTGTGTTTCAACGTGCATAGAGACTTCTGACCGCGTCAGAGACCGTCTTATCATCAGTCGATATGGACTCGAGTGAAGGCATGTATGGGCTGCTAAATACAATGGAAAACTCCATCAGGCTCATTGGCCCACAACTCAGAGACAAGCACATCTCGATGGGCTCCAATGAGACAGGTAAATTCGCCAGTGTAATACAACACCACGGGTGGACTACAGGCTTTAAGAGAACTGTTTGTTTGAGTAGCTGTGGCGATCGCTGTGGAGAGGGGAACATCCCCGCCCACTGGACCGATTCATCTGGGGACTGAAAACTCTGCGCTTGACACCGACTGGACAACGGCGGCTGGAACAGGAGCATATCCTGGTATACTTTCCTTACTATTTCTTGCAAGAAGAAATAATCACCACAATAGATGTCCGCCAAGCCCAAATTGTTAGCAGTAAAAGCAAAAGGTCACGGCACTCTATTTATTTCCATTGAGGGCACAGTAACTCCAAAAAAAAAAAAAAATCCTGTAGCCTCACCTTTTTCCAGTTCTCATTAAACAGCAACACTTTTTCTTTGGCTCGTGTGTCATCTCGCTAAAGTTTATTAGAATTGGTCAAAGGTTTTGGCAGTTAATACTCAAATTACAGTATGTCTTTCTATGCTTTGTTTTAAAGACCCATATTAGAAAATGTGTTACTTGTTTTGAAATGTGCCCTGCGATTGATTAGTGTCGCCAAAGTGTAGCCCGCCACTCACTCAAAGTAGGCTGACTTCAGCTTCCTTGCCGTCTTAAAGACAACAAGTGCTATGGACAACGATAGATGGATCTTAATGTCGTCCATCTGCTTCCAAATGCAATAATAATATAACCGTATGACTCACATTCATATGAACTGGAGCAAAAAAGTAAGATAAACATAATTTCAGTCACTGAGAAATCATGATGGTAGTTTTTCCAAAATGCCGAACAACATTAAAAACCATAACACATTGCACAAGTTGCTTCCTATGTTTGTTGGAGGTAATTGTTCTGATTAATAGATAAATGCTCATCCATATCTATTTTGCTTGTGTTTTCTTCTAGGTTTTGCCATGGCTGCCTTGTTGAGCTACCATAACCTGGAAAGATCTGTTAACCACTCCTTTGACAAGCTCCAAGGATTTGAAAAAGATGGCGTTGAACCGACTTTCGAAATCTTCTCCCGGGTTGTGTCTGTTGTGGTGTCGAACCCATCCACCCAGAACCTGAGCCACCCGGTCATCCTCACACTCAAACATCTCCAGGTTTGTAGACCACTACTTGAGTTTCAAACCCAGAACCTCTTGAATGTCTGGTAGAAATTGGCAAACCATCCCTGCTTTAATCACTGCAATCACGAGCTGTGCCATGCGGTAAAGCGAAAGATCTTCTGGTTTTGCTCGTGTGGTTTAGAACAAATCGGAGGCAAGCTACATCTGTGCTTACTGGAACGACAGAGGTGCCTGGGCCACAGATGGTTGCTATCAACAGAAATCCAATGCCACGCACACAGTGTGCCGATGTGAACATCTCAGCAGTTTCGCCGTGCTGATGGCGCACTATCCCGTCGATGTAAGAAACAAGAAACGCACCCTATAAATATACATACATGCACCACCTGGTGGCCTCAATACGTTTGTCTAAAGCTCAAGGAAGTCTAAGAACCCTCTCTATGATAATTTGATGTTTTGAAATGATTTCTCACTGTCGGAATTTCCCCGCCAGCAATCCTTTGCCATCCAGTTGATAACAAAGATCGGACTGATCCTCTCCCTGCTGTGTCTGAGTTTTTCCATCCTGACATTCAAGTTCTGCCGCTCCATACACGGAACACGTACAACCATCCACTTGCATCTTTGTATCTGCCTCTTCATCGCTGATCTCATCTTCCTGGTCGGCATTTCTCAAACAAAACCCGAGGTATGTTTGCCCAAGTGGATAGAAACATTGTTTCCATGGAAGGCAATAATCTGATGGGGCCCTCAGCTTGATGAATTTGTGGAGAGGCTGCCTTCATTGTTTACATACTGCATAGCAGAAGTCAGCTATTAACATAACAACTCATCTCGGTGCGACATTAGAGCATCGTATGACGTTCATGATGCTCCTGCCCCTAATTGACTTTAATTTGAATTTAAGACAACTAGATAATTCAATTGACTGATTTTCAAGTTATGTCATTACAATACCAGCAATTTCTTAGTAGTCTAGTCAGATTGTACTGATGTCATTCTGTATATTTGTAGCTTTCTGGTAATTGCTATCATGCAATGATTTCTCTCAATTTTGACACCAGATATCATCAAACCAAAATACCAAAAGGGCCAAGTACCTCCATATCAACAACATTAAAGTAAAGTAACATAGGATGCCTACATCTTTATAAAAAGCGAGGCAGACGTCTCATTCCCAAAAAGTAAACATGTATTTATCTTTGCAAATCACTAATATTTTGCCTGGATCAGGGACTCAAATAATAATCCAATAAAATATACTGAATACAAAAGGTAAATGAGAATTATAAAGGGTGAGTTTGAAAGTCCTCTAAAAAAAAACAAAAAAACTTTTGTTGCATTTTAAAACCGTGATTATGACTTGACAGTCATCCATGATGAATATAATCTAATAAAAAACATCAGAGACTTTCTGGCCCCGTCTTGTGTTTCTAATTGGCTATACAAACGAACAACAGCAACCAATTCAAAGCGCTGTCTTTATAAGGTTAGCCCAGCTCTTCTAAACACAGTAGGAATCATTTGGTCATCTGCTCTCCATGCAACTTCCGTTCCTCATTTGTTTATATTGCATTACAGGGAGGCTGCAGGTTTATTGCTGCCATGCTCCATCTTTTCTTCCTGGGAGTGTTTGCATGGATGTTGCTTGAGGGGGTGCAGCTGTATCGCATGGTGGTCCGGGTTTTCAACGCCACTATTCGGCCCCTCTACTTATTCCTCTTCGGCTACGGGGCACCCTTGGTTGTTGTCATTGTAACTGCCATCATTAGACCCAAAGGATATGGAACTGAGGAGCAGTAAGTGTATTTGGAAAAGGATCAAACATAAAGCGCACAGCGAGTTCTGCTTTTACTTAAAACTGTCATTCCCATATCTTCACTGCAGCTGTTGGCTGTCCCTCAAAGATGGCCTCATCTGGAGCTTCTACGGCCCTGTGTGCGTCATCATCTTCCTCAATGTTTTCTTCTTCATCGTCACCGTCTGGAAGCTGGCCCAGAAGTTCAGCAGCCTTAACCCGGATCTGTCCAAGCTCAACAAATTAAAGTCAGTGTGCTCAACTTCTTTTATAACCCCCCCACCCTGATTACAGATTTTTTTTGCACATTTATATCACTTAAATGTTACAAACCAATTTTGTTATCTCACAAAGATAACAGAAGTAAATACAAAATTCAGCTTCTAAATGAAACAGAAACCAAAAAAACCCCCCAAAGGACTGGCCAAGTCCGTCTGGACTCCAAATGTTTTTTTTTTTCTTTCTTCCTTCTTGGCCCTCTTTTTTGCCAAAACCACCATGTCCAAGGAAGAACAACAGAGACAGAGGTCATGACTGACAAGGTCACAATTAATTACTGTGCTACTGTGGGCACACTCATAGTTGAACACCCCTGCAGTCTTGTTCTGATCTAGCTGTGACCTCTGGCTTCAGGAATGTTGCCAAGACTATTTGGGAACATAGCTCTCGGGAAAAATAAATGTCCATCACAGCTCAGCTCCAGCCGTGATTGATTGTGACCTGAGACCTGGCAACTGTGATATTGTTTTCAGTCAACCGCAAGTGGCAAAATGACCGCCCCTTGAGATGTGTAAAACAAAAACGGATGAATTTTGCTGCTTAACTCATATTCCACAAACAAAACATTAATCAGAACAACCAATATTTGAAAACAGAAATGTATAATGAAAAAACAGAGTTTCTTTTATTTTCATTCAAGGCCCGACCAAATGATTAATTAGTGGAAGTCATTTGCGTAATTCCTGTATTTGCCAGTCAAGATTGATTACATTTTCTTTGACATTTACATCTGGTCTCTTTTTGATGTTTGCAAATTAGTAACTAGCCAGCCTGCTGCAAAGAGCTCAATCTGTTTTCCACTCTCACTCATTTGAATCTTTCAACAAGCAGTAAAGCAGTGCGCAACTTGCTCCACCACTGCTTTCAATAGTGCTCCTTTTCCGACAAAATGAAGCAATTCATCGAATAGTGTTGCATTTGCATTCATGCCAACTGTCTGATTTCCTCTGCAGAGCTTTCACAGTGACCGCCATTGCTCAGATGTGCATTCTGGGACTTCTGTGGGTGTTTGGAGCCTTCCTGTTTCGCAAGGGCAACACAGCAGTCGAGTACATATTCACCATTTTAAACAGCCTACAGGGAGCACTTGTCTTCATCATGCACTGCCTCCTATCTAAACAGGTATGTAGCCTCAGCCAGTCAGTATATTACAACAATTCTATTCAATTATTAAAGAAAACTTTTAAAAATTATTCATGTCTAATCACAGAAAATTGTGTGATCATTTTTTTTCTTGACAGTATACAATACTGTACATACAGTTTATGCCGTAATGAAGTTTCCTCATTGTTTTCTGTTGCTCTCTGCAGGTTAGAGAGGAGTACTACAACTTTTTCTCCTGCATCTGCACGCCAAAGAAAAGATACTCTGACTTCAGCAGTACAAATCCATCCAATAGCCAGTCACAAGTAAGAATCATGTCACTTCTACCGACTACTCCCAACAGACACACTCAGCACTAATATTTTGTCTCTATTCTTTTAGGGTTCTCGGAGTGGACAGAACACTGGAGAATCCCACATTTGAATCATTCTCTGTAGTCGACCCCACAAAAGAAATGAAGCTATTATTAGATTTTAAATCCTCAAAATCAACCTTTAATTTGTTTAATACCGATGAGTCAAGGCAACCACATGATGCTTTCGGGTCCTTATGACAAACCTTATGTTTCACGTGACTAGAAAAGATGACGCGTTATTCTTTCGACAGAATGAGAAGTTGTATCATGTCATTACAATTTGTGTCAATCATGGTCATGTTTTTAAATAATGAATTATGGCCTCAACAGCCATGAAGCAGGCCCGAGGTTAAGAGTGGTTATGAAGAACAATTTGGGAAAGTTGCTTTCATCTTGAACATATCTGTCTCGTTATATAAGCTGTATTCTCTTTGAATTATTTGGCTTTAGTTCCGCTTAGAAAAGACATTATGGAGTTTTGGATGGACATTTCCCAAGTAAAATATTTAAAGCGAATAGGCCATTTCGAGAGCTTTCATGCACTGTATTTCACTGTATGGGTTTCGTTTTATGGGAGAGAAAACAAATGACTAATATTGAACGTAATTCATGAACTGTCCCAAGTCAGGTTCATGCAAACCTCATGTGGGCCTTCAGTGTAATGAAATACAGAACCAAGCAAGAGTATAAAGATACAATTGTCAAACAAAATAGCTATTTGAATCACTTAGAAGACTCTATTTAGGTTTGCATTTGACTTTGACACTGGTTGATTGGACATTTTTCCAAAAGGATTTCTTAAGAGATACCGAACTCCGACCCACCCGTTTGATGACTGTGCAGCTTCCTGTTATTGAAATTGTTTGTGGGATTAAATTCCACATTGTCATGTCATTATTGCTGCTCACTGCTTTGCTTCATGATTACTGTAAGGATTCAAGTTAGGGAGCAGTATGAACCTTAAACAATTTCAGCACACTTTATCTTCATTGAACATGCTTTATGACTTGAAAAGTATCCCGTCTTTTCGAACATTTTACTTGATGTGAAGTTATCGTAATTTATAGAAAGGAATCCTATTATGGCTGTTAAAAGAAGAGTCGGACAAGCTTCCTCCTGTAAACAGTGTTGGCCTGTATTTTTGTTTACATTCACATTTTGTCGTCAACACCTCTCTTGGTGTATTTGACAACTGCTCTGTAGTTTGATGTTTGGCTACTTTTTTCGTGACCACTTTTTATTCATGTATAGCTTTGTGTTTCCTTGCACCTGTTGAATGTAAGATTATGGCGATTAACTATGATGTATATAAACCTATTTTTCTACATTGTTGTTTTGGTACTGCTATCTTAAAAAGAATAGGCACCGGATACTTTATTAAAATATCTACTTGAAGTGTGTACCTCATTGCAAGTGGACTCTCCTCTTTTACTTCAGACAATCTGCAGGATAAAACGTGCTGTTTCGAGAACTCTTGTCAGTGTTTGAGCAATAATAATATCATCAAGATATCAACAGCCGGGTGTACCCACTGCTGCAGTAAAATATTTGTTGCAAACGCCACAGGGAACCACATCACACAAATGAAAGCATGCATGACATGCCAGAGTGCTAGGCTGTGCAAACAGTGAACACATTCCTGAGCTGACAGTTTCAGGAGACTCAGTGTAATAGTAATAATAATAATAATAATAATAGTAATAATAATAATGATGGTGATATAATAATACAAAATATGAGTTAGATGATTGTTTGACTATCATCACTACTTTTAAAGTCTCATTTTAGTTACCAGATACATATTTCACTTGTACAAATTGGCAAATAGGAATGACTGACATGGTTCTGCTCTGCAGACAGTGAATCACAAAGAGGGCAGAGCTGGGATGACGTAGGGCTCATTGCTCCAACCTGCTCTTCTCTCGGTGTGCTTATTAGACATTTTACTTCACACAATTGAGCTGCAAACATCTGACTGCAAAACGTCCGAGTGGTTTGGACACTGCCTTGCACTGCAGGTGAGCACCCTTTCACCACATAATAAGTTTTGTGTGTGCTGTTTTTACTGCTGTGTAAGTGATGCCCGATTGTGTCATAACAGATACCACCATGCATCTTGTCAGTGTTGTCATTGGATGTCTCACTATTTCGGGAGCTCTATTGTCGCTGCCCTCGTCATGTCTCATAACCATGTTGGCTGTGCTTGGAATCTTCATAGCGTGTCGCGCCCCTTGGAAGTTTGTACATGTGGCGCTACACACCTTCAAAAGAGACGTCCTGTAATGTACTCTAATCATAATGATTTTCTTCCTTCTAATCTATTCCCCTCCTGCAGTCCCCTTTACTCACATTCCTCCTTTATCATTTCCTGATAGATGCCTGATTGTTATACTGCGAGTGAAGTTTGCAATGTACCAAAATGCCAGAAAAAGGAGAACAATTCCCACCTTGTTTGCCAAGACGGTCGCAAAGCACCCGGACAAACCAGCGCTTATCCACGAGCCCACAGGAGAGGTGAGCATTGTGACATTTATGTTTCAAATTCCTTGTTTATACACCATATCAACAAAGCTGAGTGTTTGTGTCTGCACCGTCTGCCAATCAGATTGGTGTCTGTGCCATCTTTTTCATTATCACAGTTATAATTGAGCCGTATATAACTCATGAGCTTTCTACGGGTATTTTTGCTTACCACCACATTCTAAAAACGTGCATTCTAGGTTAATTCAGGACCCTAACCCATGTATGAATGTGAGTGAGAATGGTTGTCTACAATTTTACTGTAAATTGCCTGGGATTGACTGTCAGTAAGTCTTGGGTGTACTTAACCCTCATTTGGTTATTTCCAGGTCTGGACTTTCAGGGACCTGCAGGAGCAGTGCCACGCTGTTGCTCACTGGGCATTGGCACAAGGATGGGCGGAGGGGGACGTCGTGGCATTGTACATGGAAAGTCGTCTGTTATTGATGGCGCTGTGGTTAGGTCTAGCTATGGTGGGAGTGGAGGCTGCTTTCATCAACTACAACCTGCGACTGAAATCACTGCAGCACTGTGTTAGTGTGTCCAGAGCCCGTGCGTTGGTGTTTGGAAGCGAGCTAACTGAAGGTAGGAAAGTAGAGGATACACTCACAGGCCGCTTCATCATGTACATAATCTATTGCAATCCAATAGAGCAGTATGACTCGGAATTGGAAAACAGTGAAAATAAAGATCCGCAGGCATTTGCACCACAGCACAGCTGTTTATAAAAATAGAGCTGTTAGTGTTTCACATCACTCTCAACATGAATAAGTTACGCTATCAACGCAAATGTCTAACAGAACTTATTTTGAATCTCAGGTGTGGGTGTACCTAATGCTGTGGCCTGATTGGAAATGACTTTTGTTTTTGTTTCAGCTATTTTTGCAGTGCGAGGCTCTCTGCATTGCGACATGGTATTGTTTTGCACCAGTGAACATGCAGATAAGGAGAAGATCTGTTGTCTCAAGGCTGCAGATCTGGATGAAGTGCTGGCATGTTCACACAAGCACCCACCCAGCTACACACTCAACAAGACATTCAATGGTGGGTCTTTTACAGTGTACGTGAGTGAGTGAGTGAGTGAGTGAGTGAGTGAGTGAGTGAGTGAGTGAGTGAGTGAGTGAGTGAGTGAGTGAGTGAGTGAGTGAGTGAGTGAGTGAGTGAGTGAGTGAGTGAGTGAGTGAGTGAGTGAGTGAGTGAGTGAGTGAGTGAGTGAGTGAGTGAGTGAGTGAGTGTCAAGTTAAGGGCACGATTGCGTTGCTGCATCTTGCTATTACATATCATAAATGTCACTAAGTTGGAATTGCAACACCTTCATTTCGCAAAGCAAGTTTTTGCATGCATAGCAAACATGCACACACACACACATGCATGGATGCACGTATAAGCTCAAACACACACACGCACACACACACACATACACACCACACCAGAGCAATTTGTCACAAGAACTTGACAATTTTTATTAATTTCTTGTTCATATTCATGTTCATCTACATTTTTCTATTATTTATTATATGTATGTATGTATATGTATATATGTATTTAGTGTTTTTCTTTTATTTTGACCCCTCCCCCTCCCTCACAGCATTCCAAACTTAGTGCTTGTCAAGTCTTTGCCTGCATACCCTGTCAGAAACATTTGGGGTGTATTGACAGTGAGGCACACTTGTAAAGGAATGATGGGGGAGCTCTGCTTGTATACCACACAAAGGTTTCAAGACAGTTAAATTGCTCCCCTTTTTAAAGTTGTAAGAGCTTCCATTCTTCTGATAGGAATATCTGGAGTTGAAAAATGCTTGTGGGAATTTTTTCTTGAACATCTGTCAGGTCACCTAAAAGAGGGCCCAATGGCTCGCTGGTGCAGGTCAGACGTTTGATGGGATTGAGGTCAGGGCTCCCCCATACTTCCACACCGAAGCACACTGTTGTCCAAAATTTCTTGATGAGATGAAGCGAGCTATAGAACACAGAATAAACTGATTGCAAGATTTACGGATGAAAAGATATTAATTTTGAAAACATATTCAAGGTTTATGGTGGGCTCACTTGTATTTCCTTCTCTTCCCTTCCATGGCTTGCAGACAGACTTTTCTACATTTACACCTCTGGTACGACAGGAATGCCAAAAGCAGCCGTGGTGGTGCATAGTCGGTGAGTATAAACATCAGAGTTGACAGAAATGTGTCCTGGAGATGTTCTTGTGCTTGAATGTTGAAGGCCACTGTGATCGTGCTTATCAAAACTGCCTCAAAGTTAGCAACGTTGGTTGTTTGTCTAAATGTGCCTTGTGATTGGTTGGTGACCAGTCCAGAGTTTACCCTGCCTCTTGCCCAATTTTAGCTGAGACAGGCTTCAGCTCATCCCAGTGAGGATAAGCGGTAGAGAAAAAAGCTGGATGAATATTGAGTAATACATAAACACATGTAAAGAAACAATTTCAATGCGTCGTGATTCCTGTGAACCAAAAAAATAAATAACCTTTTTTTTTGCAAAGGTTTCTGATTAAGCTTGCAATAAATATTTTCCTTAGGTATTACCGCATTGCTGCGTTTGGCTTTCATGCTTTTGGTTTACAACGTGATGATGTCATCTACAACTGTCTTCCTCTATACCACTCTGCAGGTGAGTTCATTTTGCACATTACTTGCTGGCCTTTTTATCTGAACATTTTCTTTTTGTATGAGACAATGGCCAAAACATACTTTCCGTACATGATAAAGAAGGTCGTTGAACTGTAGTTTGAAATCATTGTCGTTCACAATAGCGAAACAGTCCAATTTGTGGGCTTGCAGGAACTATCATGGGTGCAGGTCAATGTTTGCTCTTTGGTTTGACGGTTGTCATCAGAAGTAAGTTTTCAGCCAGCAGATTCTGGGGTGATTGTGTTAAGCACAACTGCACAGTGAGTACATGATCTCATTTCTAATAACTGTTTGCAGGAAATGTCTTCATTTTAATGGAGTTTCAACTCTTGTATTGTACGTGCAGGTCATCCAATATATCGGAGAGATTTGTCGATACTTATTAGCCCAGCCCATTCACTCATCTGAGGAGCATCACCGGGTCCGTGTCGCCATTGGTAACGGTCTCCGTCCATCCGTGTGGGAGGAATTTGTTGGAAGATTCAGAATAAAACATATTGGGGAATTTTATGGAGCCACAGAGTGCAACTGCAGCCTCATCAACATTGATGGAAAGGTCAACTTCTGTGCATTCCACCCTCTTTGCCTCTCCTTTCATATGCCATGTTATCAATATTTTTTTTCTTGTTCAGGTGGGCGCATGTGGCTTCCACAGTCGCATCCTGCCAAACTTTTACCCCATCAGACTGGTCAGGATGAAGGAAGACAGCCGGGAATTGCTCAGAGATGCGCAGGGATTCTGTATACCTTGTCAACCTGGTAACCTTGAAAACATGACCACGCTATGTGCAAGCAAAACAAGCTGGGATTAGCTTGAAAACATCAACTTCTCTCATCTTTTGTCCGTCTGAGCCCAGGTGAACCAGGAATGTTAGTGGGCTGCATCAATGAGAAGGATCCACTCAGGAGATTCGATGGCTATGCTGATCAGGATTCCACCAATCAGAAAATAGCACACAATGTCTTCAAGACCGGGGACTCGGCCTATGTCTCAGGCATGATGCAGTTTTTCATTTGCTGAGTCACATAAATCATGTCTCTAACGCGTCTAGAGACAAGTGAGGATGATTCACAGCATGTGGTAACAGATAACATGTGATAACATGTTTCCCACCACTGTGTTCAGATCAGCATCTTATGAGTTGAACCGTGAATCACACAATGATAATTTACACAAAAGTAGGAATAATGTGAGCTCAGCAAAATCAAAAATACCGTAACTGAAGGAAATAAAATATTTGGATGATTAGTTTTTGGTATTAAGTCTACTACGTATAGCATACAGAGAACAGAGGTAGTATTTCCCCAATAGCAAACGAGATCGGTGACATTCATCAAAAATCATTGGTGTTGGCTGATGGCCAATATTTGTTCTAGTTTGTCCCAAAAGTTTTTGTAATTTTTATTGATGGTGTCAAAGGTCAAGACTCTAAAGTTTGTCCGCACCAAAGGCATCCAAACATGCTTTCATGGAGCTTGCTTTTTAGACATGTAGCAGAAAGGAAAACTGTTTGGAACTACACAACTACGCTTGGAATTACAAAATTGTCCAGTATGGGTCCAGCCAACGCCTAATGGGCTATTAAAATAATAAACTATTTTATAGTGCACATCAAGACGTGACTACACGTTCATGAGACGATGGCACCTGGAGGACTAAACCTGACATGATAGACCAAGAACTAATTACGTGGAACACACAAGACATGTAGCAATGAGTCCAATATTTAAAAAAAAATACATACTCAGATTTGTTTTTGAAAGAAAAGACAACCATCAAATATTGTTTTTTTTCTTTCTTTTCTGTTTGTAATAATCATGTCCTCTAGTTTTCTTTACATATTGATTTTTCTTTCTTTTCTATTTGTAATAATTGTGTCCTCTTGTTTTCTTTCAGGTGACATACTGGTGATGGATGATTATGGCTACATGTTCTTCAGGGACCGCTGCGGCGACACGTTTCGCTGGCGAGGGGAGAACGTTTCCACCACAGAGGTGGAGGGAGTCCTCAGTGGCCTGCTGGGACATACCGATGTTGCCGTCTATGGAGTTTGCGTGCCAGGTGGAGTGGCGTGGCTTTATGATACGACTGTAATATCACAATATTAGAACAAACCCAGCAATAATGCATCATGAGATTTAGGCAACTAAAGAAGGAATTACTGAGCAATAGATGCTGTCCCTTCTTCACTGTAAAACCATGTATGATATAGAATTGAACTAAAACCTTATGCATCACTTTATTTGTTTTTTTCTATTTTCCAGGTCGTATTTTCCAGGTGTTGGTTTTCATAGCTTTCTTGTCACAACTTGTGAATGTGTGTATACAGGTGTGGAAGGAAAGGCTTGTATGGCAGCAATAGCACATGCAGAAGGACACTTTGATCTTGATGGCTTCTTGTCCTCTGTCCAAAAAGCCCTTGCCCCTTACGCTCGTCCGGTCTTCCTTCGACTTATGCCAGCTGTGGACACCACAGGTGAGTCGCCAGTGGAAACCCAAATAATACAAAACACACTTTTTGGGGGGGAAAATAATCTCACAAACTTGTTTTACTGCTCGACCATTATAGGCACCTTCAAGTTTCAGAAGATGCGGCTACAGAAGGAAGCGTACAAATTACAAAACTCCACAGAAAAGATCTATTTTCTCAACAGCCTTGTTGGGTGTTATGAGGTGCTCACTGCTGAACTATATGACTCCATCCTGGAGGGGCATGTGCGTCTATGAAGTGACGGATACACTGTTAGTCATGGAAAATGAATTTTTGCATCCTAACTGGGGACCAAAAAAAAAAAAAAAGGATTTGGCATATAGTTTTAGAGGCCTTATATCAAAGATTTAAGCATTTTAAGGCGAAATTGAAAATAAATGAAACAAAAACATACATGACACAACAGTTTTTGTGGTTATTCGTAAATTGGCATCATCTAGTGGTCAATAGAAGAACCCCCGCAAAATGACAATGAAACCACGTCTTAAGAACTAAAGTATTTGGACACAAATGTGGAGTTTTCTTCAATTAGATACTATACTAGATTTCACTCTTCCAGGATTGTTTTCTAAAGGTAATTCACTCCAAAGGCGTGAAAGAGGGTTGAAGCAAGGGGTTGTCTTCTGGACCAAGCTCACTAAATCATGCCTGGAGGGACTAACTTGGTTTTATGCGTGAGTCACAGTCATCCTGGGACAAAAAATAGCCTCCCTCTCCCAACTTGAGAATCCATTGCAAATTTTGATTTACATCTGTGAGGAGAAACACAGGAGCCCTTCCTTAATACTGTATTAATTAACAGATTTATGCAAAGCCATCTGCGTGCAATATGTATTTTCAGAGGGTGAGGTGCAGGCCAAGCTGTGGTCACTGTGGGAAGCTTTCTGATGAAATGCTATGCAACAGCTCCTTTTGTGTGCTTCTTGGAGATGTCTGCTCTAACTTGATGACTTTGCACAACTGTATGGCTTCATGACAACTTTGTAACCCAAAGACACAGTAATTATGAGGCACATCTGTATGCTGGCTCTTTGAGATTGGCTTTGTGCATCCCTATGAATGGGACAACTATATGTCTCCAAAACTGGTTTTCTTCTGAATATATTCTCTTTGTATGTATGATGTGGATGGTGTCTGATAGTAGGCAGTAGGACCTTAGAAGAAAATGCTGTGGTCAGTGCTTGCAACTGTTTCAAGTTTTATACAGTGAATTACTACAGTTAGTCTGCACAGTAAGTACAATAATTGTGAAAGACGTATTTCATCATTTTGCAACAGAATGCTTTCATAGCAAACAATATCCTGAAAAATTTATTTGACAACAACCATGAAAACCAATTGTCACGATTCAACTTTTGAGGATATTGTCTGTTATGAAAACACAAATGGGCATTATCATGTCCTGGATACCAGAGAATCTACCAAGACATAACAGGCAAAGCATAACAATTCATTTCTTCTTGCAGCCAGCTGTGGCTACAGAGGTAAACTACTACGTCTGCATATTGTTTACATGAAAACTTCTCACTGCTTTGAGGCTCAAGAGACCATGCAGGCTGTGACTCATCATCAGGAAATGAAACGGAGAGCATTGGAAGGGGTAACTGGTAGTGGGTAATACATATGGAGCCACTTTCATTTGGCTTGATGGAATATACCAAATGAAAGCATGGAACATTTGGGAGTTTATTTAGTAGGACTGCTGTTACATGTATTCGTGGAAAATCATCTGAAAGTTTTTTTTTCAAGCTGTGGTAGTCACTGATGGCAAGATAAAAAGTTTGATCTTCAAAGTGTTGTGCATTGTACAATTCACCCTGTCGTGGTGGGTTGACTTTTTTCTGAGGGCAATTTGATGTCTGTATCACAACCTCACTAGTCTTTCAGAGCTGGCAAGAAAAATTGAATTTACTTCTATCAGCTCCAAATACTATATTGTTAAACAGAAAAAAAATACAAGTCGTTGTTAGATGTGTCATCAAGTTACTCCCTCTTGGCTTTGACCAGAATGAACTCCAAAAATGATGCTGTCGAAGAGCTGAAATAGAAAGCACATTTCAAACCAATGTTTAATAGAGGTGGGCTGTGCATTTTGGTACCTGGGCCTGTTTTGTGTGTTGGTTGTAGAGATTCAAGGTTTCTGCTAAATGACAGAAATATGACAAAAGTGTTTTTTTTTTTAAATGGCATTTTTTCCCATTGAACATTTCACAGGGAGTGGAATATTTTTTCTTCCCAGGATGAGCACATTGGACAGCAAAATAATATATTTTCTGTGCGGGTAAGTTTTTATGTCGTTTTGCAAAGTGATCACAACTTTTTTCTGGTTGAAATGTACGTATTTATTTATTTATTTATTTGTTTGTTTATTTGTTTATTTATTTATTTATTTATTTATTTATTTATTTATTTATTTATTTATTTCGTTTGTATGTTCTTTTGCCACATTAAGGCACGCCCACACTGAGCCCCACTATTTCCTGAATGACTCCCAATTGGCTACTCTTAAAGGGGAAGACACGCACGAGAACGTCAGTAATGGACGAGCCATGACCATCTATGGCACAGACAGAAATAATGTTTGCAAAATTATTCTTATTAATATAGTAATGAAAATATGGGGTGGGTTTCGTTGTTACAAAAAGAAAACGGCGCATTCTTTGGAAGGTGGAGCACCTCTTGCACCGCTGAACCTTCCCCTTTAATTCAGCTCTCTCCTCCGCCATGTCTCCACTATCGGCATAACGCAACAGCAGGACGCACCTAACCTCTAACCTTACGCCCGTGTCTTCATCTGTCTGCCGCAACTCCAAATCGCGTCTCTCCCTGCCATGCCCCCCATCGCCTCGCTGCTATCCGCCCTGCTGTTCATCCACTTTTCGGGCCTGAGCCGGGGCTACTTCACCGAGGAGCGCTGGAGCCCCGAATCTCCTCTCCTCGCCCCACGGGTAGTTGTCGCGCTCATCTGCCGCAACTCTGAGCACTCTTTGCCGCTCTTCCTCGGAGCTTTGGAGCGCCTCCACTACCCGAAGGACCGCATTGCTTTATGGTGAGTGTCGCTTCTGCAAAGTTCTCAATATATTTCCACAGAATAGCAAACGCATCTTGACAACTACTAGTGAAGTCTGAAGAGTATACAAAAACTACATGTGTTCTTTGCGTAACATCTGTTTTTGCAGACATGCATATTTGAGTCTCATTTTCCCCTCAGTGAATTTTAACCTGACAGCATATCTGACCATTAATCGTTTGGGTACTTTCGTTTATTCATGCAATGGCTCCATAAAGTGAGAATCATCTCACAGTGTTGCACGGGAAAGGAGTACGTAGTCAACTTGTGTCTGTGAAAAGTTCCATTCAGTTTGGGATCTTCTCTCATTCCCCCTCGTTTCCCCTCCTCTGTCCCTGCCCCTCTTTTCCTGCCACATCTTTAGACTCCACTGGAAACACCGCCTCACTCTTGTGCACTCCACACAGTCTTGGCACAAAAGTTGCAGAAGATTTATTTCTTTGTGTCTCCCAGTCAGAGGTGGCAAAAGTTCTCACTTTGTGTTCAAGTAGAAGCCTACTTGTCTATAATGAAAGACCTTGGCAAAAGTTCAAATTTAATTGCTGTACTTGGGGAAACATTGAAACAATGCAGTGTAAATAAAGTGTGCTTCAGAATAACAGCAAAAACTCATTGTTTTCAATTATCTGCAAAGCTCGTTTTGATTACCGATGGGGACTATTCAGCTTCTCCAAATCTGTTGCGTTTGTCATTCTCAGGTTCACCTTCCTCTGTCGCTGTTGTTCCTGCTTTTCCATATTATAAAACCCTTTAGGTCATAATCTGCAGAGTTTGAAAAAAGTCATGCAACTTTTTGAACAAAATAAGGTGTAAAAAGTAGATATCAAATATAGGGAATAAAAAAAAATCTGTACATTACTCAAGTAAGTTTTATCCAGTCCCAGTCTTCCAGACATTTATTATAACTGCATCTTACTCCCTCTTGTTTTGATCATATGCCTGCAGACCTGCTTTATGGAGATGAAAATAATATTTTCGTCTGCATTCACATTTGACAGGTTAGATGATATTTTAGCACTCAAGTGGTTTAGCAAAGCAACGGTGCGTCAACAGCGTCAGGCAGACGAGTGTGGTTGGAATAAATGAGTGCTTTTGAACTAAATTTAGAGAGAAAAATATATTGTTTAATCAAGTGGGAGGGCTGTCTCCTTTGAGTGTTGAATTGAGTATAAAACCAACATGCATTCATCTGTTTCTTTGGGTTTTACCCAAAGGTTTATGATTAGTGGCAGTTTGAGCAGAGCTCTTTTTCTGCATTCTCCATTAAAAACCTTCTAGTCAACGTTCTAGAAAGTTTCAAAACATAAACTCAGTGGCCCTAGGCACCTGTCAATACCTGCAGCTATCAACTTGACAGTGGAGGATAAAGCACCCTGGCATGCATATAAACACATCTATGTCGATTATTATCCTGAAAGCGTGTGCTGTATGGACTTGCAGGAGAGAAGATAAGCTTCCATAAAGCGCACATCCTCGCCTACCTTTGGTCTCTTCCATTGTTTAGGTCTGCTTTTGTTGCTATTCAAACAGTGGCACATACACTGGCAAGAAACTTGATTTTGACATACAATATTTCGAAAGATCTTTTGGGGAAAAATCATTTCTCTATAGTTGATTTTTTTTCTTTTTTAAATCATCTTACACTTTTTTTTCCCCCCAAAAGAAGGCCTGGGGATACTGTACTCGCGTGGTACATTGGTTAAATTCTTTTGGCACTTTAGTGACAATTAAGAATGTGAAAGCGAGACACAAGAGGTAGATTTAACTAAAATAATGATAAATAACTCAGCCCTGAGGCAAATATGACCAACTAAAGTGGGTGCAGTTCAGGAAGTCAACAGTAGGGCCATTGCCAGCTCACACACACAAACACACATCCACACTTCAAACCTAGTTTGCACCATGATAGGCTGCAGGAGATTAGATTCCTATCAATTAATCAAAACGACGCCATTTTTTCTTTGGATTTTCAATGTCTCAGGCTCTGAGCGATAAACACAAATACAAGGGTGTTTTGCTCTACCGAGTGCCATTCTAGTGTGACAATACATAAATGCGGCCCTTGTATTGGATCTTATTAGACTGTGCAGGTGTGCAATACTTGATCTTATCTAGTGCTGTTTAGATGGTTCCAGGTTCAGGGAAAGGCATGTAGACATTAGAGAGAACATGAGAACATGAAAATGGCTGCGCTGTGAAGTGGTTGCATGTAAGCGCTGAGATAGCACTTCAATGTGAGAACACCACACACAGATGGCAAAGAAACCACCCGCGGCACGCTGTCCATCAACTGCTACATGATGCCGGAGGGTGTAAATCCATTTTCTCTCATACCTACACATTCCATGTGTTGCTCTTTGCGCCAGCCCATCATGCTCCAAGCTTTGTTTTGATAACGTAGACAGCAGGAAAGCCAGGTCCCCTCCTCCCATTCAGTCTTTGTTTGCCACTCCTCAGCTCACAGTGATGTGCTCAAGTGAAAAAAAGCTCTAGAACAAAGCGTGAAAAATGTCAACATTATGAAATAGGATACAGTCATTATGATAGTAATCGATAGTTGCTTTCAAATTGATCCCATTGTTTACAGTAGTTAGTCATTTGTCATCCTAAAAGCCTGGATTCCACAATCAACATATATTTGTAGCCTTGTCTAACGTGAAAAGATATATCTGTCCAATAAATTTGATAATACGTATATCTCAATATATATTCAATTTGATGCACTTATATCTTCTAAATCTAACGTGATTTTCCTATTCAAATTGCTACCCTTACTTTTTACTATATACTTTTAGATATCTCAATATATATTCAATTTGATGCACTAACATCTTCTAAATCCAACCTGATTTTCCTATTCAAATTGCTACCATTACTTTTTACTATCATCTGACATTTGAGTACATTTCACGTCAGTCTTCTCTTTCCTCCTCGTAAGATGACGAACGACATTCACGGTTGAGATATTAGTGTGTGTCACTGACATGAGAGTCTCTCTGGAAGTTATTGTAATACACACAGACGGAGCAGAAAACAATAGTGGTGCTCCGGGCATTTGTGTGCCAGACTAATGAGGTGATTATATTGCACTACTGTGATGGATACGGTGCTCCAGAATCAGTCACTGAACCAGTGCAGCCAAATTATATCACCGTAGAATCCTTTTTATGAAGACCATATTTTATAAGGAGACATTTTAATTAGGCATCAGCACCTCTCCTGTTCCAATATATTTAATCAGCGCATCCCCATCCCTCCACTCTAAGAGCCTCTCTGTTCCTCGTCTCGCCACAGGGTGGCGACAGATCACAACATTGATAACACCTCCGCCATCCTTCGAGATTGGCTCATCAAGGTCCAGAATGACTATCACTATGTGGAGTGGAGACCAGATGATGAATCCAGGTAATTTAATGTGTGTATGACTGTGGCTGAGTGAGTGTGTTTCAGTTCCTAACACCAGTGTCACCTGTGCTCACCTTAGTGCCTTTGAGGACGAGGTGGGGCCAAAACACTGGAATAATCTTCGGTATGAACACGTAATGAAGCTTCGTCAGGCGGCTTTGGACACAGCCCGTGAGATCTGGGCTGACTACCTCCTGGTATGTTGTCAGTCAATCAACATCCTCATAGCGCTGCGTGCCACATTATGGTGAAATGCACGGTCGGAGAATTGAAATGATGACATGAAAATGTTCAGTTTCACTGAAGTGCTTTACATTTTAATTACCGAATGTCTTGCTTTCCGTTAATTGCAAAATCGATCGGAATGGTCAGACACCCACGATATGTCCCTGTGAAACATGACTCATAGTGTATTTGCACATATTTTATTCACCCGCTTTGTTTTTAGGTATGTGAATGGAGGAGGTGGCGGCGGCAACAGTTATTTGGCAGTGGAAGGATCAAGCATACATCCTGTTGCTATGGTTACCTATGTCAAAATGCATTTTTTTCTAGCAGAGCTTTTCGCATATTCAACATGGTTCCCAGCCAGACACATTCCCCGCCACCTGAGTTGTTGTATAAGAACTCAGCGACGATCCAAGCGCAGAACAATGGTTTTGTGAAATCATTGTGTTCAGCAGCAGTCTCTTACTCTTTTCCCTTCGCTGACAGGTGGCCGACTGCGACAATCTGCTCACTAACCCAGATATGTTGTGGAAACTCATGAAAGAAAACAAGACCATTGTTGCCCCAATGTTGGAGTCCAGAGCTGCCTACTCCAACTTTTGGTGCGGCATGACCTCACAGGTAATGTTGGTGGCCATTTGTGAGCCATTCACACTGTGTACACATTTATGACATTCACTTTGGAGGAGGTCTGATTCTGAATCTGATTTTTTTTCCCACTGATGTTGTCACAACACATATTCAGTTTGTGCCCCAGTTATAAGAAGACGTGCACACTTTTGCAAATGCATCATGTCAGTTTTTTTACTTCCTTTCAAAAGATTAAAATTCACTTCAACAGCTTGTAGGTCTCACTAATGGTGGAAAACATTTTAAAATAATTCAATGTCAGAAAAACATGGCATTTGAACATGGGTGTGTAGACTTTTACAATGGACTTTTAAGCACCGTTCCTTTCCAATGGAAATAACAAGGAACATCCGGTTACCATTCCCAAATGAGAAGTGAGCATTAAAATGTTTGTCAATGCGTTCTGTCAGATGCATCTCTGGTATGAAATTGAATTTGATTCTCCACACGTATCATGTCGCGTAAATGCTTTATCCGATTTCTCACGATACTTGCGAGTATTTATGTACAGTATGCATGTGAGGCTTAAGGCTTGTCTGCACATAAATAAGTTAGGCACGCCAGGAAGGAGAAATGCTTCGACACTGGGCGTGAGCCTGAATTCCAAACTGCAGATTCTCCTCGGTAGTTCCGAAGCAGATGTTCAGCTGCAGCAAAGGAAATGATACTGACCATCTGCAAAGATGTCTGAATTGTAATTCAGATTTTGTAACTTTGCTCTATAGAGTACAACTCCCACCCAGCATTCACACCAATCGTGGAATCTTTTGTAATTTTTGTAATAAAAGTTCTTTTAGAACAATTCTTTGGGCATTGTTGGTGACTGAGGCTCATTGCGTGCACCCATCTTGGCAGGGCTACTACAAGCGAACGCCAGCCTACATACCAATCAGAAAGCAGGAGCGTCTTGGCTGTTTTGCCGTACCCATGGTCCATTCTACGTACTTGGTGGACTTGCGGAAGGAAGCCTCTCGTCAATTGGCTTTCTACCCGCCGCACCCGGAGTACAGCTGGGCCCTTGACGATGTCATCATCTTTGCCCATTCGGCTCGCATGGCAGGTGAGATGGATGAAACACGCGAATATTACGTACCTGTGTGATTTTGCATTGACACTCCTCTTGTGATGTTGTCAGATGTTCAGATGTACGTGTGCAACAAAGAAACCTACGGATATCTTCCTATGCCCATGCGTTCCCACGCTACTTTGTTGGATGAAGCCGACAGTTTCTTGCACACTCATCTTGAGATCATGGGTGAGTTCAATGTCCAATTGTAAAACACGAATGCACATGTACGAAAAAGCAATACCCTAAAACGGGTTTTATTTTACAACTAAAATAGTTCTAGAGTTGGTCTTTTTCTCCCAACCTTGGCAGACAGATATAGAAAATAATCAATTATGCATTATGCACAACAGAAATCATGTCTGCTCTGTTGCCACGGATTTCATCTGAGCACCCAGTGAAGGTTTTTGATTGAGTTCTTACCCCTACTGAAGCAATATTTTGGTAACCAAAATGCTTTGTCGTCGTTATCTTTTATATGCTGCACGATGTGTTTTCATCAAGGAGGAAGGAACACAAGCATGCTGCAAAAAAATGATTGCTTACTTTGACTGGCCATGGCATTTGGCGCGGTGGTGGGCTGCATTTTGTGTAGCCTCTGATTCATTGCACATTCTCTTTGTAACCCTGTGCCATCTTCTTTGAAAGTGAAAAATCCTCCCTTGGAATATTCCAGCTTCCTCACCCTCCCTCCCAAACAGCCAAACAAGATCGGCTTTGATGAGGTAGTCTTTTCTTTCTCACACACACTCATTTAAACACACAGGCTTGAGCATATTTGTGAGCTTGTGTGTCGTGTGCGTCCGCAGGTGTTCATGATCAATCTGGTGCGAAGAGTTGACCGGCGTGAGCGCATGCTGAGAACTTTGCACGAAATGGAAATCAGCTGTAAAGTTATTGCCGCTGTGGACGGCAAGTACGTTTCGTCACCTGTCGTCATTTATCATGCGGCCGGGCGAAGAGTCTGCCAGCATTTTCAAATTCGTCATAATATTATGTATTGCATTTCTACACCAGTTGCAATAATAAACTTTTTTTCAATATCAATTAGCGAGATATTTGATGTTGGACCTCAATAGATAATGCAGGAGGACCTAATGTTTTTGCTTGTGAGGTCATATTCCCTGTCCAGCAATGTCATCCATATGATGTATTAGTCCTACTACTAATCTCCTTGTTTATCTCTCCTCTGTTCATCAGGGCGCTGAACAAGAGTGACATCGAGTCCATGGGGATTAGCATGCTGCCGGGATACAAAGACCCTTATCACGGTCGCCCTCTGACCAAGGGTGAATTGGGTTGTTTCCTCTCTCATTACAACATCTGGAAGGAGGTAAGCATTCTATAATGACATTCACAGGTTCAGTTAACACAAAAACACTGCATCAGCAATATTTAGACCGGTTGTGTATTTCTCCATGTTAAAAAGCCCTGCCTGCTGACATTGTTACATCTAGCTTTGAAATAAAAAAAAAAAAAAAAAGTCCAGCATTGAGCGTGTGCGTGCAGATAGCGGATCGCGGGCTGCAAACCTCCTTGGTCATTGAGGACGACCTGCGCTTTGAGGTGTTCTTTAAACGGCGTCTCCAGGCACTGCTGCAGGAGGTGACGACGCACAAGCTTGACTGGGATCTCATGTGAGTCAATGCAGTGAAAACTCTGTGTTAAAAATAGAGAGGATTATTGCTCCCAAAGAAATCCTGCCATCTGTCATCCGCTGTTTCCTCGACACCGCTGACCAGTCATTCAAAGTCACTGCGACCTTTCACATTCATAGGCACCACAAAAACAATAGAAGGAATTCTTTGCTAAATGAATGTTTTCTTTAAAATTTGCTGGTGTTGGTACATATTTGTTCTCCTTACCCTTGCTCATGCAGTTATATTGGACGGAAGCGAATGCAGGTGGATCATCCAGAGAAGTCAGTACCAAATGTTCGCAACCTGGTGGAGGCCGACTACTCGTACTGGACTTTAGGCTACATGCTGTCCTTGCAAGGAGCCCAAAAGCTCCTCAAGGCTGAGCCTCTTAAAAAGATGCTGCCTGTTGATGAGTTCCTTCCTGTCATGTATGACAAACATCCTGTGTGAGTACAATGCGTCTCGCTCCTGGGTTTTTTTTGTTCTAAATTATGTTCAACCTCCTCCGCAGACAGTGGTGACCCTGTGTTTTTTCTTAAACTGAGATGCGGAAAAATTGTGCTGTAAAAACTCTTCATCCATTTAAATGGATAAAACTTGTGTTGATTTAATACTATTCATTGATAAAATATTTAAGAAAGCACCCAAATGAACATTATATATAAAAAAGACAGAAAACTGAAAATTGGGAAGCCAAAGCCAAAACCCAAATTCATTTTTTAAATTTAACACTACTTACCTACAACATGGAAAAATGCAAACAAAGAACATGTTGGCTATAATGTCATAGTTAATTTTACAAAAGTAAAATGTCATTTCAGTTATCATTTTTTGAAAGGACTCTCATTTTTTATTTTGTTGATGAAAATGCTTTTTCAATTTTAAGTTGAATTATTTGGTTATTTATTAACTCTAACCCTGGTGCACAGAGCCAATAGAGCAAAATGAAAGACATCATAAATTCATCCGCTTATCCAACCCAGACTGTTCATATACCAAAGATTTTATGAGAACAAATGTAATTTTTCCACAAAAACTTGTACGTAACTTAACTTGTTTGTTTCATAAGCCGTTTCATAACTCCACTATGTGGCTTGTTAACAACATTCCTCTCTGCAATGAGTTCAATTCATGAGATTTTTATTTCACTTTTTCCCCGGCTTTTATTCCTAATTATTAATGTAGCATAAATGTACAAATCTCAATGTTGTGTCTTTGAGGTTTGAAAATTACTAGAATTATTGATGAGGAGTTTAAGTGTGGTGACACAGTAAAGTATAAACTTAGTGTTTTCTTCACATCATGCTGTCTCTCAAAACACTTGACGATTTAACATTTAAGTGAAGTGTCTTTAGTCTTACAAAAAGGGTGTGAATCCTGTTAAAACATGCCAGACCTGGATTGTTACAGTGCTTTCTTTGGCGTAAACAATCAAACCATGGCACAGGTCGGCCATCTTTGTCCCCTTGTTCTGTAGGTGGATCTCTAGTAAACTTTGTCAATCTGCTTTTTGCTGCCATCTTTTCCCTCTTCAGTTTAGACTACATGGAACACTTTGAAGATCGGAACCTCCGTGCGTTCTCCGCAGAGCCGCTTCTGGTGTATCCGACACACTACACAGGAGACGCTGGCTACATCAGTGACACGGAAACCTCAGTAGTCTGGAACAATGAGACAACCAAGACCGATTGGGACAGAGCCAAGTCGAGGAAAACTCAAGAGCAGGTGGAACTCAGTCTAGAGGCACAGAACTCTGATGTGCTCCAGTCTGAGCTGGAGAACTGGAGTGCACGGGATGAATTGTGATGCCTTGGGAGAACACTCTATTGCACATATACACACACTGAGCAGGTTGACATACTGTACAGCAGAATAAAGCTGTGATAGTGGGAGGAATGTGGAAGAGGCAGGCTAGATGGACACAGGTCCAGTGAGACTTCCACCGTCACTTGAGCTTTCTCTTAAAGTTTAGAGTTACATTTCAAAACAACTCTTCACGAGTCCATTTGCGTGTCATTCTTTCTTTCCATCTTCAATTCGCAATCAAAAGTTAGAGAATCAAAAAGGGACTGGTTATTTTCTTTTTCTCTTTTTTTCTTTTAATCTAACACAAAAAGCCCGATTTTTCACATTGCAATTTTAGGCTCAGGTCTAAAATACAAAATTAAAAACTAAACGTTTTTGTTTTTATATTGTTATTCAATTGGTCCGGATTGGGTTAGTCACAAGTTTGGTATCAAGCATTAGTAAAGATAGGTTAGATAACACAACTTAACACTTTTCATACAAAATGATTAATTGTGTGCAACAAAAGTACTGTATTTAGAGTTAAAAACATCCATCTATCCATCCATCGACTGATTATCTCCAAGCAGGTCGTGGTTGCCACAGCTCCTATACATGCAGAGCCTTTAGGAACTGCGGGCTGCTCTCATCCACCCTCAGGGCCTTACCACCAATGTTCCCTGCAAGCTGCATGCACACGTGAGCAAATGCGTACTGCTCCCACACTCGCAACACATAGCAAATATATGCAGCGCATATAAAAAAATTCCAAACTGAGCTGTATTTACGCTATATATTTTTATATTCACCACATTTTGTACTTGCGTATTGTTATGACCGTTGTCACTCATGTCACTCTCCACTCGATCATAGTTTTGATCTTATAAAATAGCAAATAATGAAGGCAGAATTTATTAATAATTATATCACGTACTTAAATTCATTTATGGAGAAGTGAATTTGGCTTGATTCACAATATGAAAAGTGGCCTAAAAAAATCTTAATCCTTAACTATTTTATTCATGTCACAAATCTGGTTTGAGGTTGTTTTTTTTTTCAACGTACGAACATAACTTTTAACTTTTTTATGACCTCAGATTTTCAATAGGTATGATACTGGTTTGGCCGCCATGTGCATGCATGCCTGATCTTGCTCATCGTGGTCCAAAGAATGCTTTTGAGGATCTTTTTACGACCTCAACCTCAGTGCTATCACTGATTGCCCTCATATGAAACATGGGAAATCTTTTTTATTATTTTCACTGTTAGATTGTATTTTTTATCTTTGAGGGTTTTATATTTGCCAATTGAAAGTGTAAAGAATGAATGAAACATAGATTATTAAGCAGCTTTTGTTTTATTTATTGCATCCCCCCTTGCTCCAGATGTGACCAGATAGACAGATGTCGTCTACTTTTAATCCTTTACATCAGCCAGAATTTCCAAATATACAGGTAGCATTTGTTTTTCTGTAACTGAGTAAAGATTACATTGAAATAGTAGACAATAACTTTACTATTAATCTATAGTGTGATTTGGGGTTTCGTTTGAAAACAAGTTGGGGGAGGAGGGGAGGGGGATTCCACACTTAAATGATGTCAATCAAATTGAAGTCATCTGCAGTGTTTTGTTTTCCTCCATCACCACAGGTCGCCTTGTTTTCCTCGGCTGTGACGAGTTCAAAGAGCAATGACTGTAAAATGATTGTGTAATTTACCAGAACAAAATGCATTGAACATATTGACACCCGCTGCTCATTTTGACAGCTTAGTCGGAAGCCCCTAATTCTGCTCCAGCTCTTCATTGTTTTATTTATTATCCAATTATAACATTACTTAACAACGTTATTTTGTCGCAATTGAATGCAGATCTGTGTGTCTTTTTGTATTACTAAATGTCTAACACAACTGTGCTTTTGATGCGTGCTTTTTTCACCATCAGTCAAATGAAACTCGATTGCTGTTTGAATATCTTAAATTCATAGATGTGTTTCTAACTGTGTCAGTTGTTTGCAAATGATGCTTTTTTTTTGGATCCAAGAATATTTGATATAGAGTCACGTTGATATTTTCTTTGTTGCTTTGGTAGGCGGCCCTGCATGGATGGCGAAGCGCTCCATCAAACCGCCTCAGTTGTGATGATGTCAATATGAGTCTTTTAATTAGTGCTTGCTGGTGCATGGCTGCGAGCACACAGGTGACGCCAAGCTGCAGTCGGCCTCTGTTACTTCTCATCCTTCACTGCGAGTCTCCTATAGTCACTCTTCACTTGTGATCTATGACCGTGCAAGCTCCTGTGCGCTTTCACAATATCTGTATCATCCAACAAAATGGCTACATGTAGTCTGACCGCAACCAATTAGGAGCATTGATGTGTTTGTGTTCCCTGTGTGTGTTTCTGTTTCCACATACAACTGCAGAGGTTTATGTGAGCCAGACTAATCCTATTAGATCTCTCTCCTCACCTCTATATTTAACTCAGCCCTTTCTCTGAGATTAACGCAGGTTAGTTTTCAGCAAAAGGCTCCACAGATCAATAATCGCTTTTTGGCGGTGGCGATAGAACTGCGCCGCAATCAAACTATTGACTTGTGCAGTTCATTCCTGTGACGCCCTGCATCTTGCCTGTCACATCATCTTGATAAGAGGATGCAAAAAGAATCATTGTCATGCTCGGAGGGATAAATGACTGACATTGGTAATGAGTGACAAGCCAGGTAGCACGGTGTGGCGATGTGAGGAGATTGTATCTCAGTTTATGTTAAAATGTCTCTTTTGGCTTGTGTCTTGTCCTCGCCCTGTCAACCAGTTCATCCCCTTTCTTCATCCTTGTTGTCCTCCCTTCTTCTGCTGAAGTAATAAGATTGCCACTCCTGAGCCGGAGTTTTTTAGAGTCTACACAATGACCTCTGCTCTGCTAAATTACAGCACGGACACACCCACTTGTAATCTCCGTCTGTAAATCCTGCTGTCGTTTGAATTCCAAGCACCGAGCGAAGAGACGAGACTCTGAAAGGGAAAAATAAAAATGAACCGCGGTGAAAGGGAACAAGGTTGAGGAGGAGAGTCAACAAATCAAAGATGAATACAAAGGCTTGGAGGAGAAAGTTGGGCAACATTTGAGACAAGGAGATTCAAGGTGAGGTAAATTACTTGTGATGTATTCAGCTGCCACCACACGTACAAAGATTGATTGCCTATTAAATTAGCTATTAACTAAACAAGGCAGTGGCGCTAGTATATCAGAGCAGGATCAATGAGCTTCAAAAAGTGAACCGGATGATTGCAAAATTACTTTTCCAAATGTAAGATTTAAGCTTTGACCTCTCCGAGTCGTACAGTAAATCCCCTTTTCCAGGCAATGTCCAGCTTCCAACATATTTCTCCTCTATCAGCCTCGGATGTTTCAGCACCGAGTCGGAGTCCCAAATAGATCAGCTGAAAGCCGGAGCGCCAAATCTAATTTGTGAGGTTATCACTGTCAATTCACAACCTGCAGTGACTCCTCCGACACTCAAATACAGGCTGGCCGAGACAGATAAAGTACATTTCGGAGATGTCGCCCCCAACTTTATTTCTACATCAGAGAAGTATTTCTTGTGTGGTGTTTCCTCCATCCAAACCATAATCCCAATTCCAAAAGGCTGCGACCCACTATAGATCGTAACACAATAATGCCGACATTAAGTAGCATTGCATTAGACTGGAGTGGAGGTAATCAAGAGGTCAGGAAAGTACTTTACCTGAAGATACTAAGATGTATTATCTAATTTTGGACCTTTATTTGTGTGTGTATGAGCAACATGGTAGCGCAAAATAATTCTTACCCACTATTGATGAGTTTCTGGTTAGTCAGTCAACAAACAGCCAACATCATCAAACAAATATATTGCTTATGTCATTTCAAAGGTTATTTGTAAGACTCCATACTGACCCAGTAGACCTGATGAGACGATTCCTAACAGAAAGTCTTGAGGCAAATTGTCAGAGCCAGAAGTGTATTTATCTTTTAATTATATTTTCCATGACTATACTTTCATTAAAATAAATTTCAGAATGAAATGACTGGAGCTGGCGAAGTCAAGAACGTGACATCGTTATCGTGCTTAAATACGAAAACAAAATAATCATCAAATACTTTTGCGTTTTCGGGGTCATCAAACACATTTCAGGAGTCACAATTTAGCAAGTTCGGCAAAATTTATTGTAGAAACTCAAAGTGGCTCACTATATAGCAAATATTGAGTTTATATTTTTATACAGTAATTGCTTGTAGTTCATTGAGGTTTTATAAAAAAAAAAAATTCAAGTGAATTGGTTACTAATATCTAGACTTAATAAGAAACCAGTTTGTGGTTTTATCCTCATGGGGTGTGCACCATTGTCCAAGATATGTGTCGTTGGCTTGATGATGTCATGCAAATGGTTCAAATTTGAATAAATAACATTCAATAACACAACACATGTATCTGACTTTGGATAATCTCATCATAAGAGTTGACATTTGTGTAGCCAATGCAACGTAACTGTAAAAATGAATTTTCTCTCTCCCCAGAGGAATCTTCTATCCTTCTATTCCATCATGGTGGACTTTTTCCTCAACCGATGTCTGGTGGAGAACAACTGGGACCAGGATGAGCTCAACACTGAGCGGGAAATTGTTGGCATTCTGGAAAACCGCATCCTCATGCTGCTCTTTGCGTCGGCAGAATCTGACAAGTGCTGGGAGTTTGTGCCTGTTCTCAATGATTTTTTTAAACGACTCAAAGACCCGGCTTACATTGAATATCCCAGACTGCTGGCGCTCATTTACATCAGGTCTCTGCCTGCATATTTGCTTGTTTATACGTCTTCACACAAGATGAGCTCATGTGTATTCACTAGAACATTTCATTTCCATCCCTGCAGTTTAGACCAATCAGAGGAGCAGCAGGGAAGATTTCTCAAAGAGATGCATAAAAAGGTTCTGTTTCTGGCCTTTGAGGACCCGTACCGGATGTAAGTGGGTTGGGGATCATCTTTTTTAATACTGACTCAACAGGTTGCAAATGATTTTGTGTGTAATTTAAATGTTTAAAATATATTTAGGGAACTCCAAGCCAAGTTCAAGGTGAAAGATGTCCCTACCGTGGTGGTCCTTCGTCCAGATGGCTCCGTCCTGTCCCCGAATGCTGTTCAAGACATTTATCGTTTCGGTTCCGAGTGTTTCCGCAGCTGGCAAGAATCGTCAGAGCTGGTTGAAAGAAGCTTCATGCTCAACGAGGAGTTTGACAACTTGAATATGCGTAGCGCCACTGACCCTGTGAGGAGGCTGAAATACAAGACGGATGACGACAAGAGGAAAAAAAGATGGTGGAGGTTGTAGGGGAGAGAGAAAGCTAACAATGAAGAAAGTGAAGGCATGGGATGCAAAGAGAGCTGTAAAGGAACATTGAAACAACAAAGGGAAGGACCAAAGAGGAATACGCACTTCCTCTGGAAACAGCAAAGCTTATCCAGTTTTGTCCTTTTTATTTGTAGTCCATAAAAACAGTACTAATCCACATGATAAGTGAGAAATATCCAACTGAAGATGGTTGCAGCGAAAGGTCTCCTCTTCAAGAGTCCACAGTTGCCATTTTGAACTGATTTTCTTCTCTGGTGTCTCATACTTTGTAGGGACTGCCAGCTATGCTGCTAGGGAATTGGGGCTTTGTTTGAAGAGATCACTTTTGGCCCCACAACTTGAATGTAAATATTATTTGCCAGGGGCGCCGTCAGTGACGAGCCCGTATTTATTTACTACAAATAATGTATCTTTGTTCATCTACCAATGCCAGTGACATATAAAGAAAAACAGAACTATTTATTTTCCACTAGATAGTAAAAGATACACGTGACCTCAGTATCCACTTTTGGTGGTGTGCCGTGAAATGATTTCTAATATGTGCCTTGACCCAATAAAGGTTGAGGAACACTGCTTTAAAGGTACTAAGTGTACTTTCTGAGCTTTATCTTAAAATGAAGATCTTTTCCATTCTGTTAGAAGTTACTTGACTGACAAGCTTGAGTACACTTAAACTTCAGTCTGGGAGGGAACCAGAAGATTGTTCAAATTCTTCATCCAATTGTAAAATTTCAATACCTTGTTTTTCCCACTGTTGTCTACTCATACTTCTCGTAAAAGTGTGTTACTGCTGCAGTGGTACTTGTATCATACGTGAGTTTTTGGGAGGTTTTTTTTGTCCGTGTGTGCGTGTTCTAAAATATAACAATGCCCCCCAATCCCACACATATATACGTATGTTGTATATGTATATCCCACCAAACTCATTCACACATTATGTCCCTCCCTCTGTCACCTTACCTCACCCCGCCCTTCCAGACACAAGGGAGGAGATGCAGTGCTAACAGACACGCAAAAAAAGAAATTGGAGCGAACAGCAATCAAGGTGCGGGGACATAGTAGGTGAGGGAATGTGATTTGAAGAGACAGACTTGGGAATGATTCAAGTACAACTCGAAAGAGGAGATAAGGGGCGGGGTGGGGTGGGGTGGGGGGGGACGCTGTTCTCTTTTTGGATTTGCTAGTGTGAGATAGAGGTAAGCAAGCATGAGGATTATCAGATTTAACAGCAAGCGAGAGGTGCTCATGTGATTAATGGGAGCTGTATGAGAATGACAGCGAGGAGACTCATTAGTTCATTTCAAAGACTGGCATTGAACTATGCAACATAGCCATCCGTCACTTTGTTTCCCCTTTGCCACGTGCTATGTTGCATCCTTCTTATGCAGACAATAAAAGAAGCACCCATATATTTTTTGGGAAGCTTCAACACACCGACTCAAGACAGTTCATGATGGTGGACCTGTTTGTCGATCGGGTCCTGGTGAAGAACAACAGGGACCAGGATGAGCTGGACACTGAACATGAGATTGCCATTCGCCTACAGAACCGCATCCTGATGCTCTACTTTGCTTCGGCTGTATGTGACCGATGTCGAGAGTTTGCGCCCAAACTCAGTGACTTCTTCACACGCTTGACGGATGAGTTCTATGTGGATCGGTCTGCTCAGCTGGTCCTCCTGTACATCAGGTATAGCCGATACAGATACGGTATTACCAATCCCAATGAACATTTCAACAATTCATCAGCGAAAGATATGTTTCATCAGGTTGTATGCGTAGAACATAGTGCAATAACCCCATGCAGACTTTGGAAATTGGAAATTAGAAATGTTGCTGCTCACCTTATTTGTCAATTGACAAATGACATTTGACCTTTGTTCTCCTAGTGCATACTACGTCTTTGCATCCGAGCCGTGCACGAGATTTACATTGACATAAACATCGCCGTTAAATTGGTGGCCGTGATAGTTGAAGGATTAATGTCTAGTAAAGATTTTTAGATTTGTTTTAATATGATGAAATTGCAACATGGTGACACAGTGACAGGAAAAGTCAAAAGGCGGGAACATCGTTAATCTAAGAGTACTAAAACATCAAAGTCTGACAAAAATTTAGGCCGGCGAAACTATCTGTTCGGCCTGGGCCATGCTGGGCTTTGCAAAACCCCTACCCCCTCCAGCATTAGGTTTCCCATCCTTGATTTAGAGTATTTAGTTAACACGGGTGTTTTGTGTTTTGTTTGTGAGTTTGGACCAATCGGAAAAATATCAGTTCGACGTTCTCAAACAGTTGCCCAAAAAGTGCCTGTTCCTCACTTATGAGGACCCCTACAGGAGGTAAGTGGTACTAGCCAAAAGACTACATATCACATCCTGCTGCTTAAGATGATTGTAATGTAAACACACCCAGCTGGCTAAACCTATTTGGCATTGTATATCCACAGGGAGCTGGAGGACATGTTTAACATCAAAGAGCTTCCCACAGTAGTGGTCTTACGTCCTGACTGTTCGGTCCTCACCCCAAACGCAGTAGATGAGATCATCCTCCTCGGTCCAGAGTGCTACCGCAACTGGAAGGAATCGGCGGAGCTCCTTGACAGGAACTTCATGATCAGTGAGGACTTTCAGGAGAAGTCCATGCGCAGTTTCACCGATCCTTTGAGAAGACTCAAGTACAAGGTGGAGAATGAGAAGAAAAGGAATGAGACAAAAGGATGGGGTGGAGATGTGGGGGATCATGCAGAGGTGGATCAAGGAGGCAGCTCACTATGGTGATAAGGACAGTAGCAACAAAATATGATGATGTTGCCACTTTAACTAATATGGATTTGTCACATTGTTTTGATTTAAATGGGATTACAGCCACCCCCGCCCCCCAAAAAATCCGTGTACCATCCAAAATTGGACAATAACTTGTCTGTATGTATTGATGTATACTTATAATGTCGCACAACACCGTCACATGCAGTATGTAATTTGAGATAAAACTGCATTGAATTGCTTCACTGGTGACACAAATTGTTTCCAATGTACTGGAATTAAAAATACAAACATTCGGGGCTGTTTTGAAATGTGCCAGTATTTTGCTTCACCATTTTTATTTATGATTGTTTCATGCTCTGCTGCAATTCTAATCACCTCCTTCCTGTCAGCAGTCCAAATCTCATGCCATTGTGAGTCGAACTAAACCGCAGTTAACGTGGCTTCTCTGGAAATGCTTCTAACAGTGTTTCCCATCCCTTATTTACATTAGAAAACGGCACACCACCAAAAAACAATGTTACAAAAATGTGAAAATAATTATGATCTTAGTCTTAGTTTACAACCACGGTGCTCAAACTTGGCCTGATTATTTGTGTGCCTCTACGACTCTATTTGGCAGGGACGTGCGGTCAGAGGAGGCAAGGAAGGCCACGCCTCCCTGTCATCATGAAAAGGGGAAAAACAAATTCAATTGTTTTTATCATAAAGTCATTTTCCTCTTAATTTCAGTAGTTTTGTAACATTTTGAACCAAAATCGCAGAATTTTTAAAGTTATTTTAAAACCGAAGACGATTCGCTCGGAGGAGCCAACTTGCTGCCTTGCCTCCTCTGAGGATTGCGTAATGACATGGCTGCCTATGTTGACAGGCGATGCAATTAGACTGCCCTGTCTTTATGTCGCTGTTTAAGTGTTCAAACACTGTGGCTATATTAACTAATTTCCGTAGTTAAGATGATGTATACAATATCTAGTGTTTTTGTCATCTGTCTGTAACGTCGTGTTTCTAGATGAACAAAACGGCTTTGAAAAGAGACCTTACGTAGGCTACGAAAAAAAGTTTCATAAGTCCCCCTTATTGCAGGGGGTGCTAGTGATCCTGGAATGCTTCATGCGCTTACCTGTAGAATAAGAGATCTCCAATTCAAATTTACAGTGAACAGCTGAGAAGCAGTCGTCCATTTATTTCGTTGTACATTCGGGTTTTTTCTCTCTCCCGTTTTTACATTTCGTTTTACAATGGAGGATTACATATCCAAACGATTTTCAACTATGGATTTTTGGACGAAGCAGGAGGGGTCATCAGTAAAGGAAGAGCAACTCCGGAGTTAAAAGGTTTGATTCGATTTGATTTGAACGGGACTTCGGAACGGAGTGGTACGCACGATCGAAATCAAGTTTTTGATTCCATGTGCTTTATTGAGTGTTTTTATGTGTGAATTCTGCAGATATGAGATTTTAATTAAAGTAGTTCAAATCAAATAATGAATAAGCCACTCTAGAGCAGCATTCCCCAACCTTTTTTTGTGACACGGTGAAGTGTCGGACAAATTTCTTTTGGGGGGGGGGGGGTGACGTCAGTTCCTCCCCAGTCATGAACCTCACCGCACGTCACTGCTATTTGGCATTATTGTTTGGCCTTTGATACTGGATTAGTGATTGAATGCATTCTGTCAGATGTTTCAACTGACTTCACAACCCCCCCCCCCCCCCTACATACAAACATACAAACAAACCCTTATTTGCTCAGATACAGACGTCTATTGATGTTGTTGAAATGCCAGTCTGATGAGTGTGATTACATTGCTGTCTTACTGCAGAAATGGCTTTGCACGCTCTTCTAACAAGACTCCGTATTGATTTGCTAGCCACCAATTATTGTAGTCAGTAACGTAAAAGGCTCCAAACAATAACCAATGCGAATCTCACTTTGGCTGTCATGTTGCTTGTGGGGAAAATGTTCCTATTGCAGGTTGTGGAGCCGTAAATGGGGCAGAGGTATGAAGAATCATGTTGAAGTGTGAAGCCACCCATTTGCATCATCCAATCAAAACATGTCATGTTTAGTCTGAGATCTGAGACAGCGATGAATTATTCATTGCCATTAGGATAATTTTGTCAGTGAATGTTGTGCTTGTATGTTTATCCGATGAAGTCGGGCTCCTTTTTTTGGGCTACACAAGAGGCAATCAGGTTTAGTCGGAGTCTCTTGTCTATGACTTTCACATAATTAGTGCTTTCCTATTGACTGTGACACATCTTCCTTCAGGCTCAGGTCCTCATGTTTCCACACTGACGAGGATGATGGTGGTGGTGGTGGTACTTCAAATTGCTTTGCAACATTTCCTGATCTCTCAGTTCTGAAAGGCTTTTCACATTTCTCACACTTTTGAAGATTGCTACGCTGCCATTAATGCCTGTGTGTTGTATTAGTGATTGCAGGAAACTCAATGAATAACATACATCTGCAAGGGCGAGAGTCACAAGATAAATTGGTCTCATTTCCATATTTCAAACCATCTGTTATTGTTGTCGTTACACTTTTGATGAATGCAAACACAATCTCTCTCAACTCTTGCCAACCTCAAGGTCATGTTGTCGTACTATTGTTTTTATGATTGGTTTCTTGATTGAGGTTATATCCCAGCTTGCTCCCAAAGTCAGCTTAGATAGCCTCCAGTTTACTTGGAACTCCAATAAGGACAACTCAAACAGAAAATGGTTGGATGGGGAAAAAATGTTATGAATATAAAAGCGAGTCCAATCTAGACCAGATTGTAATTTAAACAGCAATTTTAGTGTTACATTAAAAAAATCTCATAAACTCAGATTCTTACAATATATCCCTGTCAACGTTTCAAATTGGGTGCCATTTGATATGCATACCACTAGGTGGAATTCTCAAACCTCCAAAATCATAACATTTGAGGAGTCATTAAAAATAGTAATTAGCCATTATCAACACTAAAGATTAATTTGTAAAGAAAAATAACACCTATACGCGTGGACTGGCCAGTAGTATTAAATCTGCGGAAAACAAATATTAAATTTAAAGTGTGACATAAGATTTTGGCCCAATGCCCTAATTTTTAGAACCTTAGGGGCAGGGGGCAGTGTTCCATCAGCTCCATTGATTGGTGCAGTTTTTCTTTCTCTCCAATATATTAGTATTCATATTTAATGCACAAAAAGCCAAAGCATGACATTTTAAATGAATGTGGCTACATTTATAGCTATGAATGGAGTCGTTTCTTAACGCTAGTAGCCTCTGATTTGCTTGGATTTCAAACCAGAAATATGATCTAGACTAAAACTGTCATCTTCATAAAATTTTTATGAATACTTAAAGGCAATGCTTGGTCGTTTTTGTTGGACTTGTACATTGGTGCACTTGAATTTTGAGTTTCATTTTTTTTTCTAACTTGTTTGTTTACCCTGCAGACAATTTCTGTCCAATGCTGGTGGTACTTGAGAAAGAATTATTATTTGAGATGGTAATTGTGTTCAAGAACTACTTTACAAGTACAGCTTCAGATGAACCAAAATGCAGCTAAAATGTTCATATATAAAAAAAAAATAGTAAGTTTGATTACCTGTGAAATAGCAACAAGTCTGTACATAAAGCAGGTTTTGCGTTTCATGACGATTTCATGTCTCCGCAGCAGTTTGTTCTTGCCCAGTTGCGGCTCAGTTCATGCACTGCACGCACGCACGCACGCACGCACGCACGCACAAGAAGCAGGCGTTGCGCGCTCCCGAGCGCAGAACGCGCAACAAGCGAACCAGCGGATGAAGCGAGAACGCGCACTCGGAGAACAGAGGACGGACGGACGCAAGGCGATGCCAGGAGCAGAAAACCATAGCCTCTGACGGTCCAGCTGTTTATGCGTGCGCGTTCATTTAGAATATCAGTAGCTTTTAATTTGACTCTACTGGCACATTTATTTTTAATATAAGGCACGCGGTATCCGCCCTCGTTGTTGCGACTTGGCAGCACAATTCGTCGAGGATGCATTTTCACGTCGACGCTATTTGGCTCTAAGTGCAGAGAAGCATGTGTTGGAACAATGTCGGAGGAAGATCCGCAGTCATGACAACCAGAGGACGAGGGTTCGCTGAAGTCTAGATAACGACAGAGGTCCACTCGGGCTCTGCGGCTCATGTTTTTCTTTGGTCGGGTATTTGCATGCCACAAACCTGATCGGAGCTATATAGAGCAAGGCCCGTGGCGTCCGTGGGCATGAACGCCGTGGGAATGAGGGTACCGACGTGACGCACAGTGCAGCGGGGACGTCATCGAGTGGACGGAGGTCCAGCAGAGAGCCCTCATCAGTGGAGGAGGAGGTGGGGTGGGGGGGCGCCCAGTTGTTGTTGGACCCCAAATGACTGCTTCACTGTCTGCTGTATCACCCGCCATCACCATTGCCTAAAGAAGATTGCATTGGTTTTCATGCACCGGCCAGTGTAGTGGAGGGAGCCGAGAAACGGGAGGATGGAGACGCAGTGAGCGAGGAGGAGAAGAAGGAGGAGGAGAATTGACGGTAAGATCTGGACATAAGCTATCAGGATGCACCCCGCCCCTCTCCATGTCCCTCTCTCTTTCCATCTCTCTTTTTCTTTGAATGTATACACGCACATATACGGCGATCGATGCAATGGGGTGACAGCAGAGGTTCCTCTGGATAATTATGAGAAAAATATTTATTTCATGTTTCTATTTTACAAAATGATTATATATATTTATATATATTTCAATATTTGTCATTATTATTATTTTATATATATTTCAATGCTTATTATATATTAGATATTGTCACAATCATGGCAATCTCAACGGTATACTATGCGTTTTCTACCGTTGACCATCACGATGATTTTATCATGCAGGGTGATAGTAGACTAAATACCTTTATAATAACAAATCCCCCCCCAAAAAGTGTATTATTTATGCAGGTCAGTACATCCATTTGGACATGTAGTCTAGGGAACCCTGAGAGCATATAACCTTCCAAAATGATGTTGATTGTGCAAGGATGGACTCCACAGTAGCTCCATTTGTGACCCCGTTTTCAGCAAGGCAAGCTAGATGTGAGGATGATGAGTGTGATGTGATGCCTGGCTTGGTTGCCATTAAGCTGTATAGGTCAGTAGTGTGCAAGTGTGAGGCAAGCTGTGAAATATTAATGTGCACGAGATAAGTGTCCTGCGGGCTTTGCCAGATAGAGAGGTCTCAGAGCGTCCCACCAAAACGTCACATCGTGAGGGCGATGCTAATGAACCTTCTCAGCATCGTCTGGCGTCCTCATTGCATGTGCACACTTCGATCTGTGAGGACCGGTTTAGCCAATTCACGGTGAATTTGAACACACGAGAAAAAGATTAGCATCGAGTGAGAGAGTGTTCAGAATGAATGAGAGTTCATGTCTATTTCAGAGAGGTATGAGGTTGGGCAAGCCTGCATGGCAGCGGATGGAGGGAGGCAGATGAGAAAAGGATGAAAGGATGGAGGAGAGAGGGACAACGGGGAGAGATGCTCAGTGGCTGACGGGACGTCTGCTCTTGTGTCAGCCTGAATTTCAGCTGCATGTGTAACCTTCACTTTGTGAAGGTAATGAAGTTGAGCATCGTATGTTCACCAGCTGGTCACATCATGAGCACTTGCACAATCTAATTAGATTCAAAATAAGCACTCTATGAAATAGCCTGTCTTTGCAAAAATAACAATGCTCCCTCCGTTTTGATGAACTTTCCCAAGAAGGTATTCGTTTAAGATTACTTTTACTAGTGTGCTTAGACTTTGATCCAAACTTGATGATAATGGATATTTGAAGTCTCACTTTACCATTAAGTATGTGTGTGCTGCATGGTGCATGCGGAGGAGAAAACAAAATGTAATCAGGTGTGCTTTCAAGTACGGGTAATTTATGTCGACACCCAAGGCGCAAAAGAAAGAGAATCGATTCGTTTAAATCTTTGCACGCACACAAACGTGCACACACACACACACAAAACTGCATTTGAGATGGATTTCTTTTTGCTATAAGTACTTTCAAAATCGCTCCATATTTGCTCCAATTAAATCTGATTGGATACATTTCTCTAAAAACTGGATGGTGACTATTTTTTTATAGATTCAATTTTAGTGAAATATCATGTGGCTTTTATACAGTATCATAGTAATATGACTAACCTGTGGCTTTTCCCAGTGATTATTTGAGTTTATATTCAGTGTTTCGTGTTAAAATGAAAAAGCATGTCAACAGTGAATATAAGTCCACCACAATACAATAATGGCGACAATATCCTTTTGTTTGAGAACCATCGGAACTAAAACTGAGCTTTTGCGGCATCTTAATGGCAAATGCTGGCATCTTGTGTTAGCAGGAGGCATCTATTTATTCTTCTTCGGCATTTCTCATGTTTTTGAAACGTGTTGCAAAAAGCCCTAAACAGAGAAAAAGAAAATCACAATTATATAAATCTGCAATGATACAGAAACTCATAAAATGCACATACTGTGTCATCTGGAGTAGTTCAGAGTCAGTTTTTACCCAATAATACGACACGTAATCATATGAAAAAAATAAATAAAATGTATCATACTCACCAAAGATGCTGGTTATTAAATGCATTGATATGTGCAGGTTGCTGTTTTACTATTCAAAGTTGGCTACAACAAGCTTTACTGGACCAACCAGTCTGAGGGAGGAAAAATGCCGATGTCATTGATGGACAAATTTGAAATCTGTTTGTTTAACAAAATTCTTGCAATGCTGATAAAATTAATGTTGCTTTTGCCAGCATTAGTCATTCTGAAGGCTCTGGGCAGATTACGTTGACATTGTAGCTCATTCGGGGCTGGAATATGATTGGACGGGCGGGGTGTGTATGTGTGTGTGTGTGTGGGGGGGGGGTAGCATCTATTTGACGAGTGAGCAGAGAACGCAGTGAATGCTCTAGTGAACCTGTGAAATCAAATGATCTCCAAAGGGAGAAGTACATCATTCACAGTGTGACCATTCTTGCTCCTGCAGTTAAGAATAACACCGGCGGGCTTGTAATGATGTTTATGAATGACAGTGTTAATTAGCAAGGCTGAGAGGGTGATTTATGGCTGGATAAATAGAGATGAGGTGACTCCAGGGCTCAAACGCAAGTCTTGTCAGCTGAACTCTCGAAATGAAAAGCATTCAAATATTAAGGATTTTTGAAAAATGTCAAAGGAAGTATATATGCTATACATGGTGATCTTTAGCAAGTGGTGTTTTCAAGACGCTGCTTTCATTTTTTTACTCCCAACATGCGCTCCACCTAGAAATTTTCTAGCTGCAGTCTTTTCAATCTGCCTGCAAACCAGAGCTATACTGAACTTGCTCAGTTCAGCTCTGCTCTGTCATACGGCGGCGTTGATGCTCGTGTAAGCGGCTGCGGGGAGACTTTTTATTGCAATGACATTTGGGCTCTACTATTCCGCTCTTTGTGATACTGTGACATTTTGAGGCTCTTCCCTGCAACAACATACACTGATGCACAAACCATAAACAAAAAAACAGTCAATAAAATGTTTCTAAACAAGATCTAATTTTTATGTGTCCTGTGTTTCATGGAAAATGAATAATTAATACTGACATATTTGGCTTGTTTTGGCATCCTGAATACTTTCTCCATCTTGCAGAAATTTTCTAAGCCAACATTATATTTTCCTTCGGTTTCATTTTGAATCCAAACATGATAGAGTGAGTAATTTTGTATTTTTGTAATGCTACATTATAATCCTGCATGCCTCTTGTAAATTCTTAAATTGAATAGATTAAATTTGAATAAGTGGAGAAACAACCAAAGCTCTCTCATTCAAAGTAAACCAAAAGCCTAAAATGATTATAGAAATATAAAGAGGGAAAACTGGAAGAGAAATTATTTGAGTTACCACTGTGCACATCACTGCATCTTCTCATTTGATGCTTAATTTCCGCTACTGCGCTTTATAAATGTACAGCGCTCAAAGAAAAAAATGGAGCAATATTGTAAATCCTGGAGATTTTCAGATACTGAGAAAGCGCTATGAGTCACTGGGACGCAGCGTGCTGTTATCTCAGAGGATGCGTGCCTGGGGTAGGATTACAAGCTTGATGAAAATGTGAGGAACCTTATCAACATTTAATCAACTTTCTAGCTGCCTTGAGACGATATGTTGTTCTTCAGGTGAAAGAAACTCTACCTCCGTTTCACATGCACAGCCTTTTCACAAAGCAGCTGTCACATGTAGTACAAGTAAACTATTACGGTTTTCATGTGTTATCATTACTGTACCTTGACTCTATTTGTTTTAGCAGGCTACACATGTACTGATTATCACGCCAAATTGAGCTTCTTTCCCATCTTCCGATCAAAATCCACAAAAGCTCAGTCATTGGATGTCTAAAAGCTTCTTGCGCTATTATCCTGTTGTGTTGAGAGATTTTCCCCTTCCCAACCAAAAAATGATTGCTGCTCACAATCGTTGTTCATTTCATGCAATCACAAATCCTTGTGAAGTTAACATGAACTACCGCTTTCATGATTGTGATATAAAACATTTCATTTCTCAGTCAGGACGGACTCAAATAGAGGAGCATCTTGTTGTGTTGAGTGTGTGTGGTATGTGTTTCTGTTTACGTTCATTGCTAGCAGTCTCCTTTTCCGATTCAAGTAAATACAGTCAAAGACCTCGTAATTTACATAATTTGGAGCTCATGCTCAAAATGTCACTTGTAGAGTTAATAGAAGTTTTATCAAATTATTGATCAAATTAATTCACTATGTTCATTTTGGTAGGGTTGTCTAGAAATTTGAAGCCACTTAAAAGTCAACCATTTGCACAGAATTGATAAGCTCTGGGATTTCCACTGCACTTATTTAGGGAGCAATTTTAAGGAGTGAAGTTAATGCTAATGTCCACAGAGCTGAGTATGGGCTAACTTGTCAGATAAGTCATATTCTTAACAAATGTTTTTGACCGTGGTTTTATTTTTTGTTGTTTGCAACAAATTGTGTAGAGAAGATTTGTATCGCTACATCCACCCAGAATTTCACAGATTTTGAGTTAAAACCAATCTTGCATTTTTCTGAGTAAGCTTTATAAAACGTAGCACATGTTCTTCTTTTTCTTGCATTTCCCTGCAGATATTTCAACTTCATAATCTTGCCCCAGACAGCAGAACAAATACCAACAGATAGAAAGCCAAACTATTCCCATAATTCAGGGATTCCCAACCAGCTGGTGGCATTTCAGGGGATGTGAATTTTTGGATTGATAATTTTGTAGATTTACTTTCCCCCTCTCAAGATCAAAATGCGGGAAATGCTTGAATGATTACATAAAGTTGAATGTTCTTAAAGATTGCATACTTTGAGCCGGGGGTGTCTCCAAAATGTGTACAAGGGATGTGGCGATAGCAAATATCACTTCTGTTTGCCCTTCTGGCACAGAGCACAATGTGCAGCCTGGTAGCTGAGGCCATAAAAAGCAGTCAACTTTGAAAATATGTCTGCAAGCAATTTGCTCTAATTTTTGTGTGCGGCCATTGTGCTTGCTACTGTATCCAACAACAAATGACGAAGGTCTCAACAGACAGTGGCCTGCATTACATGCAATGTTGGTCCTAGAGCTTCCTTCCGACTTGGCCTCGAGCGCTGCCTTTGTTTCCTGCCGGTGACAAACAAATGACTGACGTGTGGCGACACCTCAATTCCCCCGACTCGCGCATCGACCAGACAAACACACGGACTCTAAAGCCCCCTAAGTGGTCGGACTGCAGCGTGCAGTCCTGCTGGAGCTGTCGAGGTCAAGTTTGTGAAACTACACTTCAGTCTATATCAAACAAAGAGCGCAGTGGAGTGATTTCAAATCCACTTCAAATGTGTAGATATTATGGATGATAAATTTGATGCTGCACTAAAAACTGTTTATTTCCTGGTGTCAGACTGGTAATGTTTGGATCCCACCCTCATCCTTTGACTCCCCTTCACACACTCACGCATTCACTCGTCCATTAGCAGCACAGCACCGCACGCCTGTTTTGTCACTTGGTGCTTTATAGCAAATTACCCTCGGGCATGCTGCACTCTGCAGCCAAATGAGGAGGCAGTTACTCTCTGTTGATTTTATGCTTGCTTTTATGACGGTGTGAATCTTTGTACCTGTGTGATTGACATCATTTTTTACTCATTTTCCGCAGTCAGACTTTATTGGCTTTGACGTATCACTTGCTTTGAGTCCAGCAGCTTTTGTTTTTACGACCAATGCCGAGTGCGACTTGTATAAGCGATGATAGCTATCCGTTGGTTAGCTCATCAAGGACTTTATTTCCCTTGCTAAGCGCACTTGCATCGGGGTAAAAATGGTGCTAGTGAAAGGAGTTGCAAGGATGAGGCACTTTGTTTTGACTGGTATTACTGGTTTTGTTTGGTTTTGGTGAGTCTCTACATCACAAGTGTCAAACTCAAGGCCCGGGGGCCAGATACGGCCCGCCACATCATTTTGTTTGGCCCGCAAAGACAAATTGTGCTTCAAATTGGTGTCAATACTATAATTGCAAATTGTCTTCACTTTTAATAATATATATACTTTTAAATATTTGACCAGTTTTTACTCGTCTGATTTGAAAACAAGTTATTTGTCAGTTTGTTTTGTAGCTGTTACTGTATATATTATGAGGTGCGCAAACATTTATTTGGATTGACAGTCATAATAGCCCTCCGAAAGAAGCTATGACTACAATGCGGCCCGCCCAAAAAATTAGTTTGACACCCCTGCTGTACATCAAAGTACCAGATACAAAAATTGATGACTGTTTGCTATCACAATCTGCTATACTTGCATTGAGGCCAATCAGATCCAGTAGATCTGGGATTGTCAACCGGTGGTCCGCGGCCCTCTAGTGGCCCGTAACGGTATTGCAGATGGCCGGTGAAATTGGAAATGGAAAATAATTGTAATGTTTTTTTTAAATAAAAATGAATTCATTATTTAGTCTTGATTTGTTTTCCAGCTAATTTTCTGAATCATTTACCTATCCAAATTATGTCAAATGTAGCTGAGATTCCCAAAATAGACATACAGACGCTGTATAAAACCACTTGAAAGCTCCTGCATTAGATGAAGACTCCCTCTCGCCTACAGCATGGCATTACTTATTGAAACAATAGTTTGACACGGCGCACAACATACGTTTACATGCAGTCAACATTCGGGTTAAGGTCAAATTTCTGATTTCTGAAACATTCCAAATGACCCTGTTAACATGACAGTTGCTCCCACACTTGAATAACTTGATATAATCGGTGGTGCACGGACGTGAAGCAAAAACCCCAGTACTGCCAATGTTCAGTTTTGAAAAAGGTTATTGACTGCACATAAGCGTAGAGGAGGGATTGAGATGAGAGAGAAACAGAACAAGGGGCCACGAGTAGAGACAAACGAACATGCCGGTGAGGAATTGTTAAGAAAATGAGTGACAGCAGCAAAGTAGAATCTGGACACATTTAAACTTGATTGACGGGCAAGAAATAAAATATATATTTATCAGGGTGCCAGTGTCTTAAATGCAACTGTTGCTGCTGATGCTGGAGACTTAATTGGAGTAATGTCAGTCCCTCCAGAGAGAAGAAAACTGGAGCTGCTCTTCAAAACTGAGCCACTTGCTTTTTTTTCCAACACCAGTTTTAATTATCGACACATATTCTGCACGCTGATTTATTTGTTTCTTTTTGTTGTATGTATTTTAATTTGATTTGATTCGGTGTTGTTTCACTTTAAATTAGTTTACAAGGGAAAAATAGCTAAAACCTCAAAGTAATAAAAGTTCAATTATACCTGGGTAAGGTTTATTAATCAATTACTATGCCATTTTTGTAGCTTCATTTTAATCAATTAAAGGCATAAATTAAAACTCATTCAAGGCGGCCAGTGGGGGATTTGGACATATTTTGCCAACTTCTAAGATATTTTACAGTCATAAGAAAAACATCACTGTGTGTTTTGGTGTGGGCACCTATGCGCGTGGATTCCTGGCTGTGTGTGATTTCACTCCAGGCCCACTCACACACACACTTTTCATTTAGATTGCTGCTCTTTCAAGTAGGCCGGCCGGTGGCCCGGGGCTGCATCCTGGTTGCAGGCAGGGAGCGCCGTGCTGTGAACAGGGGGACTGGGTGTGTGGCTTTGTCAAGGCCCATCAGTGTCCTTGCTCTACTTACTCTGCACCAACACTTAAGGATGTGTGTGTATGCAAGTGTTTGAGTCAAAGTCTATGTGTATGTGTGAGTGAGAAAGAGAGAAGTAGGGAATGCAAGCAAAAGAACATGCCGCCATAAGGCTTTTTGGCTGAGATGAGACATTTATGTGTACTCGAATTCTTAGTGTGTGTCCTGTGTGTGCGCGTGTGATAACACTGGAGAGGGTCTCATTCGAGGGAGTCTTTTTATGTACTGTTATTACTGTGTAGGGGTGAGTGTGTGTGTGTTACTGTGGTCGTAAGGCCTTTATTACAGTTGTGTCGGTTCATTGGACTTCAGTGGATTGGCAATTCTATTTTTTGGGACATGTAACATGTTTTTCAAAACGTGTGGCAACGTGTGCGTTGATGTTAGCTAGCTCATGTTGTGCACGAAGAACATGCTCAACATGTAAATCGGAGTCATTGAAATAAATGGAATACATGGTGTGGATATGGTTTTACTTGAGCATGGTTGAACTTGGAAATCGGATGTAATCTGTCTAATATACCCGCAAGAGTTGGAGACACTGTGTGTATGTGTGTGTGTGTGTGTGTGTGTGTGTTAGGTACATTCTCTTGCTCTAGCCCGTGCATGTCGGACGTTTGTTAAGGAATGACCTAAATCTGTCTCGCGTCATTACCAAACAAGAGGTTGCAGAGAAGCACAAGTCATAAGTCAGCACATACAACGTGAGGACACTATTTACTTCATCTTGCAAAAACACATAACGTGTTTTTGATTTTTTTTTCCACGTTATAAATATAAACCCACATATAACCCTGAACCTAGTTCAACTTAAAGCAGAAGTAAAATGACGCTTCAACAACCCCCCCCCCACACACACACACACAATTCTAGCAACAGGATGCAGTTCAGCCTCAATCTTTCTCCCATTCAGGATTTTGTGTTGAGCAGCCATCTTCCTCTTGTTCCTCGTGCTCTAGTGTGCACGCATCATGTGTTTTCTGTGCCCTGTAACAGTCCACTGCAGTGCATTGCACATTCACCTACATTTTGCTACATTCAGCTGTGTAGACCGCCACTCCTTTTTAGGGGGTGGGGAGATTGTCTCTCTCTGCTGCATCATTTATTTAGGATTACTGAAAAGTGGCCTAATGCGTGTGAATGTGCGTGTGTGTGTGTATGCACATGCATGTGTGTTTGTGAGTGATTTCACCAAGCAGCGTGTGGATAGTAAGATTACAATTGTTTTGTGGGTCATCGGCCAGTGTTGCTCCAGGGCTAACTACCGACTTTCAACACACCATCACACATATTTACTGTTAAAAATACAGACGTACGCAAACCCAGCATGTCTCTTTGCTCTCTCGCTCTCTCTCTCTTGCTCTCTCTAGCCATCGCTCCCTCCTTCCCCAGACTGCACTGGGCTGTCACCATGGTAACAGCAGATTGAGAGACTTTGCTGCTCGATTGCTCAATTGTTATCTCGCTTTCTCTCGCGCTCTCCTCTCTGTCTGTCTGCTATTCCGCCCTCCTCCCATCTGCTGCATTTCACATGTGTGTCCCACTGTGTGTCATTCAGCATCCATCCAGCAAGTGCAAAGATGTGAGCACACAAACATCATTATTATGCACAGACGGAGAGAGTGCAGCTCTTCACTCCACATGGCTCACCTCCACCTCTGCTTCCTCCCCAGGCTCTCCTAACGTGGCTGGTGGTGTGACAACCCGACTCTTCCTTCCCGGCATGGCGGTGTCGTTGTGCTTCTTGGGCGTGTGCGTGCTTATTTTGGCTCATGTCACCCCTTCCAGTCAAGGTACGCCTCAGCACCCCTCAAGCAAGCGTCATGTCAAGATGTTGACACCTGCGAAAACGGGGATTTTAAAGTCTAACAAAAAATACTAATAGACCAGCCGTCTATGTCAGAGGTCGTAAATCATCGCGCCGAGCGCCCCCAAACCAAGCGAAAGGCCATCTTTGCAAAGTTTTGGAAAGACGCTGACCTACATAAACACAAGACGATGAGCACAATCGAAGTGTGGCCATGGGGAGTGTTTTAAAGCTTTCTGTTGCCGCTCCTTAATAAAGCATCAGTCATTCAGCACCATGGAGAGTTACGACACACGGCCAGCATACTGATCACACGGCCGTCGTGAGCGCGCTTTAATCCTCGTTCGGCGACGACCTTTTCATGTGTACACGCCACTCTGCTTGATGTGAACAGCAGATTGCAGTAATACTAATGGGATTTTGTCCAGTAACCCGGGTTTAGATGGGTTAATATGCCTCTTTGGATGTAATGAGGTCAGAAAATGAAAATCTTACTGCTGGTGGTTCACATTTTGTTTTTTTGCATTGTGTTTGGATTCAGACTTACTTCGTTTTTTTAAAATACTTACCAGACATATTAAAGAGCAGTTATCATTCACAGCAGCAGTTTTATGAGTAAATATCTTTTCTTCTCCTCTTTACCCGCGCTTTCCTGCATCCTCACTGTTCCATCGCCAATCATCCTGACACGTCAGCCATGTCCCGGGCCGCCATGCCATTCGGACTGTTGCGCAGGGAGCTGGCTTGTGAGGGTTACCCCATTGAACTGCGCTGCCCGGGAAGCGATGTGGTGATGGTGGAGACCGCCAACTATGGACGCACCGACGACAAGATTTGCGACGCAGAGCCTTTCCAGATGGAGAACACACAGTGTTACCTTCCAGATGCACTGAAGATTATGGCTCAGAGGTGTGTGTGGGTACATGCGTGTGCGCGTGCGTCTGCTCGCTCCTCTACTTTGGGTCTTTCATAAAAGATGCAAATCGCTTTGTCGCTATGATTGGATACAGCTAAATCAATGGAAGCATCTGCTGTTTGCAGCATACTCCTCACCGGACCCGTGTTTGACGAAACACTACACCCAGCAAATGCTTTTGTTGTGTGTTTGTGTGTGTGCAAGTGCAATAATCACTCCGGCTAAATCTGGTTGCACCATTAGCTGTGTACTCAGCAGCGTTTTCCTCGAAGAACAAATCAATACTCGGGGCGAGGAGACAAACGGACAGCCCGTTGCTTCTCCTTTCCTGTAAATTAATCACTCTCCTTCTTTCTTTTCCCACTCCATCCATCACTGTTGCGCAGGTGTAACAACAGGACGCAGTGTGTGGTGGTGGCAGGGGTAGACGTTTTCCCAGACCCTTGCCCTGGAACATACAAATATCTGGAGATCCAGTATGAGTGTGTCCCTTACAGTGAGTATGCATTTGCATATTTCTATACATAGATATACAGCATATGTACAGCATACAAATATAGAGGAAGCAACTATGAATGCATAAACATACGGTGTAATATATAAATACCATACACACTGTTCATATGAGCAATAAGCAAAGAGTAGCATAGCATGACTATATTAACATGTGTGTGATTATTTATTGCACGCAAAGATTCACCATATGGGCAAAAGTATTGGAACACCTGCAATGTCTGGCTTGAGATCTTTTAAACCCAATCAAGTGAGACTGGCAGCATAGTGATATGCAAAATATTTTAAGAAGAAGAAGTGATGAAGATATGTGTCACAATACTTTTTGATCATGTGGTATGAATCCTTCAAGACATTTTTATAACCTCCTTCAGATGTTTTCTCTCCTCAGAGAGGGAGTGTGCTTGAAATACAAACAGAAAGTTGAAGGAACAAATGAGATTTGTATTTGCAAACTGTATGTCTCCTGTGTGTGTGTTTGTGTGTGAGTGTGCGCGCGTGCGCGTGCGTGCACGTGTGTGTGAGCGAGTGTGTGTATGCGTGTGTTTGTGTG